>NW_028227261.1:98260000-98475000 GCF_978045245.1 Mus caroli
TCTGGACTTCTTTATCAGATGATTCTAGACTGTGAAGTTGGCCATTAAAACTAAGACAGATGGAAAAGGGAGAAGTAGGGAATTCATTACTCTCTCACGTGAATGGTCTAGGAAGGGGTGCTGGTAGCCTCTGTTTGCATGTGGCAATGAAGATGGGGAGGTAAAAGAAAGTACAATGTAAGGAGGAAGTACCAATCCATTTGGGACCAATTTGACACAAGAACAAGGAGAGTGTGTTGAACTGAGGTTCCCAAACACCCATCATCACAGAACTCAGACTATAACCTGCTTTGGAATAAGTGTCTGAGAAAATATAATTAATCTGAGTTTTCTTCCTTGCTGGTTATTAAGAAAACAAATGCTGATGAGGATGTGGTAGAAAAGAGATAACTTTTTTTGATGCTGATGTGGGAATCTAGTAGAGACAGCCACAGAGAGAAGACCAGATGAAGACAGGCAGAGAAGAGAGTGCTGTGTGAAAGTTACAGAGTTTCAGCGTGGCCCACAGGCCCCAAGAGCTAGATAGGTGTAGACCTGTGTCTCTCTCAGAGCTTCCATAATGGACCAATCTTCACTTGTATGGATACAAGCACATGAATTCTGAGAGGACAGTGTCTGTGGTACCAAATGGGGAAGAAGGCAGAAGCAGGAACCCCTGGTCCCTATCAGTCTCTCCTTTCAGCAATGTTTCCTCATACTTCTGGCCCTAGAATTGTGAGAGAATCATATTACACTGTTTTAATCCAGGCTTGTGGTCAAGTTGCTTATGGTAGCCACAGGAAACCAACAGAGGAGGGAAGAAGAAACCAAGACCAGACCCACAAGTGTGCAATTCTAGTACCATTTTCTGAGAGGAAGACTAGGGGAAGAAGATGGTTGTCTACGGCTGGTCATGTCTTCTGGAGGAGGCAGAATGGAAGAGGGCCATGTGAAGCAGCTTGCAGACCCAGGTGGGGCAGTGGTAAGGGAGCCTACACCAGGAACGTTGCTGAAAGGAGAGACTGACTGGGACCAGGGGTTCCTGCTTTCTCCTTCTTCCCCATTTGGTACCACAGACACTGTGTCCTCTCAGAATTCATGTGCTATACTGCAAGCAACATCTCGGCATGAAAAGCTGTCTATGGCACCTGAATTTGACTATGTAACATTTGAATTTGTATTTGAATCAGTCACCAAAGACCTTAATGAACTTTTTGTTGATTACTGACATTAATGACCAACTGTTGTCCCAGAATTTCTTAATTTTCCATTCAAGAACCCTTTGCCACCTCATCTGTAATATGGTATTTATAAACATGTCAAGGCATTTCAGTATATAGTTTTTCCAAATTGAGGAATCTATGACAAACTTCTCAAATCATTAAAGGCACGTGCCTCTTGCTCTCCATATAAGAGCACCCGGATAAGATCAGAAAACTTGTTCAGTTCTGTGTGAATGGCTTAAAAGTTTTCAAGTTTCAGCCGGCAACCCTAGGATGTGCTGACATAGTTTGTAGGTTTTGGTTTCTGTGGTTAGAAAGCATCTAAGAAGCTGCAAATAATTACCTCTTGGACAACTGCTTAAGCTGCTTTCACTGTTTGAAAATTCCCCCGCACAGCCCACCGTGTCCCACCCATCTCAGCCTCCCCATCCTTCAGGATGCGGCTTTAGGCTCCCACCTCTGGGGCTGGTACAGTTAAGAGCACATGCTGAGCGTGCAGAGTTCAGTTCTCAGCACCCACATCTGCTGACTCCCAACTGACTATCTTAAACTTTAACTGTAGGAAATTCATCTCCCATTAGTTCTGTAGGCAACGGCACTTATGTACAAACCCTCACAAGGTAAACACATAGTTGCAGGGTTTGAAAAGTCTTTTAAAAAGATTCCCATTTTTGTGAATGAGCCTCTTTTTAGTGCCATCCAGGATGGGATGGGAGGAGTCTGGAGAAGCAGGCAGTGCCCATACGTATTGACTTGCCCCCACGGTGATTTCAATACATTTATGCATACGGCCAGCTCTGAGTACTGTAGCTCCCTCCATCTCATTTCTGCATTCTAAGCATCCTGACCTATACTGCCTTCATTGCTACCTTCCTGAAGGCATGACCACTCAGTGATTACATGTTCAATTCAGCAGGATAGGTTCACGTTTAAAGAGAGATGGATAGAGGGTGCTCATGCAATCGTGAGTTGAGAAGTGGCTTTCTTTCCTTAAATGCTTGATTTGATGGTGTCCTGCTGAAACCACATAGATAGAACTTTCTGCAGCTGGGTCTTGTTTTTCAATGTAGCTTCTTGTCTCCTTCTTCATTACAGCTCAAGTTCTATTGATCTTTATTCCTTTATATTTTATTTTGTATGTATGCATGCATGTATGTATGTATGCATGTATGTAACAGGTCTCAGGCTGGCAGCAAATTCTATGTAGCTAGAGTAGAAACTGGAACTCAGCTTCCTGCCTTCACCTCTTTGGGCTGGGAATGCAGCCCCACACCAGCACACCTGGATTAGGAGACCCTTAGGACAGAAGTCAGAGCTTTGTGTATGCTAGGCTAGCACTGGACCAAGTGAGCTAGAGACTCAGCTTGAAAATCCTCACTGCCAAAACTCTCCCTCAGCTGCCAGCTGGGTCTTCCTGGGTCAAAATTCAGCTTGTTTCTAGGCCACAGTTTTCCTAAGTGTGCTTTCTCTGCCTTGTCTAGACACTTAGGTTATCGTCACGAAAATACTTTCAGGTTTCATCCATTCTCTGAGACTCCTCCTTTCTGTAGTTTGCTCTTGGCTCAGTCTAGGCTTTAAAAAAAATTTTTTTTTTTGTATTAGTGTGTCTGTGTGAATGTGTGCCACAGGAGTGTGAGGTCCTTGGAGTCCAGAAAAGAGGATTAGATCTTCTGGAGATGGACTGTGAGGTGGTTGTGAGCTGCCTAATCTGGGTGCTTGGAACCAAACTTGGTTCCTCTAGAGAAGCAACAAGTGCGCTTAGCTGCTGAGCTATTTCCTCAACCAAACCTTATCTGCGTTTCTAAAGGGGGACATTTTTTACCCCATTGACAGTAGTATAGAGAAAACCCAAATTCTAGAAGTCTTGTCTCCTCTCTAGCGATACAGCAGGTTAGTAAAAGATACACCCCCATTCAGCTCATTTGCACTTTAGATTTCATGCGAACTTGGCTTTTGAGTACAGAAGGATCTGTGCTTTGTAGGCTCATTTCCTGAAGCCACTGGAGTTGGGAGAGACTCCATCCATGTAATGATTTGCAAAGCATCATGGGCCCATGGTGTAATGGCTGACTTTGGGGGTGGGCGGGTGGGGGTGAAGTGCGGGGGAGGGGTGGGGAACTTTTTTTGAAGAGGCGAATGACTCTTTGCCAAGTTTCATCAAGCAAAGAAATGTGCAACCCACTTTAAGCAGCCATGTGTGCCTCACACAGAACGTTTGACTGTTATAACTTAAACTACATCACCGTGACACCACTGAGTGCCAGAGCCCAGACACCTTCAGAGACCTTTGGGTCTCACATTTCCCAGGATGAGGGACTAGGCTCTGATGGTGCTTGTGGCCATTTTGGGGTCGTATCTGGATACAACATCAAATGTCTATTCCTCTAGGTAGAAGATTTCAGTTTTCACATCCCAGCTTTTGTTTGGGCTTGAGAAAGGTTGCAGGATTTGTTTTTCGTTTTGTTTTTCTTTGTCTTTTCCATTACCCTCATCTTTATTTGTCTATTTGTGTATACATGAAGCTGGAGTAAACATCAGGGACAAAACTTTCTTCAGTGCACTCCGTGAGGTGTGCTTTGTAATTCTTCTGTTGTCAGATGTTAGCCATGCCCTGCCCCTCCCCGCCCCCCCCAAGGTTAAATGTTTACACGTGAGAAGGGATATTCACTTCTGGTTAAGGCAATATAAGATTTGCTTTCATACAATATTTACATAAATAAAACTATAAGATAATAAGAAAAAAAATCATGAGTCGTACTGAGACTTTGTCTGTGGAGATCCCAGGATGAGAAGCGATCTGGTCTCTGCTTCGTGAAAGTTACAGGTAGACGAAGTCAGCGAGGACCTGGGTACTTTTCTGTTTGGGTTGTGACAGTCTTGAGCATTTTTTTTAAAAACCGTTTTTACCGTTTTACAGTTGCATATTTACCATTACAAGCACTTCAAACCCTTTGGGAAGTGGATTGCATGCCCGTCCTAATGAGCGTGTCTTTAAACTTATGTCAGTCCCGTTGAGCTTCAACGTCTTTGTGTAGCACCTTTCCCCTTTCACCTGCACCTTCCTAGAATTATTTCCACCAAACCTGTGAATGACTTAGTCCTTCCTTTTGGTGATTAACTACCAGGGAATGACAGACTCTGGGGGAAGCAACTGAAGGCTGGGATACATCCAGCACTGCCTGCGGCTGGCAGTTACACACGGCCTCTCTCTGTCTTTCCAGATAACAGGTCTGCTGGATCGAACTGGCCAGAGTCTGTCCACCAAATGCTTCCATGGCTTTTGTCGGACTATGGCTGGATGCTCCGCTTGAAAGCTTGCAGACCCTGTGACTGTGAAGGGGAACTGTTGTCACAGCCGAGATGGGATAGGTGATGTTGTCTTCAGGAGCCTCTACTCTTTGGTTGCCACTTTAGCTCTCATTTCTTCATATCAAATGTGGAAAAAAAAGATACTGGGCTCTGGTGAACATCTGGGTAGCATATTGGCCAAAGGGATCTGTTTCTCTTTTCCTCTTACAGTAAGGAAACCATCCTCCATTCTTGGGAAGATGATTAATGATCACACACATAAAGCCAAAAAAAAACTGTGAGCCTTTACATTGCTCTCTCTCTCTTTTATTCCTACCTGTGGACAGATAACTTCTTCCTGTGCAGTTGCTGCAGCACATTTTACATTCCAGGATCCTCCCCAGCCTGTGAATTGTGCTGACGGCTTTCCCCTTTGGCGCACTTGAGCAATTTTCTGGTAGACAACAGAGAAAATGCTGAAACCCAAGAGTCTGCTTCTGTCCTCCTCTTCATTTCGCCCTTGTTTCTGTTCAGCAAAGGCAAACCACAGCCCAGACAGGAAGGCACGTTCACAAGTGTGTGGTGACCTGTCGGACTGAGTTGACTCATGACTGAGGTCAGGGTCACCTCCTGTGGCCACCTGACTTCCGACACAACAAAGAGAACAGATTTGGCTGTCAGCCCCCATTCCCACCCTTCCTGCAATGGCCTGAAGCCTTTCAGTTTCCTCTTGCATTCTCTTGGTCCTTGAAGAATTATCTGACTGTGCATCGAGGTGTAGGGTCTGGGATCTTGGTGTGGTAATCTAATGTCACCAGCAGAGCATCTTCTTTGCTCTACCCCAGTCCCACAATTCCTGACTCCTACTTCCATATTCTTTCAGATCACTTTCCTTTCAGTTTGTGTTTATCCCCACCCATGTGCCTTGTGTGTGTATGTGTGTGTGTGTGTGTGTGTAACTTTATGCAGAGGACAGAGGTCAACATCTGGCATCTGGTACCTTCTTTGATCATTCTCTACCTCAGTTTTTTTGAGACAGGTTCTCTTACTGAACCTGAATCTCAGCAATTGAATTAGACTAGATGTCCAATGGTTCTTCGTTTCTGCCCCTCACCCTATACAGGGATTAATGGTGTGCATCATCACCACATCTGGATTTTTATGTGGGTGCTGGGATTTGAATTTAGGTTCTTATGCTTCTGATTTTGCCGACTGTGCCATCTCCTCAGCTCCATAGGGTTTATTTATTTTTTTAAAACATTTTTTCTTTTTCAACTTCTGAACACAGGACACCTCTACCCCCATCTTAACCTTGGCCTATAGGAACATAGGTTCATCTTTGATGTTTGTGTCTCTATTTTTGTATCTCTATACCCTCTATTAAGTTGTTACACTAAACCATCCTGTTCTCCTCTCTCTTCCCCAGACAAGGTTTGCTAAGGGGGCTTCACATTTTTCTGAAACCAGATAGATCAGCAGAGAGATGTGGCCCTCAACCACCATCTCTCTTTTTACAACTTGGCTATCATTATATGCAATCATAACACGAGGCAGAGATGACAGCAGCATAAACAGGCATCTAATATATCTGTGGGGACGGTGTGTTGCCACCACACTTCCCGTGGGCAATTAAATATGTATCAAATGATTAAAAAAAAAACCCTCTCTTCTCCTGGGCTCATAATTCCAGTAGTTCATTCTTCCACACCCAGAATAGACTGAAATAGCTCAGGCACCTATAAAATTTGCTACACTCAGTGCAGAATAGATAGAAATGGCACATGCATGTATACAATTTGCTACACTCAGTGCAGTGCAACATGCTGGTTTGGATCCTGGAACAGCACACCATTGGTGGGAAACCTAATGAAAGCAGAACAAAGTATCAAAGTTCAGGTTTTCCATGGTCAGGGCTGTACTATGGAAAGGCGAGGTGCCTGCACCAGGAGAAACTGAGAAAGACACTCTTTTCTGTGACCTGAAAATAATTCTGAAACAAGTGTTTGTTAAAATGCTTTTCTGAGAGGATCTTCTCTGCAGTCCTACTTGAAAAAGAAAAAAATGGAAAGCAACTTGGCTACCCAATTGTTTCTGAAGTGATTTTGATGCCTCACTGATGAGATAGCAAGTCAGCTCAGTGGTGGTTTTTGAATCATATTTAATAAGAAAATACTTACAATAGTTTAAGTAAAGTAGAGATGTTTAGAATATTATATTATTAAAATTGGTGCTCATAGAAAATTAAAGAGTGTTCTGAGATAATAGGATGAATGGAGAATTTTTTTCTTAAATTGTGAATATCTGCTACTTTCTGGCTTACAACTATAGACAAGGAAGTTAGCTAAGGCGTCCTCATCTGAACACGAAGAAAGGAAGATTAAAATTTATAATATTTTGAGCTCACCTATATAAGTATCAACATACAGGTATAGGAATATATATAAAACCTTGGATATTTATGTGCTTGCCAGTCCCCACCGCCATGAACCTTGTGTTGGTTTGACAGTACATTCTTTAGTTTAATTTCTATTTGTAAAATCATCAGTCAGATTGCCCTGACACAGGCTTGCTAGTGACAGACTGAGCTCTGAGAATCAAGCTCAGATGTCCACATATAAACTGTTAGCTTTGAGTAAGGTGAGGTCTCCCCAAGGGATTGGAATGACTCACACGCTTACATTAGTCCTGACCACAAGTAAACTTGGCATTCACAATCTCCATTTAGAATCTGTCCATCAGGATGGAACGGCTAGAGAGAGGATTTGGTGAGAAGAGAGTGACAAGGGACCCACCTCCCTGTCATCTCAGCAGTTTCATGTTTGGCACTCTATCAGGTTGACCTCAGTTTTCCTTTTGCTCTAGTGAGTGTGTCTCATAATGGGACAAGGAACATCAGCCAGTTAACCTGTCTGGTATCATTAAACATGAGCTCACCTGGTTATTTCCCTAGCTCTAATCAAGACCCACAACAGAGGCTCCACTGACTTGGCTTTGCACACTGCTTGTCCAAGGCTGGTCAGGCTGACACAGCATCCATTGTCTTGACAATGGCTTTCCTCACTGGGAGTGAGCGGATTTGACAACTCCTCTGATGAATGTCCACATGTGTTAGTAAGTGAGTCAATGGTCTGGGTCTAAGCAAATCTATAACTCTGACAAGGAAGATTTTTATGAGCCTAAGAATGGAAGGCACAGACTGTAGACCCTGCTAATTGCTCAAGATAATGACTCCCTTCAGACCTTGTTGGGTCTTTTCTTTCTTCTGACTGCTCCAAGTATCATTTTCCCTAGAATGTGTGGCAGACTCATTTGCTTTATGGTATCCACCCTGTCCATTCATATCGTATTGAGAAGGCCTGGCTAGCCCCTCGGTAATGTAGCTGAGCACCCAAAAGGAGTGAGCTTTTCAGCATTATGGTCAAAATACTGGCATGTGAGGCCCCTGTGCACTGGCCCTCTAGGGCTGACTAATTCTTAGGTCTTGAGACTGCTGGTGATCCTTCATGTCTACTGTTCATCAGGGCTTGTTGTAGCTGGCAAATCATGAGGATTTGAGTCAGCAATTTTGTTTAAAACCTTTTGGACTAATTATCTAGGTGACCTTGCATGAATCAGCTTTTGGACCTCATTAACAATGAAATTAAAGCTAACAATACTTACCACACAGTATGGCTATGAATTTAGTCACTAATTTTTTTTTTTTTTACCATACAACATGTTATTACTCCTTGTGAATCATAATTCAGATGTGTGTCTATGTGTGCTATGATATTTCTGAAATGTGAAAAGATTAGAGTTCTTTTTTGTTGTTCTAAAAAGTGGAAATGTAATCTAACTGGCTAGTATGTAATGTATATGTAATACATCCATTTTAAAAGATTTATTTTAAGTATGTTTTATGTGTGTGTGGTTGTGGTTATGTACTCCTGAGGCAAGGTCTTGTGTAGGCCAGAGAGGACATGAGTTTCCTCAGAGTTGGACTTACAGACAGCTGTGAGCTGCCCAGCATGGAGGGTTCTCTGTAAGAACAGTAGGCTGGTTTTTTTTTTTTTCAACTTTTAAAATTAAATTATTTTATTTATTTACATTCTAAATGTTGCCCCCTTTTCTAGTTCTCCCTCCCAGAGTTCTTCACCTTATCCCCCCTCCCCTTTGCCCCTGAGAGGGTGCTCCCCCACCCTCCCACATCTCACCCCTCCCGCCAGGATCCCCCTTCTCTGGGGCATCAAGTCTCTATAGGATTAGGTGCATTCTCTCCCACCGAGGACAGGCTGTGGATCCATTCCTCCAGCTCCTACTCCAGTTTTTAAAGAGCTGACAAGTTATAGTGCCTCCCAACCGTACAAATTGAATATATAATTAATATTAAGACTACAATTACTTGTTTTTGTGCTAAGTACTGTGCACCCAAATGACATTTCAAAATGAGGTTTAAAGGTACAATTTTACAAAGAAAATTCCTTTGGCACCACAGTTCCAAAGCCTTGCCTGAGGCCTCTTCAACCAAAGGCTAGAGTTCTTATGAAGATGTTTTCCTTCTTTGTAACCATGTTGAGCCCATTCTCTTTCCTGTGTCCTTCTGAGAAAGCTGGGTTCAGTTGCTGTTATGACACTTGATGCAGTAGTAGAAATGTCTTCTTCACCACGTGGCTTCTGGTACATCTTTTTATGGCTCTGTACCTCCAAAATCCCTACAAAGAAAGTGAAAAAAAATGTGAAAATGGAACACTGAAGGTGGATGCGTCTGTACACTAAAATCCCATTCTTGTTATTTGATTCTCCCTTTTCCCTACAAAACTGTAACGCACTAAATAATCGAAGTTGTTTCCAGGACTGACACAGTAGTGAGCAAGTGGCCACCATCTTGCTGGGCCTTTGGGGCTTGGACATCTCCATTCACAGAACACTCTCTACTGGTGGAAGCAACTTTTCCTTTTCTGGAAGAGCCCTACTGCTGCGTCTTTCTATAAGGAGGAATCTGCCTTTCTGCTTGCCTTGTTTTGGGCTCTTTCTACTTCAGTGACTCCAGAAAACGCTTGCCTTCTTCAGCTATGGTGCAACTTCAGGTTTCGGAGTTAACTGTCCTGTTCTCTATTATACTTTTCCCCACCTCATTGATTTCTTCTACTATTCTTAGCATAAAACACTTTCTCAACTCTTCAGTACCCTGACTAATCTACAGATATATGGATGGGTACTGATGGAGAGCCATCTCTCAGTCTTTCACTTATATTTCAGTGAAGACTGGCTGGTGTGGATGGAACAGTTTCTCTGTGTCAGACACTATCCTAAAAACTTTATATAATTATTATAGCAATGTTAACAAGTGGGTGCAGGAATTGTCCACTTGTTTAGAGAGAAGGAGACAGAGGCACAGAGAGTTGGTGACTTCCTCTGGAAGTTGAACTCGAACACAGAAGTCTGCCCTACTATTTTGTCCTGTGTAAAACTGTCTGTCTGTCCTTGGACTGATGTGAACAGGAGATTGTTGACATTGTTCTTTCATTAGTAGGTACCATTACTGCTATGCACAAAGTTTCCATCAACCTCGAAAGATGAAGTTATGTCTTTCTTGATTTTTGTTTCCCCAATCCCATGTCTCATGAGGGATGGAATGATATAGTTTCTGCTTCTCCTAGCAGTAATTTATATAAAGGGTACTTTAAAACATCTGGCCTATTTTCTGGGTCACAGTATAGTCTAATTTATTTCTGATTTAGACTTTTCCAAGTTAGATGACAGTAGTCCTTTAGGCAAGAAAATCTTGTTATAATATTTAAAAATTTTTTTAATGTGTTTTTGTGTTTTACCTGTGTGTATGTCTATGTCTCACGAGCGTACAGTACTGGCAGAGGTCAGAAGAAGCATTCAGACTTCCTGAAACCAGAGATATATGGTTGTTAGCTTCTATGTGGGTGCTGATAACTGACCCTAGGTCCTCTCTAAGACACTCAAGTGCTCTTAACCAGAAAGCCACTTTCTCTAGCTCCATAATCAGTTGTTTCTATATTGACTTAATTAGAGTTTTCTTGATATGAAGAGACACCATCACCAAGGCAACTCTTATAAAGAATAACTGGTTTACAGTTTCAGGAGTTTAGTCCATTATCATCATGGTAGGAAGCATGGCGGTGTGCATGCAGACATGGTGCTAGAGGAAGCTAAGAGTTCTACATCTTGGTCCACAGGCAGCAGAAGGAACCTGTGTGCCACAGGAGACTTCAAAGCCTACATCCATAGTGACAGATTTCCAACACAACCACATTTTCTCCAAAAAGCTCATACCTCCTAATAGTGCCACTCCCTATGGGCCAAGCATTCAAACACGTGAGTCCTTGGGGGTCATAGCTATTCAAACCACCACATATATCATGGAAATATTTTAAAGAAAATGGATTCTAGTGATCTGGCTAGATGTGTTTCAGATCTGTTCTTTAGTTTTTTTTTTTTTTTTTTAGTCTTTTTCAGAACACAGTGCATTTACAAGGAGGCTAGCTTAGTCTTCTCTGTTTTTAATTTGTCTATTTTTTGTTACTATTATTATTTATTTTCATTGAACATATTCATTATACATTGTATATACATTGTACGTACATATATATATTGTATATAACGCTAGGTCACCTAAGGCCATTTTCATACAGGTATATATTGCTTCTTATGCTTCCACACTCTCCTCTTCTCTGTCCTTACTACATTTGTCCCCCAGTCTGTTTCATGTCTTCTTTCATATCATAAATAATCACATGTTTTTAAGTATCTGTATAAAATACTGGAACCATGTGTGACAAAATGCTGCTGCTTGTTAGAGACTGACTTAATTTCTTTAATGTGATTACTTCCACTTACCTCAGTTGTCCTGCATATCACAAAACTTCATTCTTCATGGTTGAAAGCAATTCCATTGTGCACATAGACTACGGGTTAGCGCTGTCTCTTAAAACCTAGGTAGAGTTGTTTATTATAGGGATGGAAAAACAGGATCCCAGTGATTCCTGAGAGGTGTCAAGTGTTTTAGCATGCCTCCTTCTTCTGGTCCCATACCCCATTTTGTCTCTTGCTACCAGACACTCCTTATTTGGTTCCCACGTCTGCTTCTCCATGGAATATCCCTCCACCCTTTCTTCCTGATGAAATCCATCTTGTTTAAGAAGGCGAGTGTAAATAGTCCTTGTCATTTGAAACCTTCTATTTCTTTTCTGGACTGTCTCTTGCCTCTGGTTTCCTGCTATATGCGATCTGTGTCTCTTCCTTCTTGCACTTAATTCCAGTTTAGTTCTTCTTATAATTATATATGTATAGATACATTTCTCATGTTCACAAAGCAGACCTTCATCTTGGTGAGTGCAGAACTCAGCAGACATTTGTGCAGCTATGTGCTCTAATGACTCAAGACTTTTAAAAAAATGAAATGACTATAAGAAATAACTCAAACAAAAGCTCATTTATAGAAGAGTTTGCTGTTAAAAAAAAACCCTGAGGTATAGATAAAGAAAATGTGATATATCTACACAGTGAAATACTACTCAGTTATTAAAAACAAAGACAGCATAAAATTTGCAGATGAATGGATAGAACTAGAAAAATATCATCCTGAGCAAGGTAACCTAGACTCAGAAAGGCACGCATGGTATGTTCTCACTTATAAGTGGACATTAGACATAAACTACAGGCTCATCATGCTACAATGCACAGATCTAAAGAAACTAAGTTATAAGGAGGGTTCAAGGGAAGAGGCTTAAATCTCACTCAGAAAGGAAAACAAAATAGATATTGGAGTCAGATGAAAGGAGGGACAGGTTGAGGGAGGGGATGAGGAAAGGAATGGGAATGGAGATCAGATGTGTAGAGGGCAGGAGAGGCTGAAAGACAGAACAGAAATTAGTGAGGGGGGGGGCGTCTCTGGGACTAGACTGAGACCTGGGATGTGGGAGGCTCCTGGGAGTCTATGAGGGACGACCCTAGCTGTGACTTCTAGCAATAGGGAATATGTAGATTGAAGTGGTCACTTCCTATAGCCAGGAGAGACTTTCATTGCAACCCACTCATAAAGCCTTCTACCTAAAATTTATCCTGCCTACAAGATGGACAGAGATATAGATGGAGCAGAGACTAAAATAATGGCCAACCAATGACTGGCCCAACTTGAGATCCATCCCATGGGAGAGAAACAACTCCTGACACTATTAATTTTACTCTGCTATGCTTGTAGACTGGAGCCTAGAATAACTGTCTCCTGAGAGGTTTTATCTAGTAGCTGATGGAAACAGATGCAGAGACCCACAGCCAAACATCAGGTGGAGCTTGGGGAGTCTTGTGTAAGAATGGGGTAAAGGACTGAGCAAGCTGAAGGGGTCAAGAATACTGCAAGAAGACGTACAGACTCAACAAACCTGGGCCCACGGGGACTCCCAGAGGCTGAACCTCCAACCAAAGAGTATGCAGGGGCTGGACCTAGGCCCTCTACACATTTGTAACAGGTGTGCAGCTTGGCCTTTGTCTGGATTCCCTAACAATTAAAATGGGGACTGTCTCTTACTCTATTCCCTGCCATTGAATCCCCTTCCCCTAGCTGACCTGCCTGTTAGGACCATCCTCAATGGGAGAGGATGCACCTAGTCAGAATGTGACTTGATGCCCCTGTATGGGGCAATACCCAAGGGGGCTGGAGAAGGGGAGGATATAATGGGGGGAGAGATTTGTGAGGGAGGGTGGAACTGAGAGGGGAGGAGGGATGGGGGGCTGTGACCAAGATGTAAAGTGAATAAATAAATAAAATGATAATAATAAAGTGTGTCTTGGCAATGATAAAAAGGGGGTCTCCTTAGTAGAAAGTCTGCCTCAAGATCAAAGATTAGACTGTGGAGAATCATACTGTATTTTGTAGGTGGCAGAGTACAGCAATAGAATAAATTCTGCCTCCATTCCTTAACTTTCTAACCTCTAAGTGTCTAATTTGTTAGGACAAATTAAAGAACCCCTCATGTAGGTTTTTATATGCTTCACATAACAAAGACTGTTTTACATTATAGATTCTACTTCCTCGACATTGGCACCAGGCCTTTTAGAGTGTCAGCCATAACCACAGATCATCAATCAGAGCTCCTCATGTGGTACTTTCTGTCAGGTGGAGGCGCCCCAGGATGCAGCTCCTGAGAGAAATTCATTTTTAGTGAGGGTGCTAGACAGGCATAGGTTCCAAGGCCTACCTACCATGGGAGAGCCTAGCCCCAGTGTATGTGGTATAAGACTACTTGTTAATTTCATAAGAGGAACAAAGATATCATTATTTACTTGAATGCTTGAACAATATGGTTGGAGGATTGCTCCTAGAAATATAGACTCCAAGTTGGATCCCTGGCCCTATTCAGTGGTTCCATATACATTTTCAATATCTCCCTCTTTTCTGCTTAAATTAGGAGGCTGGATTTTCATTAGACTTTTAGTAGGACCTCTGAGTAAAGGGTGAAGCAAGTCTATAAAAAAAGGATGCCAAATATGATTCTTGAGTCTCATTGAAATTTTACCCAAAATCCTAGAGTGGGCAAAACCCCTAGTTGACATAGCTTAACAAACCACTGGGCCACTTTTGGTAGAGCTATTTAGAGGATATGGACTCTTTCTCCTAGCATTAGAGAATATAACCATTTCCAAACTGCATCTGAGGGGGAGGCTGAACTTCTCCTTTAGAAAGTCATCCTCAGCCCCTGATGAAGGTTTCTCCTTCGTCATTACAGGAGGCCTTGAATGTCTTATGTCTGCTGTTGACAACAGTGGTATGAGAGCAAGTGCTCAACTTGTTCTTTGTTTACAAGACACGCTTCCATCCTCTAGTGGATAGAAATGTGTCTATTGATACCCATAACAAGACGCGTAACTGGTAAGTTCACATAGTGGCCATTCTATTGGTCCTGACTCATCTTTTCATCATCCTTCAAGAAGCTCCCCTTCATAGAATAATTCTCTGTAGGAATTATGTTGCTAGTGACTTTGAGTAAGAGGATTCATACATTTTACTGTGAATTTCTTTTATGGGGGAGCTTCTAGAACAGGAGGAAAAAATTTCAAACTGCTCCCCCCCCATTGTGAGCCTTTCTGATCTTACTGCTCTTCCCTTGGCTCTCATAGGCCCTGGGCATTCTGCTCAAATCAGCTTTCATTCTAATTATTTCTTTTAATTTTTGAAATTATAGTATAATTACTTCCATTCCTCCCTCTAAATCCTTCTATATATCCTGCTTGCTCTTTCATAAAATTCATGTGTCTCTTTTAAAATTTATGTATCTGTTATATACATGTATATGTATAACAAGCATATCCTTTAAGCGTATTCAGAGTTCCAGGACCCTAGTTCCATGTCTGTCACATGCTGGCTGTGTCTTTCCTAGAAAACACCCATTCAATTCTGTATCAGTGTTTGTATCAGTAGCTGACAGCATTTCAGCAGCCTAAATGAATGATGAATGCTTGTGGCTGTCTGGCATTCAGTAACACTATCCCTGTTTCCCCATCTAGGCTGGCAGGGACAAGGATATTGCATTTGTTTTACAAATTCACTGGGGCAGAGCCAGAGTAAACATCAATTGGAGGTTCCATTTAGGGCCAACTCATTAGAATTTAAAGCAATTTGTAAAAAATAGTCTCAATTAGCACAGCTCATTAGAGTCTAATTGGAGTCTAAACTCTTCCTTCCACCTGGTTGTCTCAGTGGGGCTCCTGGGGATGCATTGCTGGGGGGTGGATGTCTACATGGGTGTATATGTGTGGACATGCCAAAGAGCTAGTTTTCCCACAGCAGGGTGGGGATAATTCACAGGAAATGCATGAAGAATCAGACTGGCTTGACAAAAAACTGTAGAATTGCAAAAAGCAATGAGATGAGACCCAAGCAAAAAAATGTTTCTTATTACACATAGACAAAAGATGTTGATGTTCATCTACACTTAGACTGGTCAAGGGAAAGGTGCTTAGAGATCAGCAACAAACTCCCCTTTTCTAGGCCACATTAGGTCAAAATAGTAAGTATTAAGTCAGAAATCTGTCCTGGCCCTCATTCTAGTGAACACCTATCACGAGCCTGCAGAAGTATCTAGGCACCTTTGCTCTGAGGAAGGTATCTGTATCCAACCCTGACTAGTCCAGTCAACTCTTTGGAACACCATGTTTCCTGCTCTTTTCTATCCTTGATGTGTTATAGTCTTTGAAACATGTTGACTTAGATTGTGAAATTGCACCTCTAGACACAAGACACTATTTTTTTTTCATGTATTTGAATTCCAGGAGTTTATAGAATTGGAAGAGAAGCCAGGCCCTGCCTATTGCAACTCCATTGGCAAAACATAGACTTGTGGCCAGTGCCCCTACTCCTAGTAACAGGGGAAGGGCAGGGGAGCCCGATTCCTTGGACATTTCTCTCCCAACCTTGTGGTTTTTTGGAGCTTCAACAGATCTGAATCTGGTTCGATTTTGATAACCTTCCCAAAACATCTATGATTCTCTTTAATCTGCCCTTCTCTGGTCTAAGAATACTGATCACACCCAATAGCCCTTAATAGAGTCATTTGACATCTTCTTCCATCTTGATCTTGAATACTCCTTTTTTTTTCTCATCTTTTTCTGTTCTAATGAGAAACTTAAAGCAAAGAACATTTTGGCTACTGGTACCATTAACACTGGAAACACAGAATTGACCTTAATGCCCAGTCTTCATGTCAATCTAGCCAGTTCTATTTTTTCTCACATTTTTTTATGAGATATTTTCTTTATTTATATTTCAAATGTTATCCCCTTTCCTAGTTTCCCCACTGAAAAATCCCTATCCCTTCCCCTATCTCACTCCTCCTCAACCCGCCCACTCCCATTCCTGGTCCTGGCATTCCTGTATACTGGGACATAGAACCTTCACAGAACCTAGAGCTTCTCCTACCATTGATGACCGACTAGGCCATCCTCTGCTACATATGCAGCTAGAGCCACCAGTTTCACCATGTTTTTTCTTTGATTGGTGGTTTAGTTGCTAGGAGCTCTGGGGGGTACTGGTTAGTTCATATTGATGTTCCTCCTATGGGGCTACAAACCCCTTCAGCTCCTTGGGTACTTTTTCTAGCTCCTCCATTGGGGACCCTGTGCTCTGTCCAATGGATGACTGTGAGCATCCATTTCTGTATTTGCCAGACACTGGCAGAGCCTTTTAGGAGACAGCTATATCAGACTCCTGTTAGCAGGCTCTTGTTGGCATCTGCCTAGTGTGTCTGCGTTTGGTGGTTGTTTATGGGATGGATCCCCAAGTGCGGTAGTCTCTGGAGGGTCATTCCTTCAGTCTCTGCTCCAAACTTTGTCTCTGTAACTCCTTCCATGAGTATTTTGTTCCCCCTTCTAAAAAGGATTCTGAGCTTCTGAGCTAATATCTACTTATGAGTGAGTGCATATCATATGTGTACTTTTGTGATTGGGTTACCTCACTTAGGATGATATCCTCCAGATCCATCCATTTGTCTAAGAATTTCATAAATTCATTGTTTTTAATAGCTGAGTAGTACTCCATTGCATAAATGTACCACATTTTCTGTATCCATTTCTCTGTCTGAGGAACATCTGGGTTATTTCCAGCTTCTGGCTATTATAAATAAGGCTGCTATGAGCATAGTGGAGCATGTGTCCTTATTACAAGTTGGAGCATCTTCTGGGTATATGCTCAGGAGAGGTATTGCTGGATTCTCCAGTAGTACTATGTCCAATTTTCTGAGGAACTGCTACACTGATTTCCAGAGTGGTTGTACCAGCTTGCAGTCCCACCAGCAATGGAGGAGGGTTCCTCTTTCTCCACATCCTCACCAGCTTCTGCTGTCACCTTAGTTTTTGATCTTAGCCACTCTGATGAGTGTGAGGTGGAATCTCAGGGTTGTTTTGATTTGCATTTCCCTGATGGTTAAGGATGTTGACCATTTTTTAGGTGCTTCTCAGCCATTCACTATTCCTCAGGTGAGAATTTTTAGAATGACCATAGGTATGTGGGTTAATTTCTGGGTCTTTGTTTAGATCTGTACCCCATTTTTCATAGGGTTATTTGGTTTTCTGGAGTTCAACTTCTTGAGTTCTTTATATGTATTGGACATTAGCCCCTATCAGATTTAGAATGGGTAAAGATCTTTTCCCAATCTGTTAGTCACCATTTTGTCTTATTGATAGTGTCCTTTGCTGTACAGAAGCTTTGCAATTTTATGAGGTCCCATTTGTTAATTCTTGATCTTACAGCACAAGTCATTTGTAATGGCTAGTTTTGTGTGTCAACTTGACACAGCTGGAGTTATCACAGAGAAAGGAGCTTCAGTTGAGGAAATGCCTCCATGAGATCCAACTGTAAGGCATTTTCTCAATTAGTGATCAAGGGGGAAAGGCCCATTGTGGGTGGGACAATCTCTGGGCTGGTAATCTTGGTTCTATAAGAGAGCAGGCTGAGAAAGCCAGGGGAAGCAAGCCAGTAAAGAACATGGCCTCTGCATCAGCTCCTGCTTCCTGATCTGTTTGAGTTCCAGTCCTGACTTCCTTGGTGATAAACAGCAGTATGGAATTGTAAGCTGAATAAACCCTTTCCTCCCCAACTTGCTTCTTGGTCATGATGTTTGTGCAGGAATAGAAACCCTGACTAAGACACCATTTGTGTTCTGTTCAAGAATCTTTCCCCTGTGGCCATATCTTTGAGGCTCTTCCCCACTTTCTCCTCTATAAGTTTCAGTGTCTCTGGTTTTATGTAGAGTTCCTTGATCCACTTAGACCTGAGCTTTGTACAAGGAGGTAAGAATGGATCAATTTGCATTCTGCTACATGCTAACCCCAGGTGAGCCAGCACCATTTGTTGAAGATGCTATCTTCTTTCCAGTGGATAGTTTCAGTTCCTTTGTTAAGGATCAAGTGACCATAGGTGTGTGGGTTCATTTCTGGGTCTTCATTTCTATTCCATTGATCTACCTGTCTGTCACTGGACCAGTACCATGCAGTTTTTTATCACAGTTGCTCTGTAGTACACCTTTAGGTCAGGCATGGTGATTCCACCAGAGGTTCTTTTATTGTTGAGAATAATTTTTGCTATCCTAGGCTTTTATTATTCCAGATGAATTTGCAAATTGCCCTTTCTAACTCAGTGAAGAATTGAGTTGGAATTTTGATGGGGATTGCATTGTATCTGTAGATTGCTTTCAGCAGGATAGCCATTTTGACTATATTAATCCTGCCAATCCATGAGCATGGGAGATCTTTCCATCATCTGAGATCTTCAATTTCTTTCTTCATAGACTTTAAGTTCTTATCATACAGATCTTTCACTTTGTTTGTTAGGGTCACACCAAGGTATTTTATATTATTTGTGACTATTTTGAAGGGTGTTGTTTCCCTTATTTCTTTCTCAGCCTGTTTATCCTTTGTGTAGAGAAAGACCACTGATTTGTTTGAGTTAATTTTATATCCAGCTACTGCACCAAAGTTGTTTATCAGGCTTAGGAGTTCTCTGGTGGACTTTTTGGGGTCACTTATATATACTATCATATCATTTGCAAATAGTGATATTGACTTCTTCCTTTCCTATTTGTATTCCTTTGATCTCCTTTTGTTGTCTCTGGCTAGGACTTTAAGTACTATATTGAATAGGTAGGGAGAAAGTGGGCAGCCTTGTCTAGTCCCTGATTTTAGTGGGATTGCTTCGAGTTTCTCTCCATTTACTTTGATGTTGGCTACTGGTTTGCTGTATATTGCCTTTATTATGTTTAGGTATGGGCCTTGAATTCCTGATCTTCCCAAGATTTTTATCATGAAGGGGTGTTGGATTTTGTCGAATGATTTCTCAGCATCTAATGAGATGATCATGTGGTTTTTGTCTTTGAGTTTGTTTATGTAGTGGAATATGTTGACATATTCCTGTATGATGAACCATCCTTGCATCCCTCGGATGAAGCCTACTTGATCATGATGGATGATCATTTTGATGTGTTCTTGGATTCAGTTTTTGAGAATTTTATTGAGTATTTTTGCATTGATATTCATAACAGACTTTGGTCTCACATTCTCTTTCTTTATTGGGTCCTTGTGTGGTTTATGTATCAGAGTAATTGTGGCTTCATAGAACGAATTGGGTAGGGTATTTTTCTGTTTATATTTTGTGGAATAGTTTGAGGAGTATTGGAATTAGGTCTTCTTTGAAGGTGTGATAGAACTATACAAGAAACCCATCTGGTCCTGGGCTTCTTTTGGTTAGGAGACTATTAATGACTGTTTCTATTTCTTTAGGGGATATTGGACTGTTTAGATCATTAATCTGATCCTGATTTAACTTTGGTACCTGATATCTGTCTAGAAAATTGCCCATTTCAACCAGGTTTTCCAGTTTTGTTGAGGATAGGCTTTTGTAGTAGGATCTGATGATTTTTTGGATTTCCTCAGATTCTGTGTTATATCTCCCTTTTCATTTCTGATTTTGTTAATTAGGGTTCTGTCCCTGTGCCCTCTAGTAATCTATCTTGTTGATTTTCTCAAAGAACAAGCTCCTGGTTTACTTGATTCATTGTATAGTTATTTTTGTTTCCACTTCTTTGATTTTAGCCCTGAGTTTGATTATTTCCTGCTTTCTACTCCTGTTGGGTGAATTTGCTTCCTTTTGTTCTAGAGCTTTTAGGTGTGTTGTCAAGGTGCTAGTGTATGCTCTCTCCAGTTTCTTTTTGGAGGCACTCAGAGCTATGAGTTTTCCTTTTAGGACTGCTTTCATTGTGTCCCATAAGTTTGGGTATGTTGTGGCTTCATTTTCATTAAACTCTAAAAAGTCTTTAATTTCTTTCTTTTTTTCTTCCTTGACCAAGGTATCATTGATTAGAGTGTTGTTCAGCTTTCAGGTGTATGTGGACTTTCTATTATTTATATTGTTATTGAAGAACAGCCTTAGTCTGTGGTGATCTGATAGGATGCATGGGACAATTTCGATATTTTTGTATATGTTGAGGCTTGTTTTGTGACCAATTATGTGGTCAATTTTGGAGAAGGTACCATGAGGTGCTGAGAAGAAGGTATATCCTTTTGTTTTAGGATGAAATGTTCTATAGATATCTGTTAAGTCCATTTGTTTCATAACTTCTGTTAGTTTCACTGTGTCTCTGTTTAGTTTCTGTTTCCAGGATCTGTCCATTTATGAGAGTGGGGTGTTGAAGTCTCCCACTATAATATGTGCTTTGAATTTTAGCAAAGTTTCTTTAACAAATGTGGATGCTCTTGCATTTGGAGAATAGATGTTCAGAATTGAGAGTTCATCTTGGTAAATTTTACTTTTGATGAGTAAGAAGTATCTCTTCTTCTTCTTCTTCTTCTTCTTCTTCTTCTTCTTCTTCTTCTTCTTCTTCTTCTTCTTCTTCTTCTTCTTCTTCTTCTTCTTCTTCTTCTTCTTCTTCTTGAATTCTGCGGCTTTTATTTTTGCATGTAAACCACTGGGGGGGGGGGTCTTGATGGTAGGCACCCTAGAGATTACACTGGAGTTAGGAGGGCTCCAGACACTAGCTGGGAAGTCAGGTGACAGAAACAATGATTCAGACCAATCACATGATTGCAAAGCTGGGTCTGCAGCAGGGATTCTGGTGGTCAGGTGTGGATGCCTAAGGAAGCAGTGACATGGGAGGGGCATGCACTGGGCTGGCCTTGAGCCGCCTGGATGGCATCAGGGACAGAGGACCTAGCAGTTGGTGGCTCCAGGGATCTCCAGTCCATGCTTTATTTGGCCAGGGGGTTCCTGAAGGACCTGCCAGCAAACTTGGCTTTGCTGCCCAGCTCTTCCTCGATTCTAAGAATCTGATTGTACTTGGCCAGGCGCTCAGATTGGCAAGGGGCACCAGTCTTGATCTGCCCAGTGCAGAGCCCCACCACCAGGTCTGCGATGAAAGTGTCCTCAGTTTCCCCAGATCGATGGTACACCATGACGCCCCAGCCATTGGATTGGGCCAGCTTACAGGCCTGCAGGGACTCGGTCACGGAGCCGATCTGGTTCACTTTGAGCAGGAGGCAGTTTCAGGACTTCTTGCTCGCGGCCTTGGCAATCCGTTTAGAGTTGGTCACTGTGAGGTCACTGCCCACTACCTGGATGCCCGCACTAGCCGTGAACTTCTGTCAGGCGCCCCAGTCGTCCTGGTCAAAGGGATCTTCGATGGACACCACTGGGTAGTTCTGGATGAAGGACTTGTACAGGTCAGCCAGCTGGTCGGGCGTGATGTATCTGCTGGGGTCATCCGGAGACTTGAAGTCCAGGTCATACTTGCCAGACCTGTAGAACTCGGAGGTGGCCACATCCATGCCGATGACAACCTGGTCAGTGTACCCGGCCTTTGCGATTGCAGTCTTGAGCAGCTCCAGTGCTTCTTTGTTCTCCAGGATGTTAGGTGCGAATCCACCCTCATCACCCACATTGGTGGCGTCCTTCCCGTACTTCTCCTTGATCACGTTCTTCAGGTTGTGGTAAACCTCTGCTCCAATGCGCATGGCTTCCCGGAAGCTGGATGCCCCCACAGGCAGGATCATGAACTCTTGCATGGCCAGCTTGTTGCCAGCATGAGAACCACCGTTAATCACATTGAAAGCCGGGACAGGCAGAATGACTTCAGGGTTGCCGGCCAAGCCAGCAATGTGGCGGTAAAAGGGCACCCCCTTTTCCATGGCACCAGCTTTGCAGACAGCCAGGGACACTCCCAGGATGGCATTTGCACCAAATTTAGATTTATTCTCTGTGCCGTCCATCTCGATCATCAGCTTGTCAATCTTCTCTTGCTCCACAACACTCACTTTCTTGCTAACCAGAGCAGGCACAATAGTGTTATTGATGTGCTCAACAGCCTGTGAGACACCCTTCCCCATGAAGCGGGTCTTATCATTGTCTTGGTGTTCTAGGGCCTCGTAGATGCCAGTGGACCCACCGTTGGGCACCGCAGCTCGGAAGAGACCTTTTGCGGTGTACAGATTGACCTCAACAGTGGGATTCCCACGGGAGTCAAAGATCTCCATGGCGTGGATCCTGAGAATAGACATGGAGAATTTCTGGCAGTAGGATCACTGCAAAGGAAGGAAAGAGTAGAAGTGTCCCTTCTTATCTTTTTTTAATATCTTTAGGTTGAAAGTTGATTTTATTCAATATTAGAATGGCTACTCCAGCTTGTTTCTTGGGACCATTTCCTTGGAAAATTGTTTTCCAGCCTTTCACCCTGAGGTAGTGTCTGTCTTTGTCCCTGAGGTCAGTTTCCTGTATGCAGCAGAATGTTGGGTCCTGTTTGTGTAGCCAGTCTGTTAGTCTAGGTCTTTTTATTGGGGGATTGAATCCATTGATATTAAGAGATATTAAGGAAATGTCATTGTTTCTTCCTGTTATTTTTGTTGTTAGAGTTGGAATTCTGTTCATGTGGCTATCTTCTTTAGGTTTGTTGAAATACAACTTTCTTGCTTTTTCTAGAGCATAGTTTCCCCCTTTATGTTGGAGTTTTACCTTTATTATCCTTTGAAGGGCTGGATTTGTGGAAAGATATTGTGTAAATTTGGTTTTGTCATGCAATACCTTGGTTTCTCCAACTATGGTAATTGAGAGTTTTGCTGGGCATAGTAGCCTGGGCTGGCATTTGTGTTCTCTTAGGATCTGTATAACATCTGTCCAGGATCTTCTGGCTTTCATAGTCTCTGGGGAGAAGTCTTGTGTAATTCTAATAGATCTACCTTTATATGCTACTTGACCTTTTTCCTTTACTGCTTTTAATATGCTTTCTTTGTTTTGTGTATTTGGTGTTTTGATTATTATGTGACAGAAGGAATTTCTTTTCTGGTCCAAACTACTTGGAGTTCTGTAGGTTTCTTGCATGTTCATGGGCATCTCTTTCTTTAGGTTGGGGAAGTTTTCTTCTATAATTTTGTTGAAGATATTTACTGGTCCTTTAAGTTGGAAATCTTCCTTCTCATCTATACCTATTATCCTTAGGTTTGGTCTTCTTATTGTGTCCTGGATTTCCTGGATGTTTTGGGTTAGTACCTTTTTGCATTTCACATTGTTTTTGATGTGTCAATGTTTTCAATGGTATCTTCTGCACCTGAGACTCTCTCTTCTATCTCTTGTATTCTGTTGGTGATGCTTGCATCTATGGCTCCTGACTTTTTTCCTAGGTTTTCTATTGTCAGAGTTATCTCCATTTGTGATTTCTTTATTGCGTCTACTTCCATTTTTAGATCCTGGATAGTTTTGTTCAATTCTTTTACCTGTTTTGTGGTATTTTTCTGTAACTCTTTAAGGGATATTTATTTTTCCTCTTTAAGGGCTTCTACTTGTTTACTCAAATGTCTCCTGAATTTCCTTAAGTGAGTTATTTAGGTTCTTCTTATAGTCCTCCATCATCATCATAAGAAGTGACTTTGGATACATATCTTGCTTTTCTGATTTGATGGTGTTTCCAGGACTTTCTATGGTGGAAGAGTTGGGTTCTGATGATGCCAAGTATCCTTGGTGTCTGTAGCTTCTGTTTTTAAGCCTGCTTCCCACCATTTTATTATCTCAAGTGCTTCCTGCCCTCAATATATCTGATTGGAATCTGTCCTTCTTATAATCCTGGTTGAGTCAGAACTCCTCAGAGTCCAGCTTTCTCTGTGATCCGGTGATGCTGAGATTCTGGGTGTGTCAGAGTTCTTGGCAGTCAAACTTCCTCTGAGACCCTGAGATTCTGGTGTGACCAAGCTCCTGGGATCCCCGGATCCTAAGATCCTGGGTGTGTTAGAGAGCCTGGAAGTGGTACCTCCTCTGGGGACCATGGGGCTGTCCGCTGAGTTCGAAACCAAGGTAGACCCATGCTGACTGACCAGAAGGAACCCAGGCCACTAGTCAGACTGGACTCCTGTGTCCTTGCTTCTGCTGTCCGTATGCACTTCCAGTTGTGTTGGAACAGATGTTGTGTTCCACTCATCAGTGATCCTAAGATTCTGGGCATGGAGAATCCTCTGGGGACCATGGGACTGTCTGCCAAGTTCACGCCCAAGGTGGCCCAGAGCTGGTGCAGACCGGAAGGACTGTTGTCAATATTCTTTCCTTGTCCTATATATGACAATCGGTTGTTCTTTGCTGGTCCTGTCTGTTTGGTATTCTAGGTGTTTGGGTTGGCATGTCTGTTTGTAACTCTGGGAATTTTCTCCTTATCATTCTTTTAAGTAATGTTTTCTATGTCTTTAGAATTAGGTTATTCTCTTTCTTTGCCTATTATCCATAGCTCTTATATTTGGGGGGGGGGTGCCTTGGGTATATTACAGCTCATATCAATACCTTACTATTTTATCTTCATCTTTGTTGGATTGTTGCATTACTTTCACATTGTTTTCAACTTATATAGTCTGCCATTTCTTTGTTTTATTCTATTGCTGAGTCTTTTCATGGAAGTTTTTGATTGACTTATATATCTTTCATTTCAAGCACTTTCAATCAGCCTTTTATTTGTGTCTCTTTGTTGAATTCCTCTTTCACATCTTGTATTACCTTACTCATTTGACTTAGATTTTCATGTTTTCGATCAGGAGCTTATTTTCCTTAATTTCTCTGAACTTATTTCTAATCATGGTGGTTTTCTGCTGGGGAAGTTCATTGAATTCATTCTCACTCTATAGGTGCCTTTAGGCTTTAAGCCAGACCAGTGACCCAACACAATGAGCATTTTCAAGTAAAGCTGTTTGGGCAAAAAGCTATATTGTGTGGCACACCATAACACAACACAGCTTCCATGGCTATATATTTATTTCTTTTGTGGGAAGGTTGCAGGAGCAGAGGGCAGATATGGAGGAATGAGGAGATGTGTGGGAGTGGTATTCATAGTGTGAAATTCACAAAGAATCAATAAAAAGTTAGAAAATATTTTTTTGATAAGTTAGGGTATGTGCCTCTCTCTCTCTCTCTCTCTCTCTCTCTCTCTCTCTCTCTCTCTCTCTCTCTCTCTCTCTCTCTCTCTCTCTTTTTCTGTGTGTGTGTGAGCACATGCTCACACCTCCAGGAACCCAGACAAAGGTTCATTGATTGGCAAGAAGGTGACCAGTGACAGCCAAGGAGAGTGCAATCACAATATTTTTTTCCTGTAATTACTCTAGACCTACATTTTTTTACACAAACACAAACACACCTGTTGCAGGATATTTGATCACATTTCAAACCCTGCAATTGTATCATTTACTGAAAAAGTCTGTTTCTAGTTGTGGTGTGGCCCAGTCTTAGCATATACCTTTAATCCCTCTGGCTATAATACAGATTCACCCTTAGTACACATCTTTAATCCCAAACAATGAAGGTAAAGTTAGTTTGTAGAAGGAAGCATTCATATCTAAAAGTGATGTTTAAATGAGTGGGAGACAAAGTGACAAATATGAGAAAGGTTTGACAGAAGAGGATATTTTTGACTCTTACAAGAATAGACAGGAAAGAGAGGCTATTTAAGAGAGTACAGAGTGAGTTCCAGGACAACCAGGGCTACACAGAAAAACCCTGTCTTGAAAAAACAGAAGAAGAGATGTGGGGGGGGGAGAGGGAGAAAGGGAAAGAGGGAGAGAGGGCAAGAGAAGAAGAGAGAGAGAGGGAAGGAGGGAGGGAAGAAGGGAGGGGGAGGAAGGGAGGGAGGGAGGGAGGGAATCAGTTTTTTTTTTTTTTTTTACAGAATTTCTAGAAATAAATGGGAAGAATCCAAAGTCCAGGACAGAACATGGAGTGCAATTGTAGGCGAGCATGGAAGACACTCATGCAGGGCAATTATGCATTGTGTGGACTTCCTTTGAGTGTGCTATCTCCTTCTTGAAGCTACTTTGTCTCCTTTTTTCCTGTGTACTCTCTGATTAAAGTCCTCCTTTTCCAAATATACCCTCAAATTCTCATTTCACCATACCAGCTCTTCACTCAGAAATATGAAGTCCTCCAATCCCCTTTGTTACCACAGACACTTCCTCACTTGTGATTCTCTTGCCTGGAGCTTTCCTGAGTTAAGTAGTAGAGCTGAGATGCAAGGTAAGAAGACACAGACTGTCAGATTGTTGTGAATAGGCTTCTTCTTGTTATCTTCAAATCTCAATTTCAGGAGCTGGACATTTTGTTCAGTCATTCAGCCTTTGCTTACAGTGCTCAAAGACCTAGATTTTGATCCCCCACCCACATACCGTTTGGTGGAGAGTGGGGAGCAAAGGAGCAACCAAAAACAAACTGAAATAAACTCTGGAAATAACAGCATTGCATCTGGTTTCACACAGCAGATTAGTCTGCTAGAAACTCCTTGCCTCCTTGGTCTAGTTTATTATTTTTCCAGCTAGAGTAATTTTGGACAGATAATTTAAAAGATTCCTTATCACTTTCCCCAAATTCCAGACATAGTGCATTCCATCACCAGGTTTGCATCCATCCTTGTAAGCTCATTTCTTTACTTCACTTTGGACCAGGCTCCCTACACCTTGTTGGAGATGCTCCGGCTCCATTGCTCCTCCAGTTGCTGGAACCCCATCATTCATCACAGGGCTTCTGCCTGGGAGCTTTTACAGTGTACTTTTATAGTCACCTTTCACATTGCATTTCCCTAGCAAAGTATTCTCTGACTAACATACTACTTTAAGTATGCCTGGAATTTACTCTCACTTTCATACACTGTGGCTCACTTAGAATTATGTTGGGTCTTTCAATATCTTATAATAACTGTTCTTTGTTAGAATTTGTGTTCCTCACTAAATTAGTATGCGAGTGGCCAAAATTTATCAAGGTCTGCTGGAACTCAGATAATCTAAGTATTTGACAGAAGTTTTTAATAGTAGCCTTAGAAGCCTTAGAGGAAGATACCAGTATTGTCCTTCCCATTTTACAGATGCAGAAATTGTCTCATCGAGCAATGAGCAATGAATGCCTTTATCCAAGGTCACATGGCTTACTCAGAACATAGCTAATAAATAGACACATGCTCTTTCTCTCTATCTGCCACAGGTACTGGAGCTCCATTTGCTACCACACCAAGCTCCTGCCATATAACAGGGATCAGTGAATATGTATTGAGTCATGGAAGTCAACTAATTCATCTTAATTAGGATGTCTTTGTTCTTTGGTGCAGAAACAGAGGAAGAGGGTAGATAGTACACAGAGTAACGTTGGTGGCTAGAACTTTGTCTTCCAAACACTTGATAACCCCTGGGCAAGTGCCAGGGACACCAGGAAAGCTGGAAGCAGGAAGTTGTGCTTACCATTTAGTGGCTCAGGCCATCCACTTTTTTTCTGTCTTGAATTGATGGAAAGGAGCCCCACAACTCTTCCAATGAAACCCAGCCCAAGCATCATGGGAAGGGATAATGGGGGTGGCTGCCCAGTGGACATTCTCCATTTCAGATGTGGTTAAGGGCAGAGTTCCCTCTTGGTTTGTCTTAAACTTTCACCCCACGATGAGTAAGGGGATGAGTCACTAGCAATCTATTTTCACTAGTAAATCAGTTCCAACTCAGCACAGTTTCCATTGCCATGGAGGGCAAACCACAGCCATATTGAGCTTGTTAATACTTAAAGCTAGAGTTGGGCAGTTTGCAGATGACAAAGGCAGTCCTTTGGGGAAAATATACACATGATTTATGGTGTGATACAGAGGTTAAGGACAAGGGGTTCTTATCATACTACATTTTATTGCATCAACTATACATGCATTTAGGTTCTGGGGCAGTTGCTGTGGATACAAAGCAGAATAAGATAAACTTACTTCTCTGGGTGTGTTATATTTACCATGCTGACTGTTCTGAGTCAATGCAGTTAATCATGTTAAGTCCAGAAGGACCTTAATAACATGCCATTTGAGGTCCTCATAGAAGGATCTAGAAGACTGACAAGAGGCAGTGGAAGAGGTTTGTAGGTAAAGGAGTAGAACCAATGGAGATTGGAAAGATGAGATGATTGTGAAATACAGGAAATGGTTGGCACATGGGGTCTGCATGTGGGAAGATTTGGAATGACAAAGGAAGAGGCAGCAAATGGAGCCTCTGAGGTGAGGTGGAGAGCAACCCTCAGTCACTTCTGTCATTTTCAACAGCCTCAAGTTTAATTTACAGTTAGAGAAGCAGACTGAAGACAGTGATGAGAGCATCAGTCTATGGACTCTTTCAGTGGTCCTGGCCAACAGTCCTGCCCTCTGACGGTTTGGTCTATAAGTACTTCTTTTATATTGTCCTTTAGACATTCTTTTACCCATCTCAGGCAATGTCTAAATTGATAACAAATTAACCATAATCAAATTCTTATTACTTCAGAGCATTTAATCCACTGCTAAAAAGATGGATAGAGGTAAAGATGAGACACAGACATTTTATGACATGTTTTCATGTTATTTTTACAGTAAATAATTCACTGAACCTTTAAGAGGTTAAGTAGCTTGATGAAGGTCATACAGGTAAGGATCCTGGATTGAAGCCCTGAAAATCCCCTGGTTCTCAGTTCCCTAATCTGTTATATAAGTATGCTAGGGATATAACACAGAAGAACTGAAGATAAATTATTACAGTATATGTTGGGGTTGGAGAGATGACTCAGCAGTTAAGAGCGCTTGTTGCTTTTTGCAGAAGACTTAGGTTTAGTTCTCAGCATGTTCATGATAACTCACAGCAATCTGTAACTCCAGTGCTAAACAGAGTTGGGACTGGGCTCTGGGAGAGCTAAGGTCTTCCAAGGTCATCTCTATTCTGGGGTCATGCATCTCCATATGCATTCTGTGCAAGATGATATGGTGTGCTTTGGTTTGGCCTCTCAGTATAATAGCTACAAGAATAAACAGGCTAGGGAATGAAGTGGCATCAGAGTGGTATTGGACAAGTGATTATAGAGTAGGTGACAAGGCTGATGTATGTGGCACCTGTCCATTTCTTAAAACTCACCAAGTTCTCTTCTGGGATCAGGTCCAACCCCAGTGAAACCCATCATCTGGGGACTGTTGGACTTCAGCCCCTGATGACCTGCATGTCTTTGTGCTCTTTGATTCCACAGCAGTGGCCGCATTCAAAAGGGCTTCAGACTTGGCTAAGTTGGTGGTTCACATCCCAATTTCAATACTTGTGTACTCACTAATATATATTATATATTTCATGTATATCATATATATGATATATCATATATCACACACATATGAAAGAGTGATATATCACACAATATATATGTATATTTGTACATGTGTACATATGTGTGTATGTATGTATATATATGTATATACACACATATATATAAATGTATATGTATGTATGTATATATAAATATAAATATATATATATATATATATATATATATATATATATATATATATATATAATTCTTTCATGTGTTATATGTAGGAATTGATCCAAAGACATAGAAACAGATAAAAATGCAAAAGGAACACATACTTTTAAGTTATCCTTTTCTCCACTTTTGAACAGCATGTTTGTCCTATGTACAGCCCTTGCTTCATTTCCTAATTCCCATTAGCTTTTTGTCATCTTTCTTAAATTTCCATTTTTATATAAATCCCATCATTCCTTAGTCTTTTTGTCTTCTCCTTCTTTACTTTCAGGATGTAGTTTTTGAGGCCAGATAGCTAAGTTGGCCAGGTAATCAAACAGCCGTTATTTCATCTCTTGGTAGAGAAGGTAGTTAAAACAAAACAAAAGGAATCAAAAGCAATTAATCAAGAAATAGCAGAAGAAATGAAAAAGAATGAAAAATAACCCCAGCTACAGCCACTAACCACAACCACCCGTCTAATTCCTACATCCACACTTTAGCTCAGGCACCAGCAGGACCAGCTTGAAAGGGTTGACTGTGCATTCCAGTTTTGTTTGTGACAGCAGTTAACCCAATCCTCCACTTGTTTACCCCACCCCACCCCCATTCCCACTCAATGCTTGTAGAAGAAAGTCCTTCCCAGTTCTTGTTTTCCCTTTAGTTCAGGAGGGGCTATCACTTCCTGTCCTTTTTTGTGATCAAATCAGGTCAGACTGAATTTCTGTTTCCCATTTAAAACTAATATCTGCACTGCATTAGAGAAGACAGGTGCAAAGCCATTTCAGAAACAATACAATCGGTTGTGGAAATTCTATCCCAAAAGTGTCCCCCCCGCCCCCCCAGGAAAGTAGACTCACTTCACCAGTCCATCCAAGCATTTTGAGCCTTGAAAAAATTTACAGGAATCAATGTTTATTTCTTTTGAGACATCCTAATGTTTTCTTCAATGGTTAAAGGTTATCGTCTGAGGAATATTAAAAACATCTTCACTTAGCTGATTTTTTAAAGTAAGAGTTTTTGTGAATGCTAAAGAATTTTAAAGAATTTTTAGTGTCTCAAGTTAGTATTGCTGAGCCTATTTATAACGGTTCCTACTGTTCATATTGGTTTTTGAAGCTAATCTTCCAAAATTTGATGGTGTATAGCACATAAATGCTCTGTTTCTGTATCTGCTGTATTTTTTTTTTTGAGCCTTCATAACAGAGTCGATATCTGGAGAACTGAGAGTGTACCTTAATGTAGAGTTCTCTCCCAGCACATGAAAGACCCTGCATTTGACTCCCAGCAATTCAATGGAATAAAATAAAAATTTAATTCAGTATCATTCAATCTGATAAACACCCATAATAATCTTGACTGATTTCAGGTGATAGCTGAATGCTAAAGAAGAAAAAGCTGAGTATGGACCATGGAGGAAGTCATGAGCTACACAAGGTAGCCTGCTTCAAACTGCATAATACCACTTACTGAAAACTTCTATTTACCGCTTGTGTAGAAAACTTCCTGGCTGGTAAAATTTCTTTGTAACTCATCTCTTCAGGTCATAACTCTTGTCTTATCTCAATAATAGTTATATGAGATAAAGCTCCACTATTGTTCTTTGGAGGAGAGAATCCTTAAGCTTATCAAGATTAAATGTGATGTATGTTGGCATCAGGAACTGGCTTTACATTCAGGAACCAGCTTTACAGTTGAATGTCACCTCTGAATCCAGTGATGACAGTGACATCATCCATAGGAGACAGGTAGCCATGAGTCTGTTTCCATGGTAATCACCATATATTCTCAGTGTCCACCCGATCTACTTCCCACCTTTACCTGAAAGTGGTTACATCAGAGCCCTCCTGACCTTCACCCCTTTCTCTCTTCATCTTTGTCATTTCCCTTTGTTCTCCCTCACCCCCAGTAAACCTCTCTCCTGTGGAACTGTACTGGCCTGGTGTGATCTGTCCAGATGAGCCGTGATTCTAACACAACAGGGTAAGTATAGGTCTTAGATAGCTTATGGTAGGGACAAGAGCCACACACAATTGAATATAAATTCTGTTTCCTTTCTCATACCAGACTGTACTTATCTATTAAAAAAAAACATATACACACATCAAAACAATTATGGTCTAATTTTTTGTGTTTTAATATGGAACAAATAACATTTGTTTTTCCTAGCCAAGCCTGCTACCATAGGTTCCCCTAATGCATGAGAACTTAGAATTGTCTAGAATAGAGGAGCTGTGTAATAGGTATTGTTATTGTCACTATTCGCCAAGACAAATGAAAAGTGGCCAACAGAGTATCTTTTGTTTCACTGGGATTCTTTAGCTGGGACAATTGGTTATTTTCATTTGCTTTTGCTATGGAATGATTAATACAACACAGTGTGATGTATTCAGACCTTAGGAAAAATCTCACCAAGATCAAACAGCCTTCCCTGAAGAGAGATAATGACCGTGTCTAGATTGGACTGGATGACATCTGATTTTCATAGTGACACACCAAGCTTGAGTTTAAGAACCATGAAGCACTAGTTGAACTAGTTCTGACTAAATTTGTTTTCCAAATAGAACAGGTGAGAAAGAGAAAATAATCTTGGTTTCTAGAGCAGAGAATACATTTTTCCCAGCTCCTAGGAACTTTCTTTTCCTTCTACCCTTTCCCCTTTCCTCTTGCAGTGGAGCTCAGGACCACTCAGTGCTACAACCCTTTCCATGGCCTATGTTGTGGGAGCTGATGGCCACTCCTTTGTGATTGGCTGAGCACTCCGGTCTTCAGTGGGGAACTGCTGGATGGGCACAGAGAACACCTGTACCCCCTCATACCAGTTGGCCACCTCTGGCTGAACAGCACTGAACTCAGGAGCTGGTGCGGTCCATTTGCCTTAAAATTTCTCCTGGGTCACAACTTTCTCAGCAATAGCCCGCTCCTCCTTGTCAATCTCTGTAGAAGTGAAAATGATTGAAAAAATGAAGTGAAAATCTCATGGATGTTCATGGGAGATAGTACCTCTCATGCAGAGTACCTCCCGGGTCAGCATCCACCATATTAGAAGAAATGAGTGAGCTCCCTTGTTGTATGGGATGGCAGTGCCCACTAGCGCAGGGAAGAATCTGAGTCACATAGAGCAAGGGTGGGCAGGTTGCCATTAGAGGCCTCTGTGGAGGCTGGTGGTCAGCCCTGAGTCAGTCACCACTAGAAGCCATGGCTCCCTGAAGGCATCTAGGGTCTGGTTAGTGAAGGTTCCAGGTATGAAGTGGCCAGCAATGAGAATGGCTCTAATGGCAGCAGCAAACTTCAGCATAGTTGCTGGCCAGTGTTCCTGGAGAAGATGCTGCCATCAGCTGGAGCTGCGAGCAGCAACTTCTCCTAGGTCCTCTTCATATTTATGATGTAGATATTGTCCCTTTTCCTTTTGTAGATGGTAGATATACTGCTCCATCTGAAAGTCAAGATTGGTGCCATCAAGGAATTTGAGGACATTCTCCTCCGTCATCTGCACGACATCAAGGTTGTCAGACATTGTGTAAGGTTCCCTTTAAGTTGCCATGGGAATCAAGAACAACACTATATGGACCCACCCCTAGGCAGTGTGGAAAGCACAGAGTATATATTTTAAGGTAGATACATGTAGTTAATGGTGCTTTACCCATCAGCACTCCTAACAGACAGTTGATGGTATAGTTGCCAGCCATAACAGAGGCAAAGAGGTGCCATGAAATTGGTTAATCTCTCTTTCAGCTAATGGCCTCATAGCTAAAGAAAGCTGTGAACATATGTATTCAATTCATCATCTTGGTTCCGTAGTGAAGGTGGGACTCCCACTTAAAAACTGCGTGGTCTTATATCTTGGGTATCCTAAGTTTTGGGCTAATATCCACTTATCAGTGAATACATATTGTTGCTAAACGCATGAAACTCAAGAAGAATGAAGACCAAAATGTGGACACTGTGCCCCTTCTTAGAATTGGGAACAAAACACCCAGGGAAGGAGTTACAGAGACAAAGTTCGGAGCTGTGATGAAAGGATGGACCATCTAGAGACTGCCGTATCCAGGGATCCATCCCATAATCAGCTTCTAAACGCTGACACCATTGCATACACAAGCAAGATTTTGCTGAAAGGGCCCAAATATAGCTGTCCCTTGTGAGACTATGCAGGGGCCTAGCAAACACAGGAGTGGATGCTCACAGTCAGCTATTGAATGTATCACAGGGCTCCCAATGGAGAAGCTAGAGAAAGTACCCAAGGAGCTAAAGGGATCTGCAACCCTATAGTTGGAACAACATGATGAACTAAACAATACCCCGGAGCTCTTGTCTCTAGCTGCATATGTATCGAAAGATGGCCTAGTCGGCCATCAATGGAAAGAGAGGCCCATTGGACTTGCAAACTTTATATGCCCCAATATAGGGGAATGCCAGGGCCAAAAGAATGGGAATGGGTGGGTAGGGAAGTGGGGGGCGCTATGGGGGACTTTTGGGATAGCATTGGAAATGTAATTGAGGAAAATATGTAATAAAAAATATTAAAAATTAAAAAAAACTGAGTGGTCTAGGACGAATTAATTAAGCCCCAAGAAGCTCAGCCTCCCTATCAGTGATATGGAGGAAACACCAGTCAGGTCGTGGATGAATCTGAAGCATGCAGTTAAATACAGCTTCTGTCTTGAATAATTTAGCAGCAAGCTCACGGGTGATGGCACTATCACAAAGCTTTCACCATCCATTTGAATGGGCCAAGAAAGCATTTCTCAACTTGTGGCCTTTGGATTCCTTTAGCAGGGCTTGGTCTCAGCCACAGCACTGGCTCACTTCTTAGGAATTTGGCTCAGAGTCCATCCCAAGTCCCCAGAATGGTCCACATTGAGCAAGAAGCAAGGAACCTTCTGAAGGAGGCATGTTGCTGTGTCAGTGTCTTTTGGATATTTGAAGAGGCATCGCCTGGTCCTCAGTATCACAGCATCTTGGCCTTTTGTTCTAATGTGACCTTGATGGAGTGTTGGTGAAACTGTCACCATCAATGAGATTCCATAGTATTCAGCTTGGGCACAAAGGAGACCAAAGCTGGTAAGACTAGAGTCAGGGCCCTGACGAATCTCACCTTTGTGCAGCTGACTTCTTTTGTGGAACTGAACTATGACTGACATACAATGAACCAGTAATACTTAATGAATGAGTTTGAAGATAAGCATACATTTATGAAACTGCCCCATGAATAATATCATACTGATAGCCATTACCTCTTGCAGCCTTCTTTTTGTGAAATAAGATAACATGGTACAAAATAAACCTCAGGGGAAAATTTCAAGAATACTGCATAGTTTAATGAGCTATATACATACTAGGCCTAGGTGACATCCACAGCTGAAACTATGCCCCATGCACTTGATCAAACACCTTCTCATCTCCTCTCTTCACAGCTACAGGAAATTGTAATCCCGGTTCCTATAAACATGCCCTCTGTAGGTTCCTGATAGAGATGGGATCAGGGAGTAATTGTTCTGGGGCTGACTTACCCCAACCAGCATGCCTTTCAAGTTCATTCACGTTGTAGTAAATGGCAGGACCTCTCTTTCTTTTATGGATTGATAATTTTATAATGAGAAGATGCTAATTTCTATATCTTTCTGCACCAGTTGAAGGAGAAGGTCATTTTTCATCTTTCATTCTGCAGGCACAGTATGTAATTTCCCTCAATTTGCATGTGTTACAAATTTTCTTTATTCTGAGAGCAAATCCAACTTGATCACAGCATATGATTTTTGTGTTAAAGTTTTAATCAACTCAGTTCAATATGATTTTATTAAACATTTCTATACTTATGTTCCCTAAAAGTATTGGACTAACATTTTCTTTATTTGTAGTGTCTTTTACACTGGAGTGTCAAATGGGCCTCTAAAAATCAATGCAGAAGTATTTTATCTTCTTCTATAACTTGGAAGAGTTTTAAAAGAACAAGTATTACTTCTGTTAAGTGTTTGGTAATATTAGCATTCACTGTGAAGCCATTTGGTTCTAGGCTTTACTTCTTGTGAGATTTTTTTTTCTCTAAACAAGCCCTTTTATTTCTTTGTTATAGAGCTGTCCAGACTTTCTAAACGTGTCAATGCATTCGTAGTGGGTTGTGTGTATTTAGATTTTTTTCTACTTCACCTAGATTGTCTAATCGGTTAGAGTGTAATTATCCATAGCAGTTTCTTATGATCTTTTTGACCATAAGATGTCAGTTGTAATTCACTGTTTGGATTTTTGATTTGATTTGATGTCTGTTTCTGTGTCTCTGTCTCTCTTCTTTCTTCCCTTCCTCCTTCACTTTTTGTGTCTGTCTATAGTCTTTATTGTTTTACTGCTCAATTAAAATAAATTATAAAACTTATATCAATAACATTCCAAAATTATCAAATCGGAAATCCCATAAAGGAAAGATAGAATAAGAGCCTGGTTGAAGGTTATTGACATATGGTATATTGAGCCGGGATATAAAAGGTCAAGGGTCAGATATAGAAGTTCTACCTGAGTACTGGGAAGACTGAGGATCCAAAGATCCAAAGGATGATAACTCATTTTTAGAATTATTTTCTACCCAAACTATAGTGAAGTAAAGGCAGTGACAACTCTCAATGGCTTAGAATACAGAAACCAGAATTTATTTTGTTGAGGGTATCTGCTATAGTAATAACCCTCTTTTCTAGATAGACTTAGCTAATGAAATTTTATCCAGCTTCTGTATTACCTATAACATTTAATTTCTTTTCACATTATTATATCCATAACAAAACATTATTTTAATGATTAGTTGTAAACATAACACAGTTTATATAATAGTTTTCTATGCACTGAAAAGCTAGGGTTGCAGACACCTGATAGCCACATGTTCATAAAATTCAGTGACATTTGCAGGCAAGTCTGAAAAGGATAGTCATGAACTTCTGTTAAGCATTCTTAGAGGTCAATGATACTAAATGTGGTGTTTATTGAATCTTCAGTGTGTCTTTACATTTGAACATATTCTGGTTTAGATGGAGACACAGAAATCCTTTCAATCTTCGTACTTCTCTCTTGGTCCTACCCCTCTCTTACAGGAGTCTCCTTCAATCTTCCCATTTTTATTTGACACTACATCCAGGGAAACACTGAGGTTAGAGGACACCTTGTGGGAGGCAGTTAATTTCCTCTTTCTACTGTGGAGGTCTCTAGAGTTCAACTTGAGTCACTGGGCTTGGCAAAAGTGCTTTTATGTGTTAGTCCATCTCCCCAGGCAAGCCAATCTTGAATTAATTGATACCTGGTGATACTGACACTTCCTTTGAACAAAACTGTGAGGCATTTTTATAAATTAAGGGGTCTTAATAACTTGGAATCCTTAGAAAATACACTGTGAAAGAGAACAAACATTCAGGAAGGAACAGAAAATTTCACATGTCATGGTCTGGAAATATGGGTCACAATTTAGGATTTACAGCATTTAAGTACCTTACTAGAGAGTAGAAGAAGCAACTTGGACATAGTGTGGACAAAGAATGAGAAACACTGAATTGAATACAGATACTGTTTGTGGTGGTTAATTTTAACGTGACACAAGCTAGGGTCATCTAGGAAGAAGGAATGTAAATTTAGAAATATACCTTCATCAGGTTGTCTGTAGGCAAGTTGGTGGACCATTTTCTTGATTGATGATTAATAATTAATGTAGGATGGTCTAGGACATTGTGGGTGGGCCACCCCTGGGCAGGTAGTCCAGGGTTGTATAAGAAACCAGGCTGAGAAAGTGTTGGGGAGCAAGCCAAGAAAGAACACTCCTCAGTGGTCTCTGCTTCAGTTACTGCCTCCATTTTCCTGCCTTGAGTTTCTGCCCTGACTTCCCTCCACGATGTACTGTAAAATGGAAAGTGAGATGAATCCTTTCCTTCCCAAGTTGCTTTTGGTCATGGAGTTAATCACAACAATAGAAAACAAATTAGGGTACTGTTTAGTCACCTCTTCTGAGATCTTTGGTAAGTTTTCTATCTCTGAATATAAGAACTGTCACCTATAACACAAGGAACCTAGACTATATCAGTGATTTCAAATACACTTTTGTACTTATGCATTCTTTTACTTAAGTAAATTTTGTTGACATTATAAAGAAATGAAATATTAAAGCAGATTTGCTCTGTTTGAAGTCTGGGTGGCTTTGTGGTTCAAAGATTTACCTGCATATATCTCCTCCCTTGCCCTGTGGTTGTTGGTTTAATGCTCCTAGAATAAATGGCATCTCTCCACTGTTAATGTCTTTTGCTTTATGAAAAGGCGGTGGCTTAGTAGAAGTTAACATGCACACAAAACTCATGCTGGGCTTTCTTTTATAATATATTTTTGGAAAAGTAAACACTGAAGCTAATAATTCTTTAATATATGCCAGCCCATAGAATTGTGATGCTTTAAGTAATGCTATAAGTAGCAGACTTCAAAAGAGGTCAGCAGGCATGTTTATGAATAGAAATCCACATTTAAACACAAATGCTTCTAAGTGGAATTTATGGCACATAACTGGCTTTGAGATTCTGTAAAGTTCTTATAGCATATATGTGTTTCACAATGAATAATTTCTATACAAGTCTACTGACCCCTGAACATACATATGACATTAGTGAGTGCTTTGATATACTGGGTATTGCATAATCAGTAGCCTCGAGGATGTTGGGATTATTCTAGAAGAACTCTGAGTTTGCCATGTGGTTGTTTGATTGTTAATCTACAGTTTCTGGTTCATAATTCACTCTCCAATATCACAGTTGAGTGGAAGAATGCAGCAATGTCTCTGAAAAAGTCTAGTGCCTACTTAAGCTAAGACCTTAACGAGAAAGTACATCCATAGATACAGAAGCTTATGAACTTGACTGGTTATTGTGCTTACCCGCACTTGACTACGTAAATATAAGCCAATAGAGTTGTTTCGTGAGCTAAGATCATAACTCTAAAAACACCAAAGTGGAGTCCTTAGGGATTTTTATGGCTATAGAGAAAATAGTGTCTGAAAAATCAGACCCATGAGCATGTTCTTTAAGATAAATTGATAATCATCCATTTCAGAAAAAGTGTGTAATTCATAAGATGTAATTACATTTCTGCCTCCTTGATGGTGGTCAAAAGCTCTGTAGTTTGAATTGACTCATCCATTGTCTGCTTGATTGTAAGTTTTGGTTTCGTACAAGCAAAGCCAGGAAGAAGATCCCATTGAAAGGGTTCTCATTCTTCTCTTTTTCAAAACATGTCTTACGCTCACAGAGTTGAATCAGCTTCTCATCTTGCATTTGTGATTTTAAGCTGCACAGACCATAATTGTAACCTGAATTAGGGATGGTTATTAAGCTCTTGTGTGGTATTGTGAAGCTTACAGAACACCAAGACAGCATCGTCACCTGTGCATTCAGTAGAGATTTGATTTCAGAGTCGCTCCTTGATTGAAAGTGTATTGGTTACTTTTCTTGCTGCTCTGACTAAATACCTGACAAATCCCAACTTAAGGAAGGGTTGATTCTAGCTCAGCACTTGAGAAGGGAAACAGTTTGTCATAGCTGGGGAGGCAACATGGCTGGTCACATTGTGTCTACAGTCAGGGAATCAGGAAGAGATGAATGTTATTGCCCACACTTTCCTGTCCCCTCTTCACCCCCACCACCTCTTTTTATTCAGTGTAGTCAGACAGGCCATGGGATGGTACTATGCACATTCATAATGGGTCTTCCTTTCTCTGTTAAACTTCTTTGGAAATGCCTTCGGTGGACACACCCTGAGGTCTGTCTCCAAGGTGTTTCTAAATACAGTCAATTTGACAGTGAAGTGTAACCATCCCCAAAAGGTCCCAAGGACAAATGAGCCTTACTTAAATGACAGGGGAGAATCAGTGTTGGATTAGAAATTCTTCTGAGCTCTTTCTAAGTGGATGGGTGATGTAGCTCAAGGAGAGTATATATCACATAAGTCTGTTCCACTTGACTATAATCTTCAGCTACTACTGATTCATAGCAAAGTTACGTTATTTGATTAAATGAAGAAAACAAGCTGCTTAATGGTTTCAAAAAGGGCTCAACTGTAAAGCGGAAAGTAAGTTTAATGGAATGATTTAATGGAAAGGATTTTTAAAAATGAATGGATTGCATACTTTTATAAAGAGTTGATAGCAGAGAAAAGCACCGGGGCAGCTAGGGCGCAGGGTCGGCTGACACTCGCCAGCTACCCACAACACCCGCCACAGGATCTTAAGACTTCTGGTGAGTGGAACACAGCTTCTGCTCCAATCCAATTGCGCGCGGGACCTGAGACTGCATTAGTTAGGGAAGCAGAAACCGGCCTGAGTAGGGCCACAGGCCTCATCTGGCCGGATCAGCACAGGGGTAGCTTGAGCGCAGGGTCGCCTGACACCCGCCAGCTACCCACGACCCCCGCCACAGGATTTTGAGACTGCTGGTGAGTGGAACACAGCTTCTGCTCCAGTCCAATCACGTGGGACCTGAGACTGCTTTGGTTGGGGAGGCAGAAATCCGGCCTACGTAGGGCCACAAGCCTCTTCCGGTCAGAAAAGCACCGGGGTAGCTAGGGCGCAGGGTCGGCTGACACTCGCCAGCTACCCACAACACCCGCCACAGGATCTTAAGACTTCTGGTGAGTGGAACACAGCTTCTGCTCCAATCCAATTGCACGTGGGACCAGAGACTGCATTAGTTAGGGAAGCAGAAAACCGGCCTGAGTAGGACCACAGGCCTCTTCCGGCTACCCACGACTCCCGCCGCAGGATTTTGAGACTGCTGGTGAGTGGAACACAGCTTCTGCTCCAATCTTTAAACAGTGACAACGATAACAACTAACCCCAGAGATTACCAGATGGCGAAAGGTAAACGTAATAATCTTACTAACAGAAACCAAGACCACTCACCATCATCAGAACCCAGCACCCCCAATTCGCCCAGTCCAGGGCACCCCAACACACCGGAAAAGCTAGACACGGATCTAAAAGCATATCTCATGATGATGGTAGAGGACATCAAGAAGGACTTTAATAACTCACTTAAAGAATTACAGGAGAACATGGCTAAAGAGTTACAAGGCCTTAAAGAAAAACAGGATAACACAATCAAACAAGTAGAAGTCCTTAAAGAAAAACAGGATAACACAATCAAACAGGTAGAAGTCCTTAAAGAAAAACAGGAAAACACATCCAAACAGATGATGGAAATGAACAAAACCATACTAGACCTAAAAAGGGAAGTAGACACAATAAAGAAAACCCAAAATGAGGCAACACTGGAGATAGAAACCCTAGGAAAGAAATCTGGAACCATAGATACGAGCATCAGCAACAGAATACAAGAGATGGAAGAGAGAATCTCAGGTGCAGAAGATTCCATAGAGAACATCGGCACAACAATCAAGGAAAATGTAAAATGCAAAAAGATCCTAACTCAAAACATCCAAGAAATACAGGACACAATGAGAAGACCAAACCTACGGATAATAGGAGAGTATGAGAATGAAGATTTTCAACTCAAAGGACCAGCAAACATCTTCAACAAAATTATAGAAGAAAACTTCCTAAATCTAAAGAAAGAGATGCCCATGAACATACAAGAAGCCTACAGAACTCCAAATAGACTGGACCAGAAAAGAAATACCTCCCGACACATAATAATCAGAACAACAAATGCTCTAAATAAAGATAGAATACTAAAAGCAGTAAGAGAAAAAGGCCAAGTAACATATAAAGGCAAGCCTATCAGAATTACACCAGATTTTTCACCAGAGACTATGAAAGCCAAAAGATCCTGGACGGATGTTATACAGACACTAAAAGAACACAAATTCCAGCCCAGGCTACTATACCCAGCCAAACTCTCAATTAACATAGATGGAGAAACCAAAGTATTCCACGACAAAACCAAATTCACACATTATCTCTCCACGAATCCAGCCCTTCAAAGGATAATAACAGAAAAAAACCAATACAAGGACAGGAACCACGCCCTAGAAACAACAAGAAGGTAATCCCTCAACAAACCTAAAATAAGACAGCCACAAGAACAGAATGCCAACTTTAACAACAAAAATAACAGGAAACAACAATTACTTTTCCTTAATATCTCTTAATATCAATGGACTCAACTCCCCGATAAAAAGACATAGACTAACAAACTGGCTACACAAACAAGACCCAACATTTTGCTGCTTACAGGAAACTCATCTCAGAGAAAAAGATAGACACTACCTCAGAATGAAAGGCTGGAAAACAATTTTCCAAGTAAATGGTATGAAGAAACAAGCTGGAGTAGCCATTCTAATATCTGATAAGATTGACTTCCAACCCAAAGTCATTAAAAAAGACAGGGAGGGACACTTCATACTCATCAAAGGTAAAATCCTCCAAGAGGAAATATCAATCCTGAATATCTATGCTCCAAATACAAAGGCAGCCACATTCATTAAAGAAACTTTAGTAAATCTCAAAGCACACATTGCACCTCATACAATAATAGTGGGAGACTTCAACACACCACTTTCACCAATGGAGAGATCGTGGAAACAGAAACTAAAGAGGGACACAGAGAAACTAAGAGAAATTATGAATCAAATGGATCTGGCAGATATCTACAGAACATTCTATCCTAAAACAAAAGGATATACCTTCTTCTCAGCACCTCATGGCACCTTCTCCAAAATTGACCACATAATTGGTCACAAAACAGGCCTCAACAGATACAAAAATATTGAAATTGTCCCATGCATCCTATCAGATCACCATGGACTAAGGCTGATCTTCAATAACAAAATAAATAATAGAAAGCCAACCTTCACGTGGAAACTGAACAACACTCTTCTCAATGATACCTTGGTCAAGGAAGGAATAAAGAAAGAAATTAAGGACTTTTTAGAGTTCAATGAAAATGAAGCCACAACATACCCAAACTTATGGGACGCAATGAAAGCATTTCTAAGAGGAAAACTCATAGCTCTGAGTGCCTCCAAAAGGAAACTAGAGAGAGCACACATTAGCAGCTTGACAACACACCTAAAAGCACTAGAACAAAAGGAAGCAAATTCACCCAAGAGGAGTAGACGGCAGGAAATAATCAAACTCAGGGGTGAAATCAACCAAGTGGAAACAAGAAAAACTATTCAAAGAATCAACCAATCAAGGAGCTGGTTCTTTGAGAAAATCAACAAGATAGATAAACCCTTAGCCAGACTCACTAGAGGGCACAGGGAAAGCATCCTAATTAACAAAATCAGAAATGAAAAAGGAGACATAACAACAGATCCTGAAGACATCCAAAACACCATCAGATCCTTCTACCAAAGGCTATACTCAACAAAACTGGAGAACCTGGATGAAATGGAGAAGTTCCTAGACAGATACCAGGTACCAAAGTTGAATCAAGATCAGGTTAATGATCTAAACAGCCCTATATCCCCCAAAGAAATAGAAGCAGTCATTAATAGTCTCCCAACTAAAAAAAGCCCAGGACCAGATGGGTTTAGTGCAGAGTTCTATCAGACCTTCAAAGAAGATCTAATCCCAGTTCTTCACAAACTATTCCACAAAATAGAAACAGAAGGTACTCTACCCAACTCATTCTATGAAGCCACAATTACTCTGATACCTAAACCACAAAAAGACCCAACAAAGATAGAAAACTTCAGACCAATATCCCTTATGAATATTGATGCAAAAATCCTCAATAAAGTTCTTGCTAACCGAATCCAAGAACACATCAAAACAATCATCCATCCTGACCAAGTAGGTTTCATCCCAGGGATGCAGGGATGGTTCAATATACGGAAATCCATCAACGTAATCCAGTATATAAACAAACTCAAAGACAAAAACCACATGGTCATCTCCTTAGATGCGGAAAAAGCATTTGACAAGATCCAACACCCATTCATGATAAAAGTCTTGGAAAGATCAGGAATTCAAGGCCCATACCTAAACATGATAAAAGCAATCTACAGCAAACCAGTAGCCAACATCAAAGTAAATGGTGAGAAGCTTGAAGTAATCCCTCTAAAATCAGGGACTAGACAAGGCTGTCCACTTTCTCCATACCTATTCAACATTGTACTTGAAGTCCTAGCCAGAGCAATTCGACAACAAAAGGAGATCAAAGAGATACAAATTGGAAAAGATGAAGTCAAAATATCACTTTTTGCAGATGATATGATAGTATATATAAGTGACCCTAAAAATTCCACCAGAGAACTCCTAAGCCTGATAAACAGCTTCGGTGAAGTAGCTGGATATAAAATTAACTCAAACAAATCAATGGCCTTTCTCTACACAAAGAATAAACAGGCTGAGAAAGAAATTAGGGAAACAACACCCTTCTCAATAGTCACAAATAATATAAAATATCTTGGCGTGACTCTAACTAAGGAAGTGAAAGATCTGTATAATAAAAACTTCAAGTCTCTGAAGAAAGAAATTCTAGAAGATCTCAGAAGATGGAAAGATCTCCCATGCTCATGGATTGGCAGGATCAACATTGTAAAAATGGCTATCTTGCCAAAAGCAATCTACAGATTCAATGCAATCCCCATCAAAATTCCAAATCAATTCTTCAACGAATTAGAAAGTGCAATCTGCAAATTCATCTGGAATAACAAAAAACCTAGGATAGCAAAAACTCTTCTCAAGGATAAAAGAACCTCTGGTGGAATCACCATGCCGGACCTAAAGCTCTACTACAGAGCAATTGTGATAAAAACTGCATGGTACTGGTATAGTGACAGACAAATAGACCAATGGAATAGAATTGAAGACCCAGAAATGAACCCACACACCTAAGGTCACTTGATCTTCGACAAGGGAGCTAAAAACATCCAGTGGAAGAAAGACAGCATTTTCAACAAATGGTGCTGGCACAACTGGTTGTTAACATGTAGAAGAATGCGAATCGATCCATTCCTATCTCCTTGTACTAAGGTCAAGTCTAAGTGCATCAAGGAACTTCACATAAAACCAGAGACACTGAAACTTATAGAGGAGAAAGTGGGGAAAAGCCTTGAAGATATGGGCACAGGGGAAAAATTCCTGAATAGAACAGTAATGGCTTGTGCTGTAAGAACGAGAATTGACAAGTGGGACCTCATGAAACTACAAAGCTTCTGCAAGGCTAAAGACACCATCAATAAGACAAAAAAACCACCAACAGATTGGGAAAGGATCTTCACCTATCCTAAATCAGATAAGGGACTAATATCCAATATATATAAAGAACTCAAGAAGGTGGACTCCAGAAAGTCAAATAACCCCATTAAAAAATGGGGCTCAGAACTGAACAAAGAATTCTCACCTGAGGAATACCGAATGGCAGAGAAACACCTGAAAAAATGTTCAACATCCTTAATCATCAGGGAAATGCAAATCAAAATAACCCTGAGATTCCACCTCACACCAGTCAGAATGGCTAAGATCAAAAATTCAGGTGACAGCAGATGCTGGCGAGGATGTGGAGAAAGAGGAACACTCCTCCATTGTTGGTGGGATTGCAAGCTTGTACAACCACTCTGGAAATCAGTCTGGCAGTTCCTCAGAAAATTGGACATAGTACTACTGGAGGATCCAGCAATACCTCTCCTGGTCATATATCCAGAAGATGTCCCAACCAGTAAAAAGGACACATGCTCCACTATGTTCATAGCAGCCCTATTTATAATAGCCAGAAGCTGGAAAGAACCCAGATGTCCCTCAACAGAGGAATGGATACAGAAATTATGGTACATTTACACAATGGAGTACTACTCAGCTATTAAAAAGAATGAATTTATGAAATTTCTAGCCAAATGGATGGACCTGGAGGGCATCATCTTGAGTGAAGTAACACAATCACAAAAGAACTCACACAATATGTATTCACTGATAAGTGGATATTAGCCCAAAACTTAGGATACCCAAGATATAAGATACAATTTGCTAAACGCATGAAATTCAAGAAGAATGAAGGCCAAAGTGTGGACACTGTGCACCTTCTTAGAATTGGGAACAAAACACCCAGGGAAGGAGTTACAGAGACAAAGTTCGTAGCTGTGATGAAAGGATGGACCATTTAGAGACTGCCGTATCCAGGGATTCATCCCATAATCAGCTTCTAAACGCTGACACCATTGCATACACTAGCAAGATTTTGCTGAAAGGACCCAAATATAGCTGTCTCTTGTGAGACGATGCCGGGGCCTAGCAAACACAGGAGTGGATGTTCACAGTCAGCTATTGGATGTATCACAGGGCTCCCAATGGAGAAGCTAGAGAAAGTACCCAAGGAGCTAAAGGGATCTGCAACCCTATTGTTGTAACAACATGGTGTACTAACCAGAACCCCGGAGCTCTTGTCTCTAGCTGCATATGTATCGAAAGATGGCCTAGTAGGCCATCAATGGAAAGAGAGGCCCATTGGACTTGCAAACTTTATATGCCCCAATATAGGGGAATGCCAGGGCCAAAAGAATGGGAATGGGTGGGTAGGGAAGTGGGGGGCTCTATGGGGGACTTTTGAGATAGCATTGGAAATGTAATTGAGGAAAATATGTAATAAAAATATTAAAAATCAAAAAAAAAGAAGAGTTGATAGCAAATGCAATAGCTTTCCACTCATGTCCCAGGGTTTTCATTGTTGATATTGTACACTGCTATAATGTAGTAAGGCATTCAAAACTATGAGTGGGACTCTGTCCTCAGACTCCTCCGTCCTTAGACTTCTCATGAGTGCTTTCTTTGATGAAGTTTGTTGTCTCTTTGGAGTAAGCACCTGTTTTCCCTTTCCCACTTCCCTCTGATTTCTATCAACTCTATGCTGTTGTGAGATAGAGAGGCATCATGTCTCTGAAAATGTGAGTAAGGTTTCTAAGAAAATTCTGAGGGGTATAGTTTCAGTCAAGTGTGTACTAAATTAATGGTATTTGAGAGTGTGAATATTTGTGTTGTTCCTTTATGTCTGTTTGTTCCATGGCTTTGAAAGAGTACTATTTCCACTTCTGTTAAATGAGTGACACTTTCATTTGGCTTATAGAATATTGATAAACTTGACTGTGAGAGACCATTGATCTGTTTTGTTCATTAACCATGTGTATAGATGGCCTGAGACATTTCAAAATAGTCTGTTACTACTCACCTAATGACAATGTGTAGTTACACGTGAACTGGCTAAGAACAAATGACGTCATAATATTTTTTGACTACAAACACAAACCTTCCAAGATACACAAGTGCCACAGCACACAGTCACTGCAACAATATCAGATGGAAAAAATGACTGTGATGGTTTGAATAGAAATGGTCACCATAGACTCATGGTTTTGAATGCTTGGCCCATAGCAAGTAGCATTATTAAGAGATGTGGCCTTGTTGAAGCAGGTGTGACCTTGTTGAATGAAGGATGTCAGTTTTGGGGGTGAGCTTTCATGTCTCCTATGCTCAAGCTGCACATCAAGATGTAGAACTCTTAGCTCCTCCAGCATCATGTCTACCTGCACACTGCCATGCTTCCTGCCATTATGATAATAGACTAAATCTCTGAAACTGTAAGCCAACCTCATTTAAATGTCTTCCTTTATAAGCATTGCCATGATCATGGTTTCTCTTCACAGAAATAAAACCTTAATTAATATATCAACATATCACTAAGTGATTGAATAGAATATCTGTCTTTTAGTTGTGTATTCATTTTGCAATGTATCTTATAAAGTTGTGTGGCCTCATCTCAGTTGATCAGGTTTTATGCAGGATCAAATCTTTATCATGAGAAGTCATCTCAAATCTCCAAAACTACACTTTATCTGGACACTAAACTCCTTACAAGTGTTCCTTAGAAGATTATTTTCATGCTCAAGGTTCTCTCTATAAAGTATATATGATCATTCAGTCTATTAGATTGACTGTCAACTTGGAAATAAAAATTCCCCAGACATCTCATATTGAAATCCCTTGAGGCAGGGCTGGAGAGCTGACTCAGTGGTTCAGAGTACTTGTTCCTCTTACAGAAGACCCAGGTTTGGTACCTAATATCCACACGACTTATAAGCATCTATCACGTTAGTTCCAAGAGATCAGGCAGTCTCTTGGACTCTGAAAACACCAGGCATCCATATGGTACAATATAACATGCAGGCAAAACACTTATCTCCATAAAATAAAACAAGTAGATCTTAAAAGCAAACAATCAAACAACAACAACAACAACCACAACAAAACTTCCAAAGCAGCATAATGGCACAGAATGGAGCCCGAAACTTTCCAAAAAGGCCAGACAAGACTAGATACAGACAAACTTGTACTAATCACAGATAATCTTTATTTTCTTATTTTCCCCTTCCACCAAAAGAAAAAGGGAGAAAGAGATGAAGAAAGAAAGAGGGAAAGAAAGGAATTGGAGCTGAGCTTGGTAGCACATACCTACATATCTGGGAAGCTGAAAAAGAAGGACTACAAATCTCAGAACTTCAAAGCTTACAGCCTTCTGAATGTAGTGATATGTCTTTCAAAATAAAAATGAAAGAGGTCTGGGGATGTGGCTTAGTGATAGAGTGCTTGCCTAGAATGTGTGATACCCTAGGTTCAGTTTCTAGCATCTCAAAGCAAAGAGAAGTAAAGCCAGACTAGAGTTGAAATGAGATGTTCTGAAGTTTGCTTGAACCCTGGCCTTGGACCACTTCAGCACATAAGGCTATATGAAACCCTGAGCTTCATTAAGAAACTGAGAGCTTATGTACCAGGTCTGGGAATGAACAAGATAACCATCCATTCTGGACTGTTTCTCAGACTCCATGCTACTTCTACATCTTCAATTTTGTTCACAACTGCAAGAATGAAGAGCAAACATCCTCCTGATTTCCCTTAGTCATAAAAAATATTCATGATCTGACTTACAAGGAAGACGCTTGTGCCAAATGAAGAAACTTGGGCATATGGCAAACAGCAACGGGGCATCTGAAGAAAGAAGGAGCCTCATCTTACCTCCACTTGGCTGGATTGCTGGACTTTCACATTCTTTGTGACTTTGTATATTGCAAATGTTGGTAGCAGTTAAAACATATAACATGAACTTATTACATTGATCACAAAATGATATAGATTATGGCTATGGCTCTTGGCTGCCTCTCAGAGGTTGTTCCCTATTGTTCCCTATTGTTTAAGGTACCACACACTTAGGATGTAGGACTCAGACGAGTTGAGTTAGATTTGACCTGAAAGCCTCTTTCCTTATGTTTTACTTCCATGGCTTCCGAAAATTCTGTGCAAGATACAAGGAAAGAGAAGCAAACGGTCTTACCCAGTTGTAATACCCATGAACCATGACAATGAACAGTGTGAGATGAACACTATGGAAAATATCTGTAAATACTTTCAGATTCAACAAGTGGTATTCACATGTTGGTGGTTACCTGCAACTGTTTAATTGGACCTAAAGCCCATTCAGCAGGAGAGAAATTGTGCCTTGTACTGGAAATCCAGTTGGCTTTCTAGGGCTAGTGATGCCATGGACCTCAGAAAAGAATGTACTATCACCATTTTTTCCAGACAAGTATTTTCCTTACTGTCTTCTATCTCATTTTTATATTGACAGACAAGTGTAGCTGCCACCCCTCATCAAAACATTCTCTCTTTATAGAAGATGAAAACCGTCACAGAAAATTATACCTGGACACAGTACAGAGGTCTACAGATCCAGTGAAGCCCAGCTCTAACAAATACATCTACACTAAAGCTCCTGCATCTTTGTCTCAGGAAACATTGCAGAAAAAATGTACACAAAGATTTTAAGAGCCAGAAAAACAGAAACCTGCTGTGAAACAGTCTCTCGTAGAAATGACTGCCTGAGCAAGAGCAGAGCAATGGAGATATCAGTGGACAGGTTCATGGGCAAGGGGGAAATTTTCACAGGTTTCGACCCCTAGACAAAGAAGCAGAAGCAACTAATGACTGTGGGAAAAAGGAGAATCAGTTCCTTCCTGAGATGAGTCCCCTTATTGACCATCAAACTAAGAGTGGTAAGCCGTGACGTTACATACACACAACAAAAAGGACACTATATATATTGTATATCACATCATATACTGTATACTATCTATAGTATATTATATATGACATAGTATATACAGTATACACTATATAGTGCAATACATAAACAATACAATATATGTATTATGTAATACCTAATTATATTTGATTTATTATATATGATATATAATAAATGTAACAACAATAAGCAAAATGAGGCTATCAATGTGAATGGGTGCTGGAGAGGTGGTAGAAAGAGAACAGGGAGTGAGGAAAGTGGTATAATTTTCTTTCAATTAAAGCATTTTAAAAATAATTCATTTCATGTGTCTTCTCTGCTAGGTATTTGCATACTAAGGGATAGTATATAATTTATCCTTACATTTTAAATTCCTTCAAGGAGCTGAAATATTTGATGAATATTTGGGGTCAAATTGAAATTTTTCCACCATATTTCTTTGACATCCATTTAGACAAATGTCTTTTAGGTTGTCATGATTCATGCCCTATTCACACGTACTGAGCATTTTAATAATCCTAGAGTATTGGGACTAGAAATAGAACTTCTTTCCATTTAGATCAAGATCTTACTTTCTACATGAGAAAAAAAACAGGGTTCACAAAGGTAAATGAACTTAGGATCATACAGCCAGTGGTTTTCTAAATGAAGGCTCCAAGAAAGTAAACATTTACAATGTTTTAAGTGTGTATCTATATGAAGAGCAGGCGGGCCTGGGACAGATTTGGTGCTCAATAAATATTTATTAAGTAGATAATCTAATGTCATCTATTTCAGATCTCTTCTCTCACATTCTCCCGTCTCTGTTCTGTATGAACTGGGCCCTCAGAGAGGATGCAATGTACCAAGCTTTTCTTTCCTCACTAAGAGTGAAAAGCTCCAATTTTGTGAGATTTATGATGAACTAGGTTATAAATCATAGTTGTTATTACAAAGGAAATGAGAAACGAAAGCAGTGGGAATCACTGTAAGGGGGCCTTACATTCTTCATCGTTGGCAGTTCTCTAGTACGGCTCAGGATGTTTCTGACCTGATGCATTATGGGTCAAGTGTAGTAACACTGTATAATGGAGAGGGGCAAGGAGCCAGGGTTGGGCTGAAGGAAGACCTGAATGCATGATTTGCTTTAAAGGGGCCAATAGACCATTCTGAGGAAGCATTTGGAGGGAGAGCAGCTATGTCTGGAAGCATATCCCAGCGCCCAGGGATCTAAGCAGTGCCCTCTGTAAGAAGAAGACTTCATCTGTAGGAAATGAACTAGATTACGGTCTCATGAAAATAATCAGAGGAAAGCCACATGGAACCCCAGAGTTACAGAAGGACCCACACCTAGAATTGGACACCTCTACCAGGTCAAGTTATTTGATATATGAAAGGGTGCAGGAAATAAAAACACATTTCTATGGGCAGGTTGGACTAGACTTGACGGATACTGACTGAGACGATATGTAAGAGATACTAGGTGAGAGTCCTGGAAAGGCTTCAGAATTAGATCTCAGCTATAAATTTATTTCATTTCCAAGTTTATCAACACATGTTAGAAGCATGGCATCATTCAATTCAAAACCTTGGAACACTAAACAATGTGGCAAGGGACATGGAGAAGGTTATCTGGTTCACTGACATGACTCTTATTGCTGGTTAAGTTATGACCTCACTCTTCCTAAACCGGAAGACATCTTTGGGAGGCGTTAGTGCAGTCCAGGACCACAGCTAACCTCAGCCAGTCTCTATCATTTCTAGTAAGTTGCTTCAAGCTAATCACCAGTCTCTTGTTGTTTACTTGAGGACAGCTTGTCACTGTTTGCTTCTAATTAGCACTTGTGTCTTAATTTGGTTATGAGCTATAAACACTGGAAGACAAAGGACAAATGCTAAGGAACATGAGAAATGCATAAGACAGAGCATTTTATGCAAACCAAACTGTCTCAAACGTTCCCTCTTCATTTCAGAGTTTGGAAGTCACTCAGGTTGATGGTAGCATATTTTTAAGAGTTTGTGTTCCAAGCAATGTTTTAAACCATATGTCATGAGTACTAAAGCCAGGTGATTACAGAGATATGGGTGTCAGCTTGATTGCTTTATTTTATTTTTTTTATGGCTGCCTCTTTCTTAAATTTTGGTTTCACTGTGCTTTTAGGTATCCCCGTTCTGTTGTGAGATCTGCCAAGTCTTTCTGATTTCTTTTTCTGTTACAGAGTCAGCTAGCTCCTCTACAAAAGCCCTCCAAAGACGTTTAGTATGATTTAGCAGAACTCCAGTAAGGACTTAAGTGAATACTGCCTATACTGTGTCATTGGAATCGGGGACTGTCAGCAAAGCAGATAAGTCAATCTGCAGGCTTCTCTAGGGGAGCCACACAGAGCTCTTCGAGCTGTCGACAGCACATCCTGTGTACAGCTTCAGCCCCTGGAAGTGCTTTCATACAGCAGCAAGTCCAGCCTTTCAAACGTTGCAATGGAGGCCTTTGTTGGCAAGTGTTCTGTCTGTGTGCACAGAGGACTCATTCTTCCATGAAAGGCCAGGCAGCCTGCTGATGGGCCAAACCAGTTTACAGTGATGTTGCTCTCGGGAGGGAACAGCAAGCAAGCCACTGGTGTGGCCCATAATGGAGCCATTTATCTCTCTGCAGCTTTGTGTCTGTATAGCTCTCCCTAGTACATGCCACCTTCAGTGTGCCTCCAATACCGCAGCCTTTGAGAAGCAATGCTTAACAGACTGGAGTACTTCTGACACTCCTAAGATAAATTCCTGAATATACAACAGAGGCGCTTACAAGGTGCTGTCTCCAGGGTCCCTCGGGGAAATGCTTTGAGGAGAAAGTAATGTCAGTCAGTGCACACCCCTCCCTCCTCACACCCACCTTTCCCTTTGATCTTAGCATGTTTACCTGTGGCTTACTGGTACCAAGACAAACTAGGTATGGAACATTGGGCTTTGAAATAGGTCTGGTTCTCCAATAGGCGTTCTTTGAAGTCAGATCCATTATGTATTGTTTATTGCCTTTCCAAACGTGCCCACATGTATTTCTAAGACTAGGGCTCATCTTTACTTATTCAAAAGAACTCCAGTTTGTTGCCATATTGGCCATCCTTTGATTTTTTTTTTTTTTTCTTTTTTAAGACGAGTGAAATAGTACCTCTGGAGTCCATTTTGTCCACTTACAAAGTATTTTAACAATATACGTTAGGGGCAATTTTACATCTCTCTGTACCATTACTATCTTCCCAAGCACAATTATATGTCAAGTGAACAACTCAGAACTCCTTATTCCCTGTAATAAATCATCAATGTAATGGGTAAAAAGAATTTGTCATTGTTCGCTGTATATACAGAGTTATGTGGCATCTAACCTCAAATTTCTTTTAGATCACATATAAATACATAATAAAATAATAATACTCATTAGTCAACACCAAATATAAGTTCCAGATGTTTGAACATCAAAGTATTTATAGGCCTATAGAAACTGCCTTGAGACAGGAACCGCTCCTCTGGAGAGGGACGGCAAGACAGGGCTATGAAACCTTCTTGAGTCCTCGGAAACAAAAGCTATTCTTGTTTATACATAAATTATGAATGACTTTATTTTTTAAGGCTGAGTCATTGGCCAGTACATGTGTCTACAAATCCAGTTTCACAGGCGAATGGGAACTGACCAGACTAACAAGAATTCTACAACAAATCATTTTTTCCCCATTTTGTCTGGGGGTTCTGCCACTGCTCTTGTTAAGGCACAGTGGAGTTGGCGTCTTTGGCTACTTGCCTTGCCACAGACCCATACCACTTAGTTGCCAAGTAAGGGCTGGCTGCTCAGAACACAATGGCAGGGCAATAGGCTGTGGCAGAAGGGGCTCCACAGCTCCCTCAAGTGGTGGGACTGAATGCTGGCAGTAGGGTCTCTGGAAGGAAGCCACCCCACCCCCACCTCAAGCTGATGCCAATTCCAGAATTGCTCCCCTTCCCAGCCCTCAACTTAGTGGCCTTATGTTCACAGTGAGTGTAGGAGAAAGCCCTGGAGGCTCTGAGAGTGACTGCACCACTTAGTCACTGCCTGATCTTTAGCAAATAAGCTGACTTTCCTCCTAAAATTTCTCATCCATAGAATGAAGAGTCATACAGAATCACCTTCCAGGTCCTGTCCATCATTGATGAGCTAAGACCTGATTTTGATTCAACTACACAGGAAGAATGAAATGTATTCTAAGTTTATCAATACCACACACACACACCCCTCCCCCAACCGATGTTCAATAAGGCTAATGAGTGGTTTCGTTAATCGTGACTCAAGAGAGAATTTCACCAGCCACACAAACCTCCCCAAACTAGGATCTAGGTATCCTTTGCTGCAGGAAGGAACAAGCTTGGAGATGATAGGTATTTTCTGGAGGATTTGATATAAAAAAGCCATATCCATATAGCTTGTTGGCAACATGAAAAACATGTCTGTTGTTCTTTTCTGCCTCAAGTCTCCCTCACACAGGAAGGAGAGAAAAGGAGGACGCTTCACACTAGCAGTGATTCAAACTCTCCAGCGACTGAGTCTGTGAATGTCAAGAATTCAAGCATGACTTAGTCACCCTCATTTTCTACCCTAAATGCTTTCTGTTGATCTCTATAACCACAGAGGAAGTATCCTCCGGAGAGAAGTGTTTGTTTCTTAAAACATCACAGAGGCAAATTAATATTTGAATCTGAGTTCCATGGAGCTTTTTTGGGGGGAAGCCATTTTTGGGTGGAGACAATCAAACTTCTTTTCATCCTCTGCTCAGAGGGAATCTATTTATATCATCACACTTGTCCGTGCTAAGAATCTTGAGATGCTGGGGAGATGGCTCAGTGGGAAAGAGCACTTTTCATGCAAGTGTGAGGACCTGAAGATGAATCTTCAGTAACCCTGGGAAAGAGCCAGGCATGGCTATGTGTGTCTGTCTATTAATCGGAATCCTGGGGAACAGAGGCAAGCAGGTCCCAGGAACTTGCTGGCCCATCAGACTAGGTAAAAAGACAGACTTCCAGTTCACGGAGAGACACTGTCTCAGGGCACTCAGGCTGTGAGTGACAGAGAATGGCTCAATGTCTTCCTCTAGTTTCCACATGTGTGCACACAGTCCCAAGCACATCTGTATACTCATTGTGTAGACATTACATACAACTTCCTCCCCCCAGGAGTCTTGATTTCCTTCTCATTAACTTTGACAAATATAAAAGATGAGTAGCAGTCACATATTAGTTCTCATTAAGAAACGACTGCAAGCGTCTACCATCAACATGGGATAACGGCAGTGTGGACTAGAGATGATTTACACCTTAAAGCCTGATATTGCACAATTAACAATAAGCTCATTATTACTTGATGCATTTGCTCAAACAGAAACCACATGTGACTGGGAATTTGAAAACGGAACAGACGTTGGCAAATGTTTCCCAAATATAATACACCATCCTGACAGCTAATGCATCAGCAATGTTTACTTCGGCAAATGTTTCCAATTTGGAGGAAGGGGAAAAATGGAGTGTCTAATAATAACCTCTTACATCTGAATACAGTCTGATGCTTTGGAGTTTAAAAAGCACTTTCCATGTATACATCCGCTCAGCTGATCCCTCCAATCACCCTGGGAGGTGGGCGGGATGCACATTATATTATTGTCCAACAATTTGTAGCTTCCCGGCTTGTCATGCTGCCTCGTGTCTGATCATTTCTCACATGCTCTTCCTGAGCCCTGGAACACCCTCTTCTCCCTCCCCTGCCCCATTTCTCATGTAGATAATTCCCAATCAACTCTGAAAAATCAGCGTGGTTAATGCTACTTTTCAAATAGCCTGGAAGCTTTCAGTCTGGCATAGATGGTTCACTTCTGTGTTTCCCCCTCTGGCCTATGCCACAGGGCATGGACACCTTGCAGTGAACCCATCTCTGCTTTTCTGTGTGTTGCTTTTCTCTGTTCTAGCTTGAAAGCCTGGCTTCACCTTATTTAATGTCTGTAGCATCCTCTATTGTTCCTGTCAAATAGTGAGGGCTCTAAATGTCTGCTGAGAGAGAGCTGCTCATTTGAGAGGAGTCAAACAGGTGTTTACAAATTCAACAGTCTAGTGAGGAGTCAGGGTTGAGCTGTTTCTGGTTTTCTAGTTCAACCGTCTTTGTATAGTTTAACAGTGTGTCTGCTTAGCTCATTCCTATTGAAATACATGAGATTATAGGTAGAATACAATAGTGTCCTGTGGATATTTCTATGGTTTATACAAGAAGGCGTTGGAAATATGCTAACTGCTTTTCTTAGTTCTTTTTCCACTTATTTATATATTTATTTATTCATTTTTTTATTTTTACAGATTTTTCTTTTCTGGGCATGGGGTGTGTGTGTGTGCACAAGCCACAGTGTGTATGGACCAAGGATAACTTGTGAGAGATGGTTCTCTTCTACCATCATGCAGGTTATTGGACTTGGACTCAGGTCACCTGGCTTAGTTGTAAGTGCCTTTGCTCACTGAGCCATCTTGCCAGCTCTTATTTTTCAGCATTTAATTAGTTCTTTACTTCCTATTTCTTCTAACAAGTATGTGTGGCAGCTCAAGTTTAACTTTATGTAAAACAAGGATAAGAGACAAAACAACACAGGGAGAATAGGAGGAAAAGAGAGGAACCACTGTATGAGAAATTCTTGATCAAGAGTAATGATGAGAGGTGATCTTTCAACTTAGCCTAGAGAGTGCCAGGGTTTAAGCAGGCAGGAGAGCATGGCATGCTCTTAGTAGTGCGTAAATAGAGTTCCTTGGGTGTACTTTTGCCTTCAGTATTAAGCTCTAAGAGGAAATCATTGCACTCATAATGATTTGAACCCATAAAATGTATAACAAAATATTCCTTCACATGATGCTCATAACAGAGAAATTTATTCGTGGAATGCATATGAAATACCCCTCATGTGTCCAACACTATGCTGATGACTGAGACAAAGGCTCAAAGATGAAATGAGAAAGATCACCATTTATGGAAGTATTAGATGTTGTTGGTTTTGAGCAATAACTATATAACATACACAGAGTGTCAGAAGAAAAGGAAGGTAACCACTAATGTTACCGTAGAGATGAAGGGTTACTAACTAGTGTTTCTTTATGACTGTGTGTGTGCGTGCATACATGTAGAGGCCAATAAACAAACAAACAAACAAACAAACAAATAAGAAAAGCAGTTAGTATATTTCCAACACCTTTTTGTACAAACCACAGAAATATCCACTGGACACTATCTTTTTCTATTTTGAGACAGAGTCTCACTAATCCTGGAGCTGGTCAGTTGGCCAAATTGTTTAGCTGTTAAGTTCCAGTGACCTTCTTGACTCTAGCTTTTACAGTCAACACTGATATTATACATTATTAAATTCTATATACTCCCTATTGCATGCATATGTATGTATATACACACATACTCAAACATATATAGAAATACACATATATCCATACACACACAGAATTTGTAACATGGTTCCAGGGAATCTGAACATAGGTCCTTCATCTTTCCAGTCCCCTTAACTTGGTTGTCTTATGGTAATTCCCACGATAATGGTGCTGTCTTTGCATTAAATTAGTGTTCACATGAAAAGTCTGTGTATATCAGGAAACATCACAGAATATGAATGTAGGTTGTATTTGGGGATTCATCCTTTCTACTTAGAACTTTTTTAGAAAACAATTACAGGCAATAAATTACAAACATTTGTGGATGTGCCAGTGTTTGATAATAAAAGAATTACCACCTTCCTTACTTTCTGCTTGTGTTTCTCTCAGTTCTTTCATTTGAGATTTGTATTCACTGTATAACTGACATTCAAAAGAGCATATGAATTTCCATACATGGAGACTGCTGTCTGCTACAGAGATAGGAAGCGGACCTAATAATAAATTGTCTGGCCTCTGAAAACCCAGCTAGAGCTAAAAGTCCACATTTTGTTCTTGCAATTTGTAACACACTCAGAAAATCCCCGAGTTGGCTCAGAACCAGCGGATGGTCCCTCCAGCACTGGCCTCATAATGGGGAGCCTATTTTCCTTTTATTCCTGGTCACTGGAAAAGCCTACTAACTCTTTTGCATTGACAATCTTTACAGGATAGAGCGCTTGTTTTTCCTGGATTTTCATGTATTTTTAGGCTGTCATCTTGGGCAATCTGGCCTTGTATCAAAAGTCTTTTCAATTGAAAAGGTTCTCCCTTGGGCTATTGGTAGAAAAATACACTCTCTGTATCTTTGTATCTATTTTAGGGGGTCACAGTTGGGTTCCAGTTCACCATCTTCTTGCAAGGCAGTTCCTCTTTCATCCCCTCATCTCCACATATGCCTGGAAAAAGGAAGGAAGGAACAGAACCCCAGAGCTGGGACCACTTTTCTAAAACACTGTCTCAAAAGTAGCCAAAACCTGGAAGCACTGGAACACTAACTCCATTTTTTCAGACGAATGATGGGTCCACACCAATGTTACCAACAGGGGAGGGGGAATGTCCGTGATGCTGGACAACAGAGGGCCGGTGGTCTGAACTTTGAGGACTGATCATGGGTAGGACTTTGGGAAGTTTTTACTTGTTCTTAACATTGCCTTGATTGTAATTTCATTTGTGAAGTTCTGGTACATGCTTCTCCCTCTAACCACTCCACCCAAAAAGAAAAACATTTCCTATGGTATACATGTAAAGCTATTGTTGCTCTATTTGTAAGCATCTCAGTGAGGCAGGTACTCACAGAGTCAGAGGCCCGCATTAACACACCTTCCAAAGCTTTCTGAGGGAAAAGGAAGCTAAGAGTAACGGGAAGTTTTCCTTTTCATGATTTTAACCCCTCTAATGTGTAATCTATAACCTTTGGGATGATTGTTCCCAGGAAGCGCTCACTATCTTTCCTCCTTAAACCATGACTGTAAACTGAGCACACTCAGTGAATACAGATCTTTAAACAGAAGGTCCCTGCCTCTGAAAATGAGTTTTCCTGTGGGTGTGTACTGGCTCCTTAAATAAGATCCTCACACTGTCTGGACTTAAGGAAACTGTTTCCAGAATGATTCCAACGCTCTCCTTACCTGATCTGTGCCCCAAGACTTTCTCCATTATTTTCCGAGTGACCTTGTCCACTCTATTCTCACACTCCGACGAAACTATTTGCATTTGATTAGAAATGTGGTTCACGTATAGTGAACCAGAGCCCATTTAATCACCAAGGAAAGTCAAGTTTAGACTTTCATTATTTGGGGACACCACTGGCCAACTGGAACATACTGGACAAGAGTCCTGGCTTCTTACTTGTTTATTCTTGGACAAGATGGGAGAAGGAATGTATTAGGTTCTGTCAGTCACTAGCATCACTGGGATATGCCAATGCATCGCCTGGATGCTCTCATATACCAGTGTGGAAGGAGAAAGTACTTATCACTATTTTCTACTGACACATTTCAAAAGGCAGTCAACCTTCAGTGGCCACATAGTTGGTGATGGCAGCATGGTCTAATGTTAATATGATTCTGAAGCCCTGTGGTCCACACACTCTTTGTGTGCTTAGCATACCATTGCCTTCTACAATAAAGCTTTAAGAAAATAAGGGATAGTGATGTACTCATGTAATGCGCTTCCTTGAAGGATTCTCTTCCAAGGGTAAGATTAATAGTAGAGCAGAAGCTGAGGCCAATATACATCTAAGGAAAACATTGATTCCTTCAGTTATATTGTGCAGAGGTGATAAAGATTAGAAAGCTTTGGTGAATAGCAACAATTTCTTTCTAATGAAGCCAGTGATGTCAGAGTAACAATTTAAGGTTCTTCACATACAGCATATTTACTCTTGCTTAGTTAAAAGGACAGGATAAGGCATGTGACATCTCTATGCTTTCACTTTTATAAAAGACACACACAACAGTCAAACCTATGAGGTATTTTGCATCATTTTAGGGGATGGATTCTTTTCAGTAGAGAGCATCACACAGCCATATGGAATGTTGAAGCCTAAGGCTGTGGGTTCTGAGAATTTAACTGTTACACTCGATAGAAAATCAGTTCTACTGAGACTTACAGTGGCTTGTGGTATTTGCTCTGTGAATGTGTTCTTCACTGAAACAAGCACAAAGGAAAGTTTTTGGGTATTCCGAGGTATGAGTCAGCATGTACGCATTCTGGGGTCATGTCAAAGCATGATACACCTGCTTGGTTATGACCACTGACTACTAGAATGGACTCTGGGTTCAGAGTTGGGGTTGGGGTCTATAGGGTCCTACTAGGAGCTGGATCACAGAAGGGTCTGAAGAGAATCAATGAAATCACCAAAGTGTCAAAGATAGTAAGGAAAGTCTTTGGGATTATTTAGCATCTGGAAAAAATGACTGACATTTAAGAATTAATATCTCTAAACTTCCAGGCATTCATATTCCATATGCAAGGAGTACAGAAGGTTAAACAAAGAACGACTTGTAGTTTGGAATCTTGTTTTGTTTTAAAGGAATATTGAAATTTAGTAATTGAAGGATAACATAGCTGAATGAATGAAAATTGCAAGTTCCAGAGTCAGACCAACTAGACCTGTGAGTTCTTGTCATTACTGTAATAAAATTCCACAATTGCAGTAGCTTGAGGCACTATAGATTTGTTTTGTTACAGTTCTGGAAGTGATAAGTCTAAAAGATGGCAACAAAGCAATGAATCTTCTGGAAGCTTCCGAGGAGACTCCATTTCTTTTCTCTTTGCTCTTAGAAGGGACCTGCCTTTATTCTTGACTCCTGACATTTCTCCTACGAACTTTCAATTTGTTTTTGACTCTGAAATTCCTATTGCTGGCTTAGACTTCCTTGTAAGAGACCTTGGGATTGGCTCCATTCACCTACCTCAGCCTTCCCCTTTCTATATCTTCACTTTAATCCCATTTGCAAGGTTCCTTTGGGCATGTCTGGAAGTGTATCCAGAGATTCTGGAGATTAGGCAAAAGGTGTCTTTGGTAACCTCTTCTTGTGACTACTGAGATTGGTTCCTATCCTCACTCTGCCCCTATGTGAATGTATAATTTGCCGAGAGGCAACTTAGCCTCTCTGTTCCTGTCTGAAGGCTGAAGAGAATAGCAGTGCTTTCCAAATAAAGAGAAGGTTTATTTTAGAGGTGGAGTTGAAATCAGTCTACAGCCCACGTTCAATGTTGGGTCAGTTCCTTGCTGTGCTGACAGCTTCTGGTGAGGCTGTTCTCTGGCTGTTGGACCCCTGGCTGTTGACCACAGAGCAAATGGCCTTGTGAGGCCACCTTAAGTTGAGAGGTGCCCTTTGGCTCCCATACACTTATTGTAATTGGGTGACTAGCCTGTTTTCCTATGTACTCCTTGACCATGGTTGGGAGCTTCCTGAAAGCATTTTGAATATGCAGCCTTATGTCAGTTTCCAGGACTGCACTGCAGAGTAGGTTCAAGGCCACTCTGTATAGCTTAGTGAGATGCTGTGTCAAAGTAGCAAAACAATAACTGGGGATATAGCTCAGCTCTACAGTGCTTAGCTAGCAGAAATGATGCCCTAGATTCAATCCCTCGAACCACCCTAGCAATCAATCAGTCAATCAATCAATGGAAATGAAAAGAGATACTTTCCCAACACTCTAGAACCTTCCATTGCTCAATGAATCAATGCTACCAACTGTTTTTTTCTTTCTGTGAACAACCTTGTAAGAATATTTTCAATTAGAATTTCATTCTGTTCTCACTATCGTTTCTAGTCCCTGGGGAGGCTGCCGATTCCTGCCTTGGCTCTGGCATTGCCATCTGCTCGTCTGTCTGCCTCTCTGGACCCTGTAGATGTTCCCTTCAGATTGGGACTGGTCCCTACATCCTCTAAAGCGTTGCATTCCACTTCCATCATGTGTTCCCCCTGGAAGTGATTTCTGAGCCCTAACTTCATATCGAAATCTGTTCCTTTAATAGAATAAATTTGATATGGACTAGCAGGTATTTGATGTGGGTTCTTGCCATGAGAGAGGAAAGCAGTGTGAGCTGCTGACAGTGGAATCAACCGTTTCCGTCTTGGGGGAATTCATGAGTTCAGTGAAAGCACTGTAAGGGAAACCCTAAGATGCTCTCATCTTCTGACTGACTTCAGAACGACTATGTTTCCTCACAGTATTCTAACGATGGATTCCATTTTGGTACAGTTCGTGTTTGCCTTAAAAACCCAACTTGTGGACATTTTTGTCCTGTAAAACCAAATACAGATAAATAAGCTACATTCTCGGACCCCAAAATTCAATCTGTTGAAACCACAGCTCTCTCCCCTACCATTAAAATCATTTTTAAAATTCCAGTTTGCGGCTCTACTTTGGCAGCCACCATTGATCCTAAACTAGGTTGTGCTATTTCGAAAAACAAAAAAAGTATTTTATCCAGATCTATTTTTCTTTGTCAACTGCCTTTGCCACAAAAGACTAAGTTTGTCTCTGTAATTACGGCGAGAGTTCAGTTATAGAGCACTTTTACTGGGAACCTTAAAAGGAGCCTGGGTATTTTAATGAGTATCTAAAACATTTTTCTGATTCTTGTAGTAGTCCTATTTTCAAATAAAGAAACCTGTCTTTAAAATGAATGCACATCTCCTCTGTAATATGAAGACGCTGGAGTTCCTTAACATTAAGCAACCAAAGTGAAAGACACAGTCTCAGCTCCAAGTAGGCTTTTTGTCTGATGGAGAGGAATGAAGATTGAATTATAAGTGTGGGAAACAGAACACTAGTGCTTAGTTGCTGATTATTAAACTATGACTTACACTTTTCGTGCTGTGAATTTTCATCTGTAAGGTATGTCAACGAGTCCTCTAGCTCATAAGCTTGTGATGTGACTCAAGGGAAATAATCTTTAAAGAAATTGTACTAAAGGATTTATTACAAAATCCCTGGACAGCATTCTCGGGGAAGCATGGGTTTGCAGTTAGATAGGGAACTGAGCAAGTGTGTGTGTGTGTGTGTGTGTGTGTTTGTGTGTGTGTGTGCATGAGTGTGTGAGTGTGTGTGTGTGTGTGTGCATGAGTGTGTGAGTGTGTGTGTGTGTGCATGAGTGTGTGAGTGTGTGTGTGTGTGTGTGCATGAGTGTGTGAGTGTGTGTGTGTGCATGAGTGTGTGAGTGTGTGTGCATGTGAGCATGTGTGAGAGTGTGCATGTGTGTGTATGTGTTTGTGCATGTCTGTGAGCATGTGTATGTATGTGTGTGTGAGCATGTGTGTGTGTGCATGCATGTGTATATGTGAGCATGTGTGAGAGTGTGCATGTGTGTGTGTGTTTGTGTGTGTCTGTGAGCATGTATATGTATGTGTGTGTGTGTGTGTGTGTGTGTGTGTGTGTATGTGCGTGTGTGTAGGTCAGAAGTGGACACTGGATATGTTCTCAAGTCCCTAGCCTTGTGTCATAAGTCCTTTAGCAATGGAATTATCTTCCCAACCCCTGAATACTAGTTCTGTTAAGCAACAAGCTGTGTGACTTGCCCTCTGTTGATTTACCTCTCTGAGCCTTGAATTCCTCATTTGTCAGTATAAGACCATTCTGAGTGATGACAAGAATGGAAAGAGAACACACAACATGTGTTCAAGAATAGTATCTCTTATTACTTCTCTCCACTGAACGGGGCATTCATGTCTGTATATTCAAGCTATAAATACACTGCGCTAGACCAGGCACTCTTGGAACATTTGACTCAATAGATTTTCTCCTTTCTTTATGAAAAATTGATACTGTGGGCAGACTTGTGGCTGCCCACGTCGTTAAGTTCAGAAATAAATGTCCTCGACCACAGACTCCTGTCTCACCTCCAAGGCAGCTCAGTTTTTCAGTGTATAAGTGAGTTGAGTGTGCTTTTGACTGCAAGAGACATCTCCATCTCTTAGGGCAGAGCCAGGGCCAAGGGAGCCCCTGGGGCCTGAGTAACTTGCAGTCTGTCTTGTCTAGGGACTTTCCCTGGGCCAGTGTCACTTTTACATAGGAGTCCAAATGTAAAAAGCGCCAGTGAGGAGCTCAAATGGGCATGGGGTTACAGCACAGAGTGCAAGGATGCAAGGATGATGATAAATGAGAATGTATGTGTCTAGCTAGGGAATAGCCACTCTTGGCTCTGCTGATGGTTGCTAGGCAGGAATGCTGACATGGTTTGTTCTTTGTCCTGTTTGTTTGGCTCCCCAGATGTCACAAATTTTAATTTCAAATGATACTTTCCAGGGTTGACTGCTGACCACAGATGCAAACTGTACCTAAGCTCTGCGTGTTTACGGTTTTCATTGGCTCGTCGGTGTGTGTCTACTGCCTTGCGGTGGATCCCTAGTGACACCCTCTTTTATCTATATGAACATGGGACACTTGGAATCAGTCATCTTTCAAGGACATTACTTCCCACCTCTCTGTGCCCTTTTACACGTGCCTATACATGCATATGTGTGCATGTGTGTGGAGGCAAGACAACAGCCTGAGCTGTCATTTCTCAGGCTCTTCTCTCCAGAGAGCATCAATCACTGTCCTGGAACTTACCAAGGAGACCAGTAAGCTTCAGGTATCCTCCTATCTTTACCCATTGAGAGTTGAGATTACAAGTGGGAGTCATATGCATGACTGTATTTTTAATATGGATCCAAGATATTGAGCTGAGCTCCTCCTACTTAGCACGTTATTAGCTGAGCTATCTCCCCAGCCCAACTGTGAATACCTCTTTAGAATTAATAAATAATTCTCCTCTAGTCTTATCTCTTGATGACAATTGTACTTTTCTAGCCATAGTTGCTACAGAATGAGAGTATTTCAAAAGTGGGATGGATAACTCATCTCTGCGTTTACATACCCAGCTTGCCAGTTTTCAGGATGAGATGGCAAGTTCTCATTCAGGTGTGGCATTCAGCTACATCAGATCCTTCTGGCTTGAGTACATAGGCATCGCCAATGTACAATTTGCATGTTACGAATCCAGCTGGAGTTAGCTCCTGGGGCATCAGTATAGAGAAATAGCTTTTTGGCTCCTTTCATCCTACCCTGTAGGTTGGGTAGCCAGAGAGGAGGCTCATTCCTTAGGGATGAGGAAAGAGGAAATAAAGCAGGTGGTCAGCCAGTTTACTCTTTGAAACATCAGTTTGGACTCAGGAATAATCTCATCCAGTGTCCGTTACAACACCTTCTGAGGTCTTAGAGTTGTCTCAGAGAGAATGGGAGCTTTGAAATAAGGTAATAGGCCTCATCCACAAGGGAGCAATAGCAAGGAATGTGAGAAGTGATGAGAAAATTCTTCCAACAGCTAAAGAATATGCTACCAGCATCATTTTAACTTTGAGCAGGAGACAGCTGCTCAACCCCCTCCCCACTGTGAGGGCCAAGCCCCCTTGACTCTGGTGTCCTCAGGTCCCTTTTCTGCAGCCAGCCTGGTCAGTAACAGCTCTGCCTCAAACTTGGCCCCTGGCATCTATCTTCTCAAGGTTCTGCAGGTATTTTCAATTGCTTGTTCAAAGACAGAGTACCTTGAACTGCTTTGAAAGTGAGTTTGAGTCATTTGATATCTTTGTGTATGTACTGGCAATCATGCTTGAGTGTGTATTTGTGTGTGTGTGTGTGTGTAAAATCTATATATCTATATTTGTATTTGTGTTGTATGTGTGTATGTGTGAGTGCATGCATATGAATGTGAGATCCAGAAGTTGACACCGAGTGTATTGTTGATATCGAGTGTCAACATATTCTAATGCTGCCAGTTACAAGCCAACAATACAAAATTACCAAGTAAGAAATTGACAGAAGTGAACATGCTCCGCTCAGTACCCTAATATATTCTAATGCTGCCAGTTACAAGCCAACAATACAAATTACCAAGTAAGAAATTGACAGAAGTGAACATGCTCAGCTCAGTACCCTTGAATGGGACTGGCCAAAAAAGAACACACAATTTCACATTCCCCTCTTCTCCATTTTAGTCGGCTCAAACTCCCACCTTCAAAACTAACACTCTTAGTTCTTCCAACTCAGATGTCTTTCTCTCCTAAAAGTCAACCAAGACCTCGGGATAGCAATTTTATGAAGAACCGTTTAAATATCAAGATCCCTTCCATTAGCTTAACCATAGATCCCATTACTGAATTAATGGGCGAGGCATTCCCTCACTCCAGTTATATTTTCCCTTCTTTTATGTTTATTGATTTATGCTTTTAGCCTTTTCTTAGTTCTGGTTTGTAAAAAGCTAAGTATTCATTCATTTCACTAGGTGGCACTAGACATATAACTCAGCGTTTGGCTAGTGCCAGCTTGGAAACTCGAAGATCTTTGGAGGGAAACATTTCTCAGGGCCAGAAGTTGTCATCAAGTTCAAACTCTGGGATATAGCAGTTGACTTTGCTCTTTCTTCTACCCTTTATCTGTGGTATTGGAAGGAGCCACTCAGCAGGACAGAGAGCACACTGAACTTAAAGCCTCACTACGCAGCAGGAGGACTGTACGTTAAGTAAAGACCCTTTCAGCTTTGCACTCTGCCACATGTCTCACTTCCGTAGAGAAGTGATCGTCCTCTGTTAAAGCCGCTCTATATTCCTTGCCCTTATCCTGCCATTACTCTTTGTCTAATACTTTGACTTATGAGCCCTGAATATGTGAATTATTTCCTGAATACTCTTATATAGATACTAAAATTATTTAGTCCTTACATAGTGTTGGGACATAACCAGTTCCTAGGAATACAAGCCTGATATATTTACCCAAAACTTCTCTTCCCTCTATGCTGCACATTCTAAAGGATCCTCTCAAAGGAGAATATAAAGAAAGACCTTATCAATCTGTGCTTCCCCACTCCTCAGTCACTTGTGCTGTTAACCTACCTCCGCCTATCAACTGACTTGGCTTTACATTTTAATTAATGATTTCATATTAACCACAGTGTGAGGAAAAATATATAAATCATTACTAAAAGTTTCTTCTACACAACAGAGCCATCTCTATGACACAGCTGTGTTTTCCTCACAAATTTACCCTTTGTAAAGGCATCAGATGATCCATAGACACCCACTACTTTGGTGACAAGACTATGTTCACTAGTATGCAGCATGATTGTTCTTGAATACTATTAGAAGAAAGCATATGCATTTCCATAGTGCCCCACAGAAGGAGAAGTTGCATCAGATGTGTCTTGGGTCTGATGGATATTATAAGCAAAGACAATTTTCTTCCTGACTTGGATCAGTAACAGATGGCCACTGGGACAGGGCGACTCTCTTTTCTATTGGTCTGTCCAGTTAAACGTTTGTCAATGTTGTTAGCTTTACAGCAAACCAACTTTCATCCCATTAGTTTGTTTTCTTTTTTTATACTTTCTTTTGCATTTGTTTCTGCTCATCGCTTCTTGTTCATGTTTTTCTCTATCCCTCGGAAGGAACCTCCAGTATAGGTGACTTCATCTGGGACTTTCCCTCTAAGCAAGGCCTAAGTTCTGTTGCATAAGCTTTGATATGGTGCATAGCTTTCATCTTAAAGTATTTTCTAGGTGTATCCTTTCATTTCTTTTTAACCCTCTGATATTTTGTTTAATTTGCTCACATTTTTGATTTTTCCTCTTACCCATTTCTGAGATTATTCTGATGAATTCAGAAAATATACTTTGGATGATTTTAGCCCTTTTAAACATCTTTATGTACTTGTTTTATGGTCAGAAATATAGTCCTTTCTGAGAATTTTTTAAGTTTTGGAGGAAAATGTTTATTTTTTAAACAGTTTTATTTATTTTTATTATGTGTGTATGTATATGTGCATGCGTGCATTAAGAAGACTGCATTGGATCCCTTGGAATTGATGTTCCAGACAGTTGGGAGCCACCATGTAGGTGCTAGGAAACAAACAAGGATCATCTAGAAGAGTAGCAAGTGCTGTGGCCTCCTGAGCCATGTTTTTAGCCTGAACATGATTCTGATGCTTTGGGGAGGAATAGTCACTCAGGCCAGTAGATATAGGTGGTGTCTATAAAGTTCTACATTTCTACATCCTTCTTCTGCCCCAGTCTCTGCATCACTGGAAAGGTGATGGTGAAACTTACCAGTTACACCGAGTTGCCCTTTAGCTCTGTAAGCTTTTGTTTGCTTTATTTTCAGCCTTATCATTATAAGTACGTATATCTATAGTTACTGTACCTGGCTAATGGAACTGATGGACTGATTCTTATGTTATATAACATCAGTTACTTATATGATATAATACTTACATTGTATAACATCTTTTTGTTTCTATTAATAATTTTGACTATTTTGTTATTAGCAAGGCCAACCTAGATTTTTGCTAGTATTTACATACTATATGTCTGTTTATTCAAATTATTTAAAAATACTTTGAACCTATAGATATGTGTTTCTTGTAGACACTATGTGGCCAGATCGTGAAAAACTCGTCCTCACAGTTTCTAAGCTTTAGTTGATGTAGTTAGTTCATTTCTATGTGATATAATTGGTAAGTTAGGACTTACCTTTGCAATCTGTTTGTTTTCTGATCACCTACTTTCTTCATAGTTCTTGTGTTACACTTTTATTGAATTTTTGGTAGAATAAACATTTCTGAGTGTGTCACTCAATCCCGTGTGGTGTAAGTGCACATATACAATTGTACATTCATGTGTAGGATTTAGAGCTCTTTTTTAGCATTGGGCTTTGGGATTACAATCAATAGGATCATCATTTAAAACAGATCAATACTTAAATTTTAATGCTATGTAAAACCTCAATTCCTATTCTCATCGCCACTTCTTTGTGCTGTTATTAAAAGTGATACACACTTTTTATACACCCAATGCCCAGAGTAAGGTTTTGAGTGTAAAATGTCCCTCACGGTCTTATGATTTTGAACATTTGTTTCTGAGCTGTTGATGCTGTTTTGGGAGGGTTTTGGAGCCTCTGGTAGGAAGTTTCTTAAAACATGAAAAGTGTTGGTGGTAAGATGAATTCGTGAGGGCCAGCAATACTTGAGAGTTGGTCTTGAGGTCTGTAGTCAGGCCTTGCTTCCTACCCTGTCTGGCAGTTTGAGAATGTCATTTGACAGAGGATGCTGCTGGTCTGCTGAGGTCTGTGCAAACAGCGGCTGTGCTTCTTCACCTCATTCCACACTCTCTCCATCACAGCTGACTTTCCAAAGTGAGAGCCAGAATAAAGCTTTCCTCCCTTAGGTTGCTTCTTATAGGGGATTTGGTCAGAGGTATGAGAGCAAGGAGGAATATACCCATTAACACAAATGTATAATTACTGCTTTACGTAATTGTCTCTTAAACAAGACAGGATGAAAGAATGTAAAAGATGGAGACTAAGTTTAAGCTGCTTAGTATATTTATTTGGGTACTTTCCTGTGTCTGTGAGTCTAATTTCTTCACATGATTTGATTGTTTAATGTTTTAAGGTTTTGGCCTGAGGGACTGTCTTTAGAATTTTTTTGTACAGCATGTATACTATCAAAAAAGGAATCTAGGTTTTGGTTTACCTGAGGATCTTATATTTTTCTTTTATCTTTGAAGGATCACTTTGATAACTATAGGAATTTTTGGCTGACAGGTACTTTTTCTTTCAACACTTACATAATCCTACTGCCTATGGTGTTTGATGAGAAAACAACTATTAACTAACATTTGTGACAAGCTTTTTTCATATGTGTGTATGAGTAGCAAGTTCTCTATGCTGTGTGTGAGTAACATGTTATCTCTCTCTCTGTGTTTGTGTTTGAGATATGTTGTATGTGTGTGAGTGATATGTTCTCTCTCTCTCTCTGTGTAAGTGATAAGCTCTTTGTATGTGTGTGTGATATGCTGTGTATATGAGTGACGTGTTCTCTCTCTCTGTAATTGTGTGTATGTATGTATGTATGTATGTATGTATGTATGTATGATATGCTGTGTATATGAGTGACATGTTCTTTCTCTCTCTCTGTATGTGTGTATGTGTATGTATGTATGTGTGATATGCTGTGTATATGAGTGACGTGTCCTCTCTCTCTCTCTGTATGTGTATGTGTATGTATGTATGTGTGATATGCTATGTATATGAGTGACGTGTCCTCTCTCTCTCTCTGTATGTGTATGTGTATGTATGTATGTGTGATATGCTGTGTATATGAGTGACGTGTTCTCTCTCTCTCTCTGTATGTGTGTGTATGTGTATGTATGTATGTGTGATATACTATGGGGGCACATGCAGGATAGATTCTCAAGGATAACTTTGTAGAGTTGGTTCTCTCCCTCTGCCTGTACATAGTTCTGGGAATGAAACTCAGGCATCTTTCTGGTCCTCAAGCATTCCTCTCATTGCCAATGTGATGTTTTTGGAATTTTCTTTCTATTGCTGGGTTTCTGTAGTTTGACGATGATATGGCCAATTCAGAACATCCTTGATTTTTAAAAAAATTTTATTAGATATTTTCTTCATTTACATTTCCAGTGCTATCCCAAAAGTCCCTTATACCCTCCCCCCACCCTGCTCCCCTACCCACTCACTCCCACTTCTTGGCCCTGGCATTCCCCTGTACTGGGGCATATAAAGTTTGCAAGACCACGGGCCTCTCTTCCCAATGATGGCCGAGTAGGCCATCTTCTGCTACTTGTGCAGCTAGAGACACAAGCTCTGGGGGTACTGATTAGTTCATATCGTTCCACCTATAGGGTTGCAGACCCCTTCAGCTCCTTGGGTACTTTCTCTAGCTCCTCCATTGGGGGCCCTGTGTCCCATCCACTTCTGTATTTGCCAGGCACTGTCATAGCCTCACAAGAGACAGCTATATCAGGGTCCTTTCAGCAAAATCTTGTTGGCATATGCAATAGTGTCTGCGTTTGGTGGCTGATTATGGGATGGACCCACGGGTGGGGCAGTCTCTGGATGGTCCATCCTTTCGTCTTAGCTCCAAACTTTGTCTCTGTAACTCTTTCCATGGGTATTTTATTCCCTATTCTAGGGAGGAATGAAGTATCCACGCATTGAGGTTGAGGCTCAGGGGAGCTCAGGCTGTTTTGGTTTGTTTTTTTTTTTTTCCTTGCTAGTGGTACCAGCCTGTAGGCTCTCAAGGAAACCATGGAGCCATAGAAAAAGGAATAGGATGATGGACAGCTCAAAGTACGTGGAGCTCATCTGTGAACAGAGATGCTTCTGGGCAGTCACTGTGCCTAGACTGCTGTAGCTTTGACTTTTATTGATTGGAGAGCTGCTTCTTGTCAGTTTTCTTGTTCTTATGGAGTAGGAAACTTTGAGGTCCTGATTCCACCATTTTGATTGATGTCACCCAATTTTAGGCACATTGATTCTTACCAAAATCCAAATATATACTTGGTGAGGCAAAGGGAACACAAGTAAGGGACAAATCAGAAGAGCCTGGAAAAACATGATACGCGAATCATGCTTTCCTGTACTGGGTATTGAAATAATAGAATCATCATCAACAACATCATCAGCATCGAAAGTAAAGAGATTCTAGCCAGCCCTAGCATTGCCAACCTGGCACTGGCAGGTTTACCCCTCTCCCCCATCCCCTCTGCCTTACTAGATCACATTCCTAAAGCCAGCCCCCAAGGTCTATCCCCTTATTTGGCCACTTCTTCCTGCTGAAACTAACTACCGAGGGCCAGCTATGAAAGTATTTAAGTCTTGCAAAATCAAAAGCCCCTTTGGCTCACCGAATTAACATGTCCAATAAAAATAAACACCTCACCCTAACTTGGGTTTTCCCCTTGTATCTTTATAAACCACCATTTGCCTGTGGGCCACATCTGTCTCCTCTCTATCTAGAAGCATTCCCTTGTCCCTCTAGGACCAATACCCCTTCCCCCTCCCTTGTTTTTCTCCCCTCCTCCCTTGTCCTCTATCTCCTATCTTTGTTTCTTGTTCCCTGCCTTTTGTCTACGTGAGGCAAATAAATCTCTTTTGTGCGAGAATGTGGTCTTGCGGGTCCTGAGCAGATATTGGTCCCTTCAGAAACGTCCCTTCAGAAACCGTGTCTTGAAAAAAAACACCAAGAAACCAAAGCAACAGCAACAACCACAACCACAACTCATTTGTGGAGAAGCTGAGGAAGTCTGAAGAGTGAATGCAGATAGGACCACAAGGTGCTAATTCTTAGTCTCAAAATGTAGCCTGATTTCAGGAGATGGTACCTTTAGGGGAAGCTGAGCAGAAAGTATACAAGAAATCTTCCCTCTCGTTTTGCATTTTCCCCCTGCAAGTCAAAAAAATGATTTCAAAGTTAAAAGCATATTTTAAAATAAGGATTGTCTGAAAAAGCACCTCATCAAAGACAGCAAACAGGTAACAAGCTAGCATGAGAAAACAGGTTTACTATTGAATGTCATCCAGGAATTGAGAATTAAGAAAAATGAAATCCAGCTATGTATCGGAATGGCCAGAATCCAAAACCCTGACATCAAATGCTGCTCACTGCGTGGGTACCTGGAATGCTCGCACAGGGCTGGTGGAAATGCAGGTTGCTGCAACTCCTTGGAAGACATTTTCATGGTGCCCCCACAAAACTGTCTCTAACTGCATCATTTGGCAGTCTCATTCCTCAGTGTTGGCTTAAATAAATTAAAAACTTATGCTTAGAAAAAAATGTATATAATTTTTTGCAGCAGTTTTAGTCACTATTGCCCTAACTTGGAAGTTATCAAAACATCCTCTCATAGTTCAACAGGTTAGCAATGAAGAGCTATCCATATCCATGAGAGGAAGAAATGTACTATTATTTCATGAGGAATTATGGAAGAAACAAATACACATTTCTCAGTGAAAAAAATTTGTTTGAAAAGATTGTATAATTCCAACCAAGGAATTCTTAAAAAGGCAGAATTATGGAGTGAGTGCAAAAGTGTAGCACACACAAGGAGTTGAGGAGGGTGAGCAGGCTGAAGAGATGGACTTTAGGCAGCGTGACTACTTTATACCAAACTCTAACTGTGAATGCATGTTGCTATGTATTTGTCTAACTGGCAGAATTTAGTTCAGAGAATAGTCCTAAGTACACACAGTGAAATCTGCTTAATAATAATGTTGCAAGTGTAACAAAGCCATCACACAATAAAGATGTTAATAATGGTGTCTGTTTGGTAAGAGGGGGTAAGATACGCATTAGCATTTTACCAATTCTCCCTAGCTGAAAATGTCTCTAAAATGTCCTCTACTAGTTAAAATAGCTTAAAACCTGTCTCAAGTCCACAGAGTCGCCACAGCTTAAGTCTCTAAGAACATTTTGGCTAATCTTGGAGACTTGAATGTTTTAAGAAGGAATAAAGGACACCCACTTTTATTCTTGGGGCAGATGAAGAAACAATTGGACAGAACTATTTTTTCCAACTATGATTTTTGTCTAGATGTAAGACTATATTTTAAAGTATTTTTTTAAAGGAAATGGCAACAAGGACATACTGGTGAAAGGCTAGCATAGAATCCTGGCAATACCATCCTTCCTCCATTTCTCTGGTCTCAACCAAACTCTGAACACTGTTTTTGCTTCTAGAAGAGAAAAGGTATAAAGTGACCCAAATATCTTCCTGGTAACTGGATGCTTCCCTTTCTCCGTAGGGCGCAATAAGACATTGTTTAAGCTCTGCTTCCTGTCCATGTCATAGTTTTATTTATGACACAAAATAAAAAGATCTGAGAGCTTCTCTAATGGGCGTCAAATTTGCAGGGGTCACTTTGCAACTAGAGAGCCAGGGTCAGGAACATAGATATACATTCTACCACTTTTTAAGTGATAAGAGGTTAGCACTTTAGCTCAGCAGCATGGATGCTCTCCAAGCTTTACAGCACCCCCCCTCCCGAGTGACATGCCACCTCTCAGTCTTTGTAGTCATTAGTCCTGCTGCCTGACACCCTCACCAGTTTTCTTTCTCTCCCCTTTTCCCCAAACTTCAGTTCAGTTTCTCTGCTCTGTGGTGCCTTTGCCCATTACGAATTGTGTATTCTTGCAAAATAACAAGTTTCATGGCCCCATTGGCTTTCACCTCTATCTCACTACACAGCAAGCCCTTTAAGAACTGAACGTGAAGTACCTGAAACATAGTTTTGGTAGAAAGTGTGTGTGTGTGTGTGTGTGTGTGTGTGTGTGTATGTGTGTCTGTGTCTGTGTGTAAGGTGGTAAGTGGTTTTCATCATTGATTTTTCAAATTCTTATTGTCTACTTTTTCCCTTTTATTTTGAGACATTGTCCAAAATGTTTCAATGACATATTCTTATACATTGTCCAGGTTGGTCTTAAATTTGTGTGCTCAAGTGGTTTTCTTTCCTCAACCCCTCAGGCTGCTGGTATGGCAGACATGTGTTATCACACGGAGCTTTCTCTTATTTCTGATATGCAGGTTATATGTGATCTTGAGAGACTTGTATTCCAGTCCCGGGGGTTGGGGGCTCAGTTGGAAAGTTCCTAAGTGCTAGAGACATGTGTGAGTTAAAAATGGCAGAGAGTTAATGGATGGAGAAGGCAGTGGTTACCTGAGGCAGTGTGCCCAGGAAAGGCTTTTCAGAAGCTAAGACTGTGACTTCTGGGAGAGGCCCAGGATAGACAGCATTCAGGGACAAGGGCTGTTGACATGGAGAATTTGGCTTGTGTGTGCAAGAAATGAAAAAACTTGGAGCACAGTTGGGGTGGAAGAGAAGTCACTGATGCATTGAAAAAATAGCAGGGGCCGATTCTATGGAGCCTTTGACCTAAGTCCTGATGAGGACCTTGTGGTTCCTGCCAATCAAAGAGTTGGGAGTTATTTAGTTCACAAGGGAACACGGTCTGACTTATGTACTAGAAATGTTGATCTAGCTCTCGGGTCTAAATTCATTTAATGGAACAAGGTGAGACCACTGAGGCTACCTATGGGTGTAGCTGAGAGGAGGTGGTGACTTGTACAGAGGAGAAGTAATGGCAGAAAGAGGAACTATCCGTAGTACCTGACCTCCAAGAATATCTCTGTGTTAGTAATGAAATGACTGGATGATGCCGTTTTCTGAAGTCAGAGTGACGAGGTGATGTTAGGTAGATGCTGTATACCCATAAAGCAAGAAATCTGGGTAGGCAGGTAGGCAGTGTGGTGAACACGCATGCTTCATGATCTACATATGTCATCTTAAATTTTAAGACAAGTTTTAAACTGGGATGGGAGAATGGCCAGATGCACACTTCTGTGGCTGTTCCCCTAGGTCTCAGTATCCCCATGTGGTAGTTATGTTACACACAAGCAGCATAAACATTTGTATCTGCACATTGGGTTCCTTATTTCAGGTTTTGTTTTACTGAAAAGCACTAACTGGCTTCTCCTTTGGATGGCTTGCTTTTCCTAACTGTGGGTGCCACAATCTCAGATTCAAACACGTTCCCAGGTTTGAATACTCATGTCTCCAAAATATCAGGAAAAAAAAAAAGAGTTCCCAACTGCTAGATTAGCACGTGCTTTGTAACAGGTACTACTCAGTGTCAAATTCGAAGGTGTGTGTGTGTGTGTGTGTGGTGTGTAGGTTATATGCAAATGCATCATGAAATACAAAGAACTTGAATATTCATATACTTTTCATATTTAGAACAGTGTATGCTGGATAGAATACACTTCATAAATACTTATTTAACTTGAAGAAATTGAATCTAGTCAGAAAACTTTCCTAAACTAGCATGCTTTAAAACACCCTTTCTCATCTTCCCTCCCTCCCTCCCTCTCCTCCTCCTCCCTTCCCTCTCCTCCTCCCTCCCTCCTTTCATCTCTCTCTTCCCTTTTGCCCTTTCTTTCCCTTTCTTTGACTCTTTTGTTCCTGGTGTAGGCAGTCTAACTTCTAACTGATATCTCAATGTTTTGTTAGCTGTTGGTGAGTCAGGAGAACTTGAAGTTTGGAGCCAGGAATATTTTTATGAGACCTATAAATATGTGAGAATCACGAGCTCTTCCTCTCTCAGCAGCAAGCTGTGGTCCAGTAGGCTACTGTAGGGTGAAGGAGACCTGCCATCACACTCCTTGCTCTCAGCCATGATCTTGAAATAGGGAAAACATTAGGCCTGTCACTCACTGGGGCTTATACTGCCTTGTGCCCAGATTCAACGTTGTCAATGGAGTTTCCTGGTACTGACACATAAATATTTTAAAAATATACATGGCTTTTCATTTGAAATGGGATCTTTTCAACTCGAAGGTCAATTTGATTTTGAAGGTTGAGCATCAGTTTGTGTGTTTTTTAAATCTTGAGTTCTGGGCTCATGAAGAAAAGCAAATGGTGTGTGTTTTTATGACTGTGGTGACCTGCAGAAGCCTCTCTGGTGGACAGGATAAGAAAAAACTTCTCAGTAACTTCCTCTTATATGACCTGGCCTGAACACAGGCATAGATGTCTCCCAGTCTTTTCTGGGAAATTTAATTGTGAGAAATTCAAGGAAAAGACTAAGATTCCTTCTTGTCTAAGTTTCTTCCATAAATTACATCACTGAGGATCAAGGTTGCTGGGTGGGGGTACAGTAAATCTTGGATTGAGTAGCCACTGCTATTGAACAAGAAGTGCTGGTGAGAACTCCTTTGCCTGGGTCCTGTGGGCAATGCTTTTCTAGATGACAACAAGAGAATGTGAAAGAAACAACAAAAGTGGGACTAGTCCTTCTTGTCCTTATGGGGCAGGCACTCACACACACATGTGGAGGCAGTGCCACTTGCCTTGGTAATGACAGAGCCTCTCACCAAATCTGAGTTCACCAGTAGACTAAACTGGCTAGGCATTCAGCTCCAGCAATCTTCTGGTCTCTGCCTCCTCCGGGCTGGGATTACAGGGATATAGCATTGTGGCCAGCGTTTATGTGGGAGCTGGGGATCTGAACTTAGATCCTCATGCATGTATGACTTTCAGTGACTGTGTTCTGGGCTTGCTCTTTTTATAAACAGTTCTCTCTCAGGAACTAATCGAGGGCTGTGACACTGACAGCACCCTTGGAAAACAGTATCCATCCATTCATGAGAACTCCCAAGATTCAATTACCTTCTGCGAGATTTTACCCTTTAATGATCTCAGAACTCAATCATTCCATCCACATGGGCGAGCAAGCTACCAGCAAAAGATAAAGTTTAGGGGACAAGCTGTATCCAAACCATGGGAAAAGGAAGTCATTTTTATTTGTTTTCTCTGGCAAAACCCACATTATTTTTGGAACACGTGTTCATATTTTCAAAATGGAAATACTCTCATTAAAGTTGCTTAGTGAACAACCTACAAGGTAGCCAGGCCAAGATAAAATAAACATATGAACAATACAACACAACAGAACACAATAAAGCGCAACACAACACAACATAACATAACACAGCACACGAGGAAAGCATTGAAGAATTTATTTCTGTCTAGATACTTAAAGAAATAGAGGGTAGTGACAATTAGCAGTATGTGTCAAACCAAAATAATGCTTCTGTTACCTGGATGCTTTATCCTGAAGGATCTGGGCCATACCTCACACTCCCCATAATATGTGTGCCATGGGTCCTTTCCTGTAAAGTGGTGGGGTTCTGAATGAGTAGATTGCCAAAGCTGTCCCCTTGACTAGGGGCAAAGGCAGGTTAGGAGATGGCCTTCCTTTGTTTCCCCAATGAAATGTCAGGTCCCTTTCGTAACCATTTGGCAGCATGTGGAAGAAGGTGTGCCAGCAAAGCTCTTGCAGAGTTTATAGTGCCAGCTGCCTTCTTGGCATCTAATAAAGTTTCACCAGTTTTTGTTTGGGACTTTCTAAGCGCCCATGCTAATTTCTCTAGGATCGTAAAAGGATGAGGTGTGTCCACATGTGCAGCCACCAATGCTGGCTCAGTGGAAACTAATGAGGAATTGCTCAGCTGCCTCTGTCAGAAGCCTGAGGAATGAGTGCAGCGCACTTTAGGAAGTGTTCCCACACCCCATGCTTTGCTCCGGTCTCTTGGCAAGCCAAGGATGTAAATACTACTATGGCAGCAGTTTACAAGGCCTCAATACATTCACTAACCTAGAGCAACTTAACTAGCGTTATTGAAGCCATAACTCAAGCCCAGGGAATTTCTAAAAATTAACAGGCTGAAGCCAGTGAGATGGGTCATCATGTAAAAGTGTTTGGTACACAGATCTGCCAACCTGTGTCTGCTTTCCCAAACCTTCTGGAAGGAGAGAACTAGGTCTGAAAGCTGTCCTCTGACTTCCATACACAGGCAGTGGCATGTATAGCCAGTGGAGCATTCACACTCATGTGCATTGATAACTGCCCCCCTCACCAAATAAAACATAAAAATATCAAGGCTAACACATTGTATTTCTTTTTTTTTTAATTTTTTATTAGGTATTTTCCTCATTTACATTTCCAATGCTATCCAAAAAGTCCCCCATACCCACCCCCCCCCACTCCTCCTTTTTGGCCCTGGCGTTCCCCTGTACTGGGGCATATAAAGTTTGCAAGTCCAATGGGCCTCTCTTTCCAGTGATGGCCGACTAGGCCATCTTTTGATACATATGCAGCTAGAGTCAAGAGCTCCGGGGTACTGGTTAGTTCATAATGTTGTTTATTTCTTACAGTGGTTTTAGTTTCACAGCAAAATTAAGTTGAAAATATAGAGTTGCCATCTTGTTGTTGTCACCCACACATGCAACATCCTAATTGGAAGTTGGATATTTGGGGCACGTGACCCTACTTTATTCTCATCACACAGATCACATAATTTGCATTCAAGTTTAGTCCAATGACATGTATTAACCACCATGGGTTTGTGGTCTCTAGAAGGCCATGTAGGAAGCATCATATTGCATCTTCTAGGGGTTGTTCAATTCTTATTTATTTTCATGGAGATTTAGGCTCCATTTTTGTTTAATTTTTGCAAAGGACACAAAATCTATCTAAACTTTCCTTCTTATGGTCCTATAGGGCTTTGTTCTTTCTTGCCTTTGTTTCATTGTCCAAGATCACTGAACTATATGGCCCTGTTTTGACCCATTAAAATATCAGTCTGTTCTTGAACTGCACATTGTCTTGGTTGAGGTCAAGGAGTAACCTCTCCTTTTGTTTTTCTTCAATATTGAAATGACTATTCTCACCCCCCCTTTCTTTATAAACCTTCAAACTGCTTTTACAATGTTCATGACATAAACTTATATAATTTTTATTGTAACTGCAATTAATTTATAAGTCAAGCTGAGGAATGAAATAATATCAATTTTGAATGGTCTATATATCAACATAGAATGCCTTTACATTTTGTTATTTTCTTGCTTTCCTTTATCAGAGTTTTGTGGTTTTTCTAGAGTAGATCTAGTACATATTTCTTTAGATATATAAATATTTCATTTTCAAGGATAATAATGTGAATGATAATTGTTTTAAATTTCAAATCCATTTCCCTTTTGATGGTGTGATTAAGTTTTATACACTACAATTTTGTTTCTATCACCTATTACTTCTTGGATTTATTTTCTAAGGTTTTCATTAATTTCATTCATTCATTCATTCATTCATTCATTCAGGATTTTCTGAATGAATAATTGTGTGGCTTTTGAACATATTCAGTCGTATTTTATTTTACCTAAGCTACATATATCTTATCTACTTTTATTTTATTAATATAATAGTCAAGGAATTCAGTACAACGCCAAAAGGCAAAGGTGACTGCAGACAATCATAACTTATTCCTAATGTTAGTGAGAAGATTTTAGCATTTCGGGGTTATTTATAGTTTTGATTGTGAGTGGAGCTTTGTAGATGTATTTATCAAGTTAAGGAAGTTTCTTTCAAGTCCAACTGATCGATGTTTCTTTTCCTTATTTTTCTTATTATCAATGTTGTTTGATTTATGCCAAATGATTTTTATGTAACTAGATACTATGTGGGCTTTCTCTTTTATTCTAGCAAAATGATAAATTGCATGAATTGATTGTAAAATCTTGAACCATTGTTCCATAAACCGCACTTAGTCATGGTAGTTATCATATCTGTGTGTCCAGGAAGTGATTGCCAAGGTGCACAAATGGGTTATCTCCAGAGTTAGTCAGCCATGAACGCCCATTTAACTTGGTGTCTCTCATAGCTCCTGTTTTTAACTCATGAAGCCATATAGCCCTGGGAATCTTGCCAGCAAAAATGTCACCAGATTCAGCTTCTATTTTCTTGAAATGGAATTATTAGTTAAAATTCACCTCCCTTTAAAAACAAATAATCTACAAAGTTTGTGGTATTGTGTGGTGAGCAACAGACAAAGGACAGAAAGGCAGACCAGGAATATGAGTGAGGGCTGTAGTTAAGACAGCATATGGAAATATGGAAGTGCCTTAGAGCAGGATGATGGCGATGGGCTGTGTCATATCTAAAGCAAATTGATATGACTCTAGTGAGGACTTGAAAGAAGACAAAGCAGAGGTTTAAAATTTCCTAGGGATCCCACTCCTGACTAAGAGGCTGTCTCCAGCTGACATCCACCTTCAAAGGAAAACTTGGTTTTCTTCAATGGTGTCTCTTATTAGGTATATTAATGACAAAGATAGGCTCCATTCCTAGCAGTTGATGGCCAACACAAAATGAACTCAATGGTATATTGTAGACTTTTTGTCTCATACTGCTATATATGGGCATATTTTTGTCTTACTGGTCTTTTTTTTTGCTTGTATTTTATGGTTTTCAAATTTGTGTCTTTGTGGGTTTTTGTTTTTGTGACTGTATTGTGACTATGTGTGTGTTTCTTTCTTATTTCTTTTTTTCATTTGGATTTGTTTGTTTTCTATAAACAGAGACAGGAAGACAGGGCACGGCATTGGCTAGGTTAAAAAAGTGTGGAGGATCTGGGAGGAGCAAGTGGTGGAGAGGGAAACCATGATCAGAGTATGTTGTATGAGAAATAAATTTAAGAAAGAATTTAAAGAAAAACCCTCTTAAAGATTGCCTTATTCATTAAGACCAGAATGTTGATGGAAAAATGGACAATAAAATGGAAATGAGAATCATCTTGCTGGAGATGGAAGAAAACATCATCCTTGTTGTTTAGCAACAATTTGGCTTCATTGTGTCTATGCCTGAGGGCTTTACAGAGCATGAAATTTAAGGATAAAGAGTCACGGAAGACATCTGTAAGCAACAAATCATTCAGGTTTCTGCATGGCTACTTTGGGCCATTTTATTGCTATACCACAGGGGAAATGGAAACATCAGAAAGACTTAAAAAATTTGAGGCTGAGGTGATTGGTCAGTTGCACAAGCATGGGACCTGAGTTTGACCACTTAGAACCCCTGTGAAAAAGCTAAATATGGTACCATGTTTTTGTAATCCTAGAACTGGGGAGGCAGAGAGAGGCAGATATCTAAGGCTAATTGGCCATCTAGACTAGCCTAATATGTGAGTTCTAAGTCCTGATGAAAGATACTATTTCAAAATATAAGGTGAAATGGTATCCAAAAACTGACACTCAGGGTTGATGTCTACTCTACCTGCATGCACGTGTGTACAACAACACATTCCCTAACATATACCTGGATAGATATGAACGATGTATGTGAGTGCCTAGACATGAACTGAACATTTTTGATGGAATTTGAAATTACAATGTTCAAAAAAATTCTAAGAAGACTAAAAGAGCTGATTGGTTGTTTCTTGAGGGGTTCCTGCCAAGATTATCAGAACTAAGGTAGGTCTTGCTAAAGTCTTATTAACAGGGATCTACGATGGTGGTGTTTACTATAAACAAAGTCAACACTTTTGGCAAAAATTCTCAGGCTATGCCCAGGGAAAGGGATAAGGCCCCTCCCGGAGTCATATCCACTCAAGTCTTATACCTAACTCAGAAATACTATTAAATATACTATCTATACATAACCTGGATAGTCGCTCTATGTCTGCAGCCTTCATCAAATGTTAAATGTGTTATTCATGGCATATAAAGCCTTCAGTCAGACTCAGATAAGGGGTTCCTTTCCTTTTTCATGTCATTATAACTTTTCTGTCTCTCTGTCCTGTCTCATTATGTTTGTGAGAAGGACACAGCCTTCAGGGTAGACCGAGATCTCCCTTCTGAAACATGTTGAAGTCTAATGTCCTTAAGGAGACATTAGAAGATGAGGCCAACTGTGATTTTTTTTTAGGAGATGAGGAGTGTTCTGGCCTCATGAGTGGTTTTAATCCACTCCTGTGATCAGCACATTAAAGGATTAATGAATTAATGGATTACCTCAAAAGTGGATCTACAGTAAAAACCAGCTGAGCTAGGTCTCCCATGCGATACTCTGGGACAGCCTGCAGACTGCATTAGCATGAAGATCATCATTAGATAGAACTTCCATCTTGGATCTGACCCAGGAGCTCAAACAGACCCATTTTCTTTACTCTGCCTATGGGATTCTCTTATTTGCAGTGGACGACTGTACTATGCACTTGGGCCGGATGCTTTCTTCTTGGAAAGGCTCTTATGTATCACGTTGGTCTCTTTAATAGACATGTGTCTATGTTTTCCTCTTGTAAGAATGCTTACAGGTTGTTTCTTGCACATAGGTCATCCATGGAACCTAAATTATGAAGTTTGTGGACGTGGAGCTGTTCACGATGCATGTTTGTAATCTCTTTAGCAATCAATGGGACCTGTGGCTTATCTTCTCTTTCATTTAGAACAGTAGCAATTTGTGTCTTCTCAATTCTATCCTTACTTAGACTGAGTAGAGGGTAGTTAATTTCATTAACATAGTTTTTGGTTTGGTTGTTCTGTATTGATTTTCCGTCTTAAGTTACACTGCTTTCTTCTCTATTTTTTTAATCATATTTTTCTTCTACTTTGGATTTAATGTTCTCATCCTTTAAAGCTTCATTAGAAGGCTGGTTGCAGATCTTTCTTCTTTTATACTATATGTATTCAATGCTGTAATTTCCTGTTTACATTGCTTCTGCTCTGTCCCACAACATTCTGTGTTATATTTTCTTTAAAATATTTTTAAATGTCTTGAGGTTTCTTTCTGTCATCCAAATGCTATTTAGAATTGTTTAACTTAGAAGTATTATGGAATTTTCCTGCTGTGTTTTGTTATTGATTTCCAGTTTATTTCTAGTGTGGTCTCATGGAAGATATTATATATTTTATTTAATACCCCTAAATATAGTCTTCCTTGAATATTCCATGTTGGCCTGACAGCATGCAGAAGTTAGAGGAAAACTTGGAGGAAGGGAATCTAGCCTTTCCCCCTTGGAGGTAGGATCTCTCTTGTGTTTGTACTACTGTTCGTGTCTAATCTGGGCTCAGGAGCTTCAGAGCAATTTTCCTGTCTTCACCTCCCATCTTGCTGTAAGAAGGCAGGGATTACAGATGCAGTCATCACAGGCAGCTTCTGGGGATTCTGCGGATCAAACTCTACTTGTCAGGCTTGCGTGGTGAGTGCCTTTATCTGCTGAGCCATCTCCCCAGACCTGAGTTCTTTGGTTGAAGTAGTCTACAGATGTCAATGACATCCAATGCAAAGATGGAGCTGTTCAGCTCAACTACATCTGCACTGATTTCCTTCCTGCAGGATCGGTCCACTTCTGAAAGACAGTCATCCAAGTCTCCAGTTACAATAGTGGTTTCATCTATTTCTATTTAAGTTTTTTCTCACATTCTTCCTGTCTTATACTTCATAGATATTTAGTTGTTTACATCTTCTTTGGAGATTATTGAATCTTCTTGGAGCATTGACCCCCTCGTCCTTTGGAATGATTAATCATCTGTATCCCTGATAATTCCTCTTGTTCAGTGTGCTCTTTTCTCTTCCTCCCTGCCTCCCTGCCTCCCTGCCTCCCTGCCTCCCTGCCTGCCTCCCTTCCTCCCTCCCTCCCTCCTCCCTCCCTCCCTCCCTCCCTCCCTCCCTCCCTCCTTCCATCCCTCTCTCTCTCTTTCTTTCTTTCTTTCTTTCTTTCTTTCTTTCTTTCTTTCTTTCTTTCTTTCTTTCTTTCTTTCTTTCTTTCTTCCTTCCTTCCTTCCTTCCTTCCTTCCTCTCTCTCCTTCCTTCCTTCCTTCCTTCCTTCCTTCCTTCCTTCCTTCCTTCCTTCCTTCCTTCCTCCCTCCCTCCCTCCCTCCCTCCCTCCCTCCCTCCCTCCCTCCCTCTCTCTCTCTCTTTCTTTCTTTCTTTCTTACTGAAACACATCCTATTTTCTTCCTCTGACAAGTTGACTCGTTATACTCCTGATGTAGATACTCCTTATTTGTATCAGCACAATTCAGCTTTATCCCTTTACATTTAAACTCTGTGTATCTTTTTATTCTAAGTTTGTTTCTTATAGACAATATATAGCTAGGCTATAGCTTTTCACCTGCTCTATTAATCTCAGTCTTTTAGTGGATGTATTTAGCCTAATGGTTTCTAAGTGATTATACAGACAGTTGGGTTGAATATTAGCCATAACTTATATTGTTTTATACTTGTGCTCTTGCTCTTTAGGCCTGTATATGTCTTTTGTTCCCATTTTTTAATTAAACATTTTTATTTTATTCTGTTCTTTTCCTGTCTTAGAATATCAATTTTATATGCTTTTCTTTTATATCTAAGGTAGTTGTTCAAGAATTGACAAGCCACATTCATCACTAATCCAAATCTATTTTCTAATGACTCTACTGCTTCTCAAATGATTCAAGCACTTTAGAGTACCAAAATATTTGTAACTTTCCACTGATGTCATGGTAATGCCATTTGTTTCATCGATACAATACATATAAAACTGAATTCATTTTTGTTTTGTTTTGTTTTGTTTTGTTTTGTTTTGGTTTGGTTTGGTTTGGTTTTTTGAGACAGGGTTTTTCTGTGTAGCCCTGGCTGTCCTGGAACTCACTCTGTAGACCAGGCTGGCCTTGAACTCAGAAATCTGCCTGCCTCTGCCACCCAAGTGCTGGGATCAAAGGTGTGTGCCACCACCACCCGGCTCATTGTTTATTTTTGAATAAACTGTTAGACCAATTGTAGTCTACCTTCATTTATTAAATGTCTTTTTCTTCTTCCTAATGTATATGCATATGTATATACATACAAATATAGCTTCTGGATATATATATATATATATATATATATATATATATATATATATTTCCCTATCTATATCTCTATCTCTCTATCTATCTATACACACACACACACAGAGAGAGAGAAATTTGGACTTATTAGCAGTAACTTTTTCCAAATTTTGTTTGCTCTCTTATTTGCATTTTAAGAATTCTTCTGGGTGCAGAATTCTAGGTTTATCTTTTTCCCATCAATGCTTTAAATACTTTACCTTTCTTGCTCATGCACTTTCTGAGTTGGTCATTTCTGTCTTTGCTCTCTGTAGATGCCATCTTGTGCTATAGTAGTAGAACACAACAGACGGGGTGATTTTGAATGGGGTTATGCTTCTGAGAGTTCTTGATGGTAGGTGGTGCATGATCAGGATGCAGGTAAAACATGCCTAATGAGGGCTACTCTTTGCTTCTAGGGTGATGTCTTGATATTGTAAGTTTTTGAAGGAAGGACCATTACGTCCTCATATGATAGAAGGGGCAGCGGGCAGGATACTGTGAGAAATCTTCTTATGCACCTCAAAAGGCTCTCTGCAGACCATACCCCTTGTCAGAATCACCCCTCAATTCTCTCCAAGTTTGAACACTGAATTTTAAGCCATTCAAAAAATTTATTAGCAGCATGTAAGCGGACTTCCTGTCTGAAATTTAAAATATCTTTCCTTCTCCATTAATTTTCTGAAGATTGAATACGACGTAGGCCCAGATATAATGCTGTAGGTGTTTATCCTGGCTCTATAGTTTGCTGTTTGACATTAATTCTGAGGAAGTTAAAATTTAAAAATGTACTGTAGTTTTCTCTCTCTCTCTCTCTCTCTCTCTCTCTCTCTCTCTCTCACACACACACACACACACACACAAACAAACGCACAGATACACACACAGATATACACATATACATATATACACTAATATATGTTACACATTTATAGTAGTCTTATAGTTTTAGATATTTTGTTTATTATTATTATTAATGTCAATATCATCACCACCACCACCATCATCATCCTTACTATGGCATTCCTCTATCTGTTTTCCGATTGTGGAAGTTGTATTTTTCTTCAGCTATGTATAGTTTCCTGATGAGCCATCAAAGTAATTCACCATCTCTGTTAGTGCATTTTTATGCATTTCTAGGATTGTCATGATTCCTTTACAGATTTCCATTTGTTAGACAGCATTTCTATCTGCTCCGTGTGTTTCTGCAATTTCCTTAGCATATTAACCATATTTAAATAGTTTTCCTGATCTGCTGTCTTTTTCAATTTCTTTACATTGGAAGGTTTATTCTTTGCCTTGTAATTTGTGCTTGAGAGGAGGACATTATGCGCTGGGTAAGAGGCACTGTGGTGAGCAGGCCCGAGTGCCATGGGGAAGTGTTCTGCAGACCCCTGGTTAAGTCTGTGTTGGGGGAGCCTGTGTCTCTGGCCAGTGAACTTTGCTTGTACCTCCTAGTCTCTCCTCCGCTCTTAGGTGAGCCAGGAAGGCTGAAGTCGGTGGAGCTGTACCTAGGGGAAGGTAGACTCTCCCTGTTCCTAAGGGAAGGTAGACTCTGCCAAAACCTGAGCACCTTAGGCTTTGGGGAGATAATGGTCTCTCCACAGCCTGGCTTAAGAAGAGAGCAGAATGTTCTCTTACATCTCAAATCAATATTTTGTGTCCCGTGGAAGAGGCAGGAGGTAAACTGTCATGTTTCCCATGTGGCCATGGGAGGGCTCCCAGGCGTTAAGGCTACAGACCCGCTGTGAGGGCTGCTGTGTCTGAGAGCCTTCTGGCCAGTTCCATCCTCAAGGGTATTATCTACACTGAACTACACGGATTTTATGGACTGGCATTGAGGTGTCCCTACCCGGGCCCCAGGGTGTGGGTGGAGCTCAGCTCTTGTGATTCTGCTCTGTCAGACTGAAATTGTCTGTTCAACTGTCTGTCTCCAGTTTTGGAGGCAGCCATTGTCTGGTGACCTCACTAATGGTGAGGTTGTCTTTTTTCCCTGTTTATTTGGTTTTCTAGTAGTTAAGAAATTCTTAACTTCTGGCTTGAGACAAGAAGCTGTGAAGAACCCTGAGACTGATCTGCCCCCCACTGCCATATCTGCTAAGACGTTCAGTGGGGAACCTGTGAGGAAGGGAGCTCCGAGATTTGCTGCTGTTGCATTGATTGAGATTCCACTTTGACAAGCAGATGCTAAATCTGCAAACAGAGAGAAGTGGAGTGATAGAACAGACTTTTACTTCTCATTATGCATTGGAGGGGGTGGGTGCAGAAACACGATGGTAGATCAACCAAGTTGTATTTATTTGTGATCAAACCCTCAAATGAAGCTGCCCAGGAAAATGCAAAAATATTTGAGTGGAAAACAAAGTACTGTAGAGACCCAGGAGATGTGACTCAGTGGGCCCACTACCAAATCTATTATCAGAAATTGAAGAAGGAAATGACAAGGCAGGCCAGCCTCTTTTTCCTCAATCTGTACTGACTGTGTGACATCACAATGAAGCCCCGTGGAAATGTGTTCCAGGGTTGAACAAGAAGAGAGGCCCAGGGCATCCAGGGAACCTTGACATTAACTCAGACATTTACAGTGTCTGCAATAAGGATGGAGCAGTCCCATAGCTAGGGTGATGAAGATGTCAACTTTTATCTCAAGTCACTTTGACCTGATGGGGAAGGGAAGATGATCCAGGAGGGCTAGGATTAGAAAGGGCTTCAGTTCCCACCCAGGCTACAGAGTCCTCTTCTAATTTACCTTGCCTTAAATGAAAATGTAGCCATGACTGAATAGTGACACCCAGTAACGGGCTCCTCAGCTGTTAATCTCAGCATGGGCACAGTTCTCAGCTCTCTCTAACTCCCAAGTTAGCTTTCCTCTTAAGCTTATGTCTTTTTCCAATGGGGCTTGAGGCCATTCAGACCTAATAGATTCTCTTTAAATTGCTTGAGGGGGCAATCCCTTTCCCATTTTCCTATAGATGCCATCCAATCCCAGACCCTATGAAGTTATTATCTTTTAAGAGAAAATATCCCATGTTTTTGTTTATTTTTCTTTGGATGAACATTTCCAGTTTTGGCCCTTGATAATTTTCCAAAAGATATTGCTCGACATAATTAACAGCTTAAAAACTACCATTTTAAAATGAGTTTCATTTCAAGTCTTCTTTCCCCTCCTCTGCCCCTCTTTTTGTTGCAACGCTCAAGAATTGTTTCTGAGGAAATCAACATGCATATTAACTTTACAACATCTGGGCTAATTCAATATTCTTTATTTGCCTTTTAAATTTTAATTTTGATGCACATGAGCAGAAATGTTTTCCAGCCATGCCTTCCACTGCTGACTTGGCCATAGGCTGCTGTAGACAGCACACACAGGCAACAAGAGGCTTAGGTGCAGGCTGTTCATTCTATACGTAAATTGCACCACACCAGAAACCCAAACCTGCATCCCAAAAATGCTTCAAAGGGAACTATTTCCCTGGAGGGAATTGGTAAAATTGGAGTTGGGTGAGCCTCAAAGAGTCTTGATTCTCAAACACAGCTTATGTTTGGATTCAGAATTGAATTTGGCTCCAGTGGTTGGCATCTCTACCCTGCCCTGTGAACTGCCCCAGCCACAGGGGATCGGGGAGGGGGTAGAGGAAGAAGAGCAAGAGGAAGACTGAATTGGGGAGCTGAGTTTCCAAAAAACACACAATAGAACAGTACTGGTGCAATTAAGAAAATTAGAAAATGGAGTTTAAATGGTCAGAGTCCGTTTTTATCTCTTGTGCTCTGTGGTGGCCTTTCAGCTCCATGGCTCTGTCCCCTTTGATCCACTTTGCCTTGTTCTCTACTTCCTTTCTACTTTCTTCTAAGACTGCTGTTCAAGCCTATTGCCCTCTTCCTCCCAGAGTGCGCCTCAGGGGCTTGACTTATGAATTTCAGGGTTTTTAAAAGGGCTGGCAGGTTATGAAACAGTATGTTCAGTGCGAGCTCAAGTTTGGAAAGGGAAACCATGCATTTTGTCTGTGCATGTATGTGTGTGCACAAGCCAGTCATTAGGAGGGAGCTTGTGAATATTTATGGTTTTTGCCTGGAACATGGCTAAGTTTCACATGGTCCTCTTTCTGAAACTGCTCTCTGCAGGGGAACAGGCACTTACACTGTAATGATTGCCACATATAAAAGGCTGGCATTTAGCACAATGTTATCAGCAGCTTGTAGAAAAGAATATTCTTTCCTGCACCCTTTTTCTTTTTGTTGCAGTTACTCTGTTACTATTAAAATTCAGATCAATGTCGACTGTGTTTTGATTATACGAGGATGTTGATTATACGAGGATGTTTGTCCTTCATTGAAAACATAATTTTAATTTTATCAGTTGCACGTATGTATGAGAAAGTCATCATTGCACTACTTTAGACAGTTGAGAGATTTCCACCATACCATATATACGTAAGGGCTTACCAAGTCATAAGCTCATTACTTCAGAGATACACGTGTTTGTGAAGCAAATGCAAGCAATTCATTGCAGAAGGAAATAATCTTATACCAGGTTCCCCATTCACAGTTTCACAGACCAGTTTCAACTATAAAATGCACAAAAATGTTGACCCCAGGAATAAAAAAAATAATGGAAAAAGAGTGTAACTATATAGCAATCACTCATAATTCAGGAACATGTGAATTATTACCTATCTATGTACATATAAGATATATGAATATATGCAGGTGTACAGAAGGGGTTGTGAGTCACATATTAAATAAATAACCCCCAGAAGACATAAAACAACCGGTGGTAAAGAAGCATGAGTTGAAGTGGACATTATGGCAAAGCTAACTGTCTATCCTGGCGAAGGCTTGGCTGACTTATCACAGGTTCTATACTAAAAAACAGGGTGAATAGTCTTTCAAGAGAGATAGAAACTTAACTGTTGTGTAAATCATGGTAGTGCTCCTGTCTTGGACTGTCTGTAAATCATGCTCCTTGGAGTTTCAGTTGAGAGATCCCTTTAAGAAGAAAATCCTCTTTTATCTGGGAATACTTCTGCAGTTTCAAAGAGTTTATCCTCATTGTGAGGATCCAAGAGATAATTCTTTCACCCAATTATTTTGATATGTGTGTGTGTGTGTGTGTGTGTGTGTGTGTGTGTGTGTGTGTGTTATGTGTTCTGGAAAGATTATTAATTTATTCTCCCACTCATCGCACAAATCCTCTTGTAGAGGCTACCGTGAGCCAGCCATTATGCTAGAGGCCAGGCACAAAAGTCCCAGAGCCTTCTGCTGATGTCAATTAGAATTCATAAATGGGAATGACTTCAGCCATTTCATTTAACTTGCAGAATGGTGGAGTCCCCAAAGTATACTTGCTGGGACTGTTTGCTTCCCTTAGGCTGATCTGAATGGCACACAGAATCGCATACCCAGCTGTCCCTATTGGAGGTGGAGTACTTCACAATTGGCACTGCTGAAGAATGGCCATGACAGGCCTGGCCATGGAACTATCACTCCATGCTATGGAAGAAGAGCCTTGCCAGGATACCAGAGACCAAATGGAAATGCTGACTTCCCAATTGTTTTTCTCCCAGGCTTTCTCTTCAGTGAGCTTCTTTGGCATGGGTTATAAATACAGAAGAGCTTCTCTAATTCCCACTGGGAATCTAAAAACGAAGAGAGTCTTGATTGAGAAAAGTCTAAATTATGGGTTTGTCTAAAATGGTAGAAATGTTATTATTGTTAGACCCATATATTATAAGGGCAGCAAGGGTCTTTCAGGAGAGATAGCATGATGACGAGAATGATTTTCTTGAACATTCCAGTACCACAGTTGAGCACCTGATTCATTCATAGTTGGATTCAGTTGCTGCTCAGCCTCTTACTAAGCTTGAGCCTCAAAAGTGTCAGTTCAGGAACCCCCAAACCAAGTTCTCAAACCAAGATTTCAGTGCACATGCACACGTGCACGCATGCATGCACACACACAGACAGACACAGACACAGGCATAGACATACATAGACACACACACATACACACACACACACACACACACACACACACACACACACCACACCACACCACACCACACCAGAGGGACAAAGGACAGATATAAGGGACAAAGGACCAAAGGATGGAGATAAGGGACAGGAAGTACAGGAAGAGAGAGAGGGGGAAGGGATCAAAGGAGATGTGCAAAAGGGGGTGAGGGAGAGGGGTATGAAGTATTTGTACTGGAATGTGACAAAGGACCATCTCTGGATAAAGAGGTGACAGATGTGCCCCATAGGCAAATGGCAATTATAAAGGTAAAATGGGAAACATTGTGTTAGGATGAGGTGATTAATTTTAATTGGGCATGTTAATTAGATGAGCCAAAGGGGGCTTTTAATTGCTGGAGTTCACTACTTTGATACCTGGACCTTGGGAGACAGCCTTGGGAGGAGGCAAATAAGGGACTAGACCTTGGTGGCTAGCTTTAGGACTGTAATCTAATGGTTTTTAACAAGACAGAGGGAATGGGAGAGAAGGATACGGCCTGCCAGAGCTATGCTCCTATGAGCCAGTCAGAGTTCATACACTATCTAGTTAGCGTTTATTTGTGTGTGTTTGTGTGTGTGTGTGTGTGTGTGTGTGTGTGTGCGCGCGCGCGCGCTTCAGTTAACTTCTTTGTAAAACAATGTAAGCAACAGTATTTATTTCATGAGAATTTAGTTGGTTAATCCATGCATGCCTTTTGAATGCTGGACAGCCTTGGGTGGTCAAGAAGATGGTTACCAAAAATATAGTATTGCATTGAGATTGTAGATTAGATCTGAAGTATCTGGCTTAAATTCCTACTTATCTATTGATTGCTGAGCAATTCCATACCTCTGTTTCTTCATATATAGAGATGCACTAATCACAACACCCACCTAATAGAGTTATTAAAATTATTGAACATGTTATAAAGAGCTAACACACATGAGATGCTAAAGCACTTAGGCATTTGGCAAGTTCCTCATTATTAGTTATATGGACAGCTTGGGCACTCTTTTAATTTGTGTGTGTGTGTGTGTGTGAGTGTGTGTATGTGTGTGTGTAAAACAGGTGGGTACTTCAGGCAGGGCATAGTTACTTCTGAACTGATATTTTTCTTAAAAGTGGGTTGAGGACTATTCCTCATTTCCAGCCCCTTTTCTACCCTGTTTTAGGAAATTGGAGCCTACCAACCTCTCTGCTGCTTCACCAAGGTGGTGGGCCCCAAGCCAGTGGCTCCCGACAGGTTGTGGTGACAGGGAAGACCGGAGGGGAGGGAACCGCTCCTGTCACTCAAGCAGCCTAGCTTTTCCATCATGGGCAATCTTTGTGCAGCATCATCGTGCCCTCTTCAGTCCAGCCACAGGACAACTTCTCCATGGTCTCTTGCTCTGGCCTGTCTCAGCCTCATCTTCCAAGCTCAGAGACACGAGACCCTGCCACGAAGACCCCCAGCTAAGAACCCTGAGAATCATCTCCACTGCATCCTCCTTCAGACTTCTACACACTGACATTTGTAAACATCCTTTTTTTGCTTTGGCTCCTGTCACTCTATTGTCCTGGTCTTTGAATATTCTTGTTAGCAACTTAATTTTATTTGACAAGCCCTTAAGTCAAATTATCTCCTTCAAACAACTGGCATGGATTTTGTCTCCTGCCTGGATCCAGACTGATAACTCAGAAAATCTCTGGCTTGTTCAAGAGGCAGGGCTGAAGAAAGTCAGAATAACATCTTATGAAAGACATGAGTGGATTGCATCCACACTGACAGAAGTCATTATATCCCTTTTATCAGCTTTGATTATTTTCCCTTATTCAGCAGCTAAGAAATCAAAGATTTAATTTATATTCATGGAGGAAAAAAAAAGATAGTTCCTTCTTTTTTTTTCAGTCTTAACTTCATATTTTCTAGAATTTCCTTTGGGCAGTGAATTGTATTGATGAAGTTCACATTGATATCATGAAGCTAAGACTTGTACCTTTGTATAATGTCTGTCCTAAGGGCTCTTATTCTTCTCCCATGTAACACAAAGGTGAACGGAAACTTAAGCATAGTTAACATTGAACTTTGCCTTCCTTTCATGAAGCTTAAATCTAAGGAGTCAGCTGCATTTGAATCATCTTTGTAAACAAGAAGGCCCTCAGAGAGAGGCGAGAGTGTTCTGAAACCAATGTGGAACTGAATTCAAACCTTGTTGTCCGACTTTTTTTTTTTTAATTGTGGCAAATTGTGATTTCCTGTTTTCTTTCCGGGGTAGGGACAAGACTGAAGAAAAGGCCCCGTAAGGATACTTGGACACCAAAGGACTCTTACAAAAGAGCATTTTTGATGATTTGAGTAGAAATAAATTAGAAACATGCTACAGTACTTGATGCCTTTTAAAGTCCCAGTAAGGTTAAAAATGAAGAGCCAGGGAGGAGCTGGAGACAGAAAAACCTGATGCATGAAATATCTTCAGACCTCTTGGAACATTGAATGCGTCTCAAAGTTAACACCAAGCTGCATATGAATCGATCAGGGAAGAGTGTTGGGCCTATTGGCCATCAGGCACGCAAGCAACAATATCAGTTAACATCAGGATCTGGTTCAACAAATTGAGATGCAAGATGTTGTTTGGTTTGCTTTATGGAGAAGCTGTCCCTGCATCTCACTGCGCAGTCTCAAATAAAATGTCTTCCGAAGAAGAAAGTGAAGGGCTGCCTCCGTAATGCTGGCTGGCGGGACGGTGAGAAGGACCGATTGGACTTACTGCATCCTGCAAGTCTGGCCATGACCGGAAGCACTGTTTTTGAGGGTCAGATTCTAAATTAAACCCCAAAGATCATTTCCTGTGGCATTTGTTAGCTCTGACGTTGTCGTCTCTCATCCTATGACCATTCTTTAAAGTGATTTCATGGGGATCAGGGCAAACAAGTCTCTGACTCTTCATTTTCAGAAATTCTGTTAATAAAATCCAGGGCTGGTCTCGAGGGAGGAAATGGAAGAAGAGCTGTATTTTCAGCACCTGAAAAAGTTCAGGACCCTGGGCTGAGACTTCGGTAGTCCTCTACACCTAACAAAGCCTAGGCTATTCTGAAAGCATCGCCCAGGAGCAATGGATCTCCACGGTCACTGCCCTCCTCTAGCAGATCAAATGTCTCACACTAAGGATTTAACACTTGTACTTTCTTACTTAATAACTCACCCTGCCTTGTGCTTCTTACCTTGGATTTCTGACAGTTGCTTCGGTCTGTGCTCACAGCTTTCAGCCCGCTCTGCACTCGCAAGGCAGCATGTTTCTCTCTGAGGTCTGTGCTTTTTATGACTTTCCCATCCCTTGGTGACCGTGAGATTCAAAACTGATTTTAAAAATATGTTCTGAGAATTCATAAACCAAAGAAGAGCCTTCTTCTCTATTCACAACTGAAAGCTATTTGACTTGGTGTCAAAATTCTCATTCTTTATGCTCTTCAACAGCTCTGTAGACATTAACTTTTTTTTTTTTTTTTTTTTTTGGTAATGTAATGATATCTAGAACTCAGGGGCAAGACTATTTTTCTAATTACTTTTGTTGTTAATCTATACAGTCTACTTGAATATTTGATTGATTAACTTATTATAATTAAAAAAATTTAAAAACTTGTAAGAGTAATTTTAAAAACAGCTGCCTTAATTTTATTTTGTTTTTTGTTTTGTTTTATTTTGTTTTGTTTTGTTTTCCTGTGAATAAAATTCTTGGATGTTTTCTGCTGTGAGTAGTATATGTGTGTGTGGTGTCTGATGTGGTGTGAGTGCGTGTGTGTGTGTGTGTGTGGTATGTATAGTGTGGTGTGTACATGTGTGTGCATGCAGTCACATGCATTTGTGTGCACAGGTGAGGTATGTTTCTTCATGCGTGCGTAAGCCATGGTGAATTTGTCAAAAGACCACTTCCTGCCTCCCCAGTGTTGGGACTGTAGGCATGTGCCACCATACTTGGCTTTTTATAGAGTGCCAGGATCTAAACTCAGGTCCTCACAGTTACAGGGCAAACATTTTCTGAGGCATTCATTACCACATTCTATGCTTCTAAAGTTTCTCTCCACATGACTGCTTTCTACCTTTGTATGTATATGTTCTTCTGTGTAAGTTATAGTTATTAATTATTTGTGCATTTTCAAATACACATCATCATATTGTTCAGCCTTTCCTTTTCTTTCACGTCACCTTTCTTTTTTAATTTCATCCTGTTCTCTGCTTATAGTTAGCTTTCTGTCTATTTCCGTGCAGCTACTTTTTTTTTCTTCCACCCTTCTAAATACATCACATCTTTGCTTGCTGAAATGCTCTTCCAGGTCCCATCATGAACCATGTTAAGTAAGGAAGCTATTTTCTGAGGTATTAGGAGTGTGGTATTGGGGGGCAGTGTTAATATCTATCTATCTATCTATCTATCTATCTATCTATCTATCTATCTATCTATCTATCTATCTACACACACACACACACACACACACACACACACACACACACACACACACATTTGCCAGCTTTCCCTTTTATTGCCTCATAAGGAATCCACAGGACTTGGCCTTCAGCTAGCATGCTTCTATAGGACAGAGGTGGTGAGTTTTTTCCACCCAGCCTTTTAGCATCTGGAACTAATGGAAGGCAGAGTCTAGTACAACCCAGAATGCACTGCTCTCTGGGTCTTCCACTTCCCGCCTTCAGGTGCATGCCTCCTCTTCCAGCTTGTATATGGCTCTACCATACACATCATGCCATCACCCTCTTTGTTCCCCAGTAGTATGAGATTGCTCCGTTTTTAGTGATGGGATTGATAAAAACCAGACATTTTAGTTATGTCCCATCATGCAAAGTGGGACTCTCAAGTTTTGGGTTATTTCCTCCAGGGTTGATTTTCAGTTCTGTGGGAGGTTTCCTCTGATTCATGCACATTTTAATGGTAGTTTCTCTGGGTAGGGCTGCCAGCCAGATGTCACTCTGAGGCAGAAATAAAGAATACATCCTAAAATCCCCAGATATGTCCTACTAAATAACACTCCAGAAACTTTGCTGCAATGGCCACCTCTGTGAACCAGATATGGCTTCTTCTGTAGAACTGCCTTTGAATCTGTACTGGGGGCTTTTGGCGAAAGCTTTTATTATCATCTGCTGAAGCTGATTGTTGATAACTTTAGAGCATTTGATAAACTTGAATTTTACTTTGGTTTTTAAAAGTGGAGAACCAATGTGGTTTATGTAACAGATTCTCAGTTTCTGTTACCAGGGAATAAGCCTTGGTTCTTCCATTTTGATGAAGAAACAATACCCAAAATTCTTTATTTCTCTTCCAGAGTGATGACTGCCATTTTTACCCACACAGTGGTGGGGAGCACTCGAACTGAGGAGCAGGAAGGTGCTCTGTAGGTATGAATTCCATGGCGATGTTGACTGCATGCCTGAATAGATGAAGTCTCCAGTCAGGACAATACTCCCTCACTTCTATGTTACAGGGTTGCTCAGGGCTTTGAACATGACTTGGTGTTGTTTAGTATAGAATCCTAATTAAAAGCATCCAAATGGGCTAGCAAGTTGGCTCAGGAGTCAAAGGCCAATGGCATGGGTTCAATTCCAGGAACACAGGTGGTGGAAGGAAAGAACCACTTCCACAAGTTGTCCTCTGACCTCCACAGGCATTCAGTGGCACCCCATGCCTTAATTTAAAAATGGAATAAAACTGTTTTAATAAGGAAATCAATAAGTTCTCAGCAAGGTACTTGGAACAAAATTAAGTGTTTTAGTTAATGTCAGTCAATGTCATGACAGTCACCAAATTTCATGGCAAGACACCATACAAAGCTTTCACATGTGTAAATATTTGAAGGGGAAAAAGAAAAACAAAATTACATGATGTACAGAAATTTCATAGATTCAGGCTAGAGGATGGTCTCTCAGAGAACCAGAGTTCCCCACTGGGCAGTCCACAGCTGCCTGTTCCACTAACTGCAGGGGATCCAGAACCTTCTCTGTCAATTCTGAACTTATCTGCATACCCTTCCCCTATAACACACACACACACACACACACACACACACACACACACACACACACACACAGGCACACACACTATCTAATTAAAAAATCATAGATTTATGGTCTTAGATCTAATTTTTATGCTTTTTTTAGTCTGGTTTCTGGGCTCTTCTGGAACCTAATATTTGTGTACGGTTTTTTTTTTTTCTGTTGTTTTCTTTCTTTTTTCCAACAAAAAGCCAGATGACGGTTTGCAGCAATTTAATTGACAAAGGAATTAGAAAGATTTTTCCTTCTCGTGTTGTTCTCACAAAGAGAAAAACAGCAACAAAATAAAATTCATGCAGAAAACCCGAACCTTCCCATCCTTTTTTCTTGTCCCAAGATTTCAATTAATTCTGTAGAAAAAAGTTTCACAATAATGTTGTTAATACTTAAAAAACAACAAAACAAAACATGTCATGCACAGTATAATTAGCATCGTTGTCCTTTACACAACGGTTCTACCTGAATCTTCCTCTTGGTCTTCATCATTTCTGCCTGTTATGTGAACTTCATTCAGGTACTTGATTTTGGGAGGATTAAGTGAAGCATGATGTGAAATGTGCCTTAGAGCCCCCGGCATATGCAGAGTGTAGCTAGTGTGCTGTGTGGTTCCTGTGACTGAATGGAGATACCCAAGTCCTCTGGCGCTTTGGGCCCTCCTGTGTGAAGACTGAGTTCCCTCAGGAGATGAGATTCCTGCTGCTAAACCTGAGGATCCCAGCTCAAGCCCTGGGACTGCCATGGTAGAAAAAAAGAAGTAAGTCCAGGAGCTGTCCTCAACCAAGCCAAGCTTCTACTCTCAAGTCACACACTGTGGTACAACACCATCCCAAATCCATCCATCCATCCATCCATCCATCCATCCATCCATCCATCCATCCATCCATCCAGTAATAACAATAAAAAAATGAAGAGAGTGAGCAGCTTTGTCCCTGATTTTAGTGAAATTGTTTTATTTTCTCTCCATTTAACTTGATGTTGGCTACTGGCTTGCTGTATATTGCCTTTATTATATATAGTTATGCACTGTGTATCCCTGATCGCGCCAAGACTTTTAACATGAAGGGGTACTGGATTTTGCAGAAGGGGTTTTAAGCATCTAATGAAATGATCATGTGGACTTTTCCTTTCAGTTTATTTATATGGTGGATTCTTTTTATGGATTTTCATATATTGGACCACTCCTGCATCCCTGGGATGAAGCCTACTTGATCACAGAGGGTAATGTCTTTGATGTGTTCTTGGATTCTGTTTTTAAGTATTTTATTGAGTATTTTTTTGCATCAATGTTCATAAAGGAAAATGGTCTGGAAGTCTCTTTATTTGTTGATCTTTTGTGTGTTTAAAGTATCAGGGTGACTGCAGCCTCATAGAATGAGTTTGGCAGTATTTCTTCTGTTTCTATTTTGTAGAATAGTTTGAGGAGTATTGGTATAATCTCTTCTTTGAAAGTCTGTTAGAATTCTGTGCTAAAACCATCTGTCCCTGGGCATTATTTTTGGAGGGGTGGTGGTGGGAGACTTTCAGTGACTGCTTCTATTTCTTTAGAGGTTATAGGACTACTTAAAATATAAATAAAGAAAATATCCAATAAAAATGAGAAAATTGTTTACTGATCTTGATTTAACTTTGGTAATTGGTATCATCTAGAAAATTACCCATTTCATTTAGATTTTCCAAGTTTATGGAGTACAGGGTTTTGAAGTAAAACCTACTGATTCTTTGGACTTCCACAGTGTCTGTTGTTATATTTCCCTCTTTACTTCTGACTTTGTTGACTTGGATACTGCCTTTTAGTTAGTTTGGCTAAGGGTTTGTCTAGCCTACTGATTTTCTAAAAGAACCAGCTCTTGTTTTTGTTGATTTCCTTGTATTGTTTTGTTCCTAACTGATGGATTTCAGCCCTGGCTTTGATTATTTCATGCCTTCTACTCCTCTTTGGTGTGCTTGCTTCTTTTTTTCTAGAGCTTGCAGGTGTAGTTTTAAATTGGTGGTATGAGAACATTCTAATTTCTTTATGAGGCACTTAGTATTATGAAATTTCCCCCTTAGCACTGCTTTCATTGTGTCCCATGAATTTGGGCATGTTGTGCATTCATTTTCATTGAATCTAGAAAATTTTATTTATTTTTCTTTATTTCTTCTCTGACCCAAGGATCACTCAGAAATCCTTGAGTGGTTATTCTGATAGAGAATAGTAGAGAGTTATTCTGTTTCCATGACTACAGGTTTTCTGTTGTTTCTGTTGTTATTAGATTCCAGCTTTAATTCTTGGTGGTCTGATAAGATATAAGGGGCTATTTCACTTTTTTTTTATCTGTTGAGGCTTGCTTTGTGACTGACTATATGGTCAATTTTGGAAAAGGTTCTATGAGTTGTTGAGAAGAAGATAAATTCTTTTGTGTTTGGATGAAATGTTTTATGGATATATATTAGGTCCATTTGATTAATGACCTCTGTTAGTTTCATTATTTCTCTGTTCAGTTTCTGTCTCAATGATCTGTCCATTGGTGAAAGTGGCATATCCCACCTAGAAGATACACAACAATAAAGATGGAGTAGATATTGAGCAAATGGCCAACAGGTGACTCCCCCAACTGAAGACCCATGAGAGAAAGCCAGCCCCTAACACTACTAATGACACTTTGCTATGTTTGCAGACAGGAGGCTAGCACAATTGTCTATTGGGAGGCTTCATTCAGCAAAGGATGAAAAACAGGCAGAGACCCACAGCCAAACATCAGGGGGTGCTTGTGGAGTTGTGTCGAGGAGTGGCAATAGGATTGAGCAAGCTGGAGGGGTCAGAGACACCACAAGAAGACCAACAGTGTCAGCTAATCTAGGCCCATGGGGGCTAACAGAGACTACTAACCAAAGAGTATGTGTGGGGGGACCTAGGACTCCTACACATTTGTAGCAGATGTGGAGTTTGGTCAACTGGAGCTGGAACTGTCTCTGACTCTGTTGCTTGCCATTGGATCCCCTTCCCCTATCCTGACTGCAGTACTGCTGAGATTTGATATCCCAGGGTGAGCAGGTATTATGCCACAAGATGTTTATGGTGATTGGGCACACATACTGCTGAAAGGAGAACCTCTGGTTTCTCAGGCATGAGAGAGTGTTCTGACAATAGAAATATAAGAAGAGGATGTAAACCCACAATCCACCAACTTATGCACATAGTGAGAAGACCTATAGGACAGATTAGAAAGCAGTGTGCTTGAAGAAGAAGCTGCTGGCTGTAGAACCCAAGAGCCCATAGAAAAGGAATCCAGTGGGGATTCACAAGAAAGTGGGACAGGAACTGAATTCTACCTCCTTTAAACTACTCTACACTACACTTCTACAGCACAGAGAATGCCACACTTATATCTGTATCTATAGCTCCTGTCTTCACCTTTCTAGAAAGTCACTAAGTGAGAGCCTAGAACACAGTACTGGTGTATGAAAGGCTGAAGCAAATGAGATGGGAAAATATGATTAGATTTTACTTAACAGTTTATTATTATTTAACTCAGTTGGACTTCTTTGCTATAATGAACTAACCATCTTTAGACTTGGGCCATTTTGCCTGAGTATGAAGTTTTGGAGACAATGAGCACAGGGTGGACCCAGAGTCACTGAATGACTAGTGTGTTAAGCACAGGGTAGACAAAACATAAGGGTTTGGAAATGTTTAACTCTCATGGGACAGTCTCCTCAGGTTTCTGTTACTGGCATCATCCCAAGGCACTGCCTGACCATGTCTCTGATTTACCAGTACTCTTACTGTCTTTGTGATTAACTCCTCAAATGACCCTGTTTGCTTGCACAACCCCCTGGGTGATGGCTAACATCACCACCGATTTACTGGACTTAGGATTGCAGTAATGCTTCGCAGTTGTTTCTATATACAGTGTGTTTGCAGAGAAGCTTAACTGGGGTCAGAAGACCAGCTCTGTGGGCAATGTGGGTGCACAGTCTTGTGGGCTGGGATCTCTCAATTAGTCAAAAGGAGAGAGTGAACTGAGTGCCAGCTCTCTCTCCCTGCCCCTCTCTCTTCCTGTTTCCTGATCAAGGATGTGATGTGACCAGTTATCTCATGTTTTTGGCCCATGACTTCTTCACCACGATGTACTGTACCCTCAAACCGTGAGTCAAAACCAGTCCTTTCTTCCACAAGTTGCTTTTGTCAAGCATTCTTGTCTCAGGAACATGAAAAGTGGCTGATATACCTTGATATTCAGTGTTCAAGGGAGGCATTTTCCTGATTGAATAGCCCAGATCTCCTCAGATGCAGACTGTCCAGCACGTAGGGATGGCAGACAAATCCCTGACTTTCTTGGGAGACACAGCCAATGGTGATTCCCTCCCTGCTTCACTCCTGTATAGGAAGGGCACTGTGTATCCAGGAGCTGTGAGTCTAGTCTTAGGCTTTTGTACAGTGAATACTAACTTCCCAATTCTGCCCCTCAGCAGTGGGCTGCACTCACAGGAAAGGTTCAGAAGTGAATAATTCATCTCTCACATCTTCACTAGGACTCTGACAGTTGGCAATGCACAACTGCTTAAATGAATGATCCATGAAATGTGTTTGGATCTTTTTCAGATATGAAAACTAAATCCAGCTTGCTTTTTCTGCCTGCACATCTGTAATGTGTACTGTGTAACCACAGAGATAGCCTTGTGGAAAGGAGGTTCCCTAAAGGAGAAGCACGCATGGCAAGTAAGGGGAACAGCCAACACCAAGTGGGCAAGACGGTTAAAATGTGTCTTTGTGGCCTTCCAAATCACTGAAGTGGCCAGCTTCCAGTGAGAACAGACATGGGCAGCGGGTTGTACAGTCATACATCATGTGAATCAATCGTGTATCTCTGGGATGGAATTAAGTTTTTTTTTTTTTTCATTTAAATGCCTATGCCATGTTTTCCTCAATGCTTGGACTTAATTTGCTACATTTTATTTCTCCCTGTCTCCCTGTCTCTCTGTCTCTCTGTCTCTGTCTGTCTCTGTCTATCTCTCTCTGTCTCTCTGTCTCTATCTCTGCCTGTCTCTGTCTCTCTGTCCCCCTCCCTTTCTCTCTGTCTCTGTCTCTGTCTCTGTCTCTCTCTCTCTCTCTCTCTCTGTGTGTGTGTGTGTGTGTGTGTGTGTGTGTGCTTCCCTAATGAAACATTTTCAAAGATCAGGAAATACATTACATCTCTGGGAATGTGGTAGTTTGTCCAACGATTCATTAGTGAGTATATTAATTTCTATTTTTGTTTTTTATACTGTGAATCCTCAGAAGCAAGGCACACATTTGCATTAATTTCTCAAAGTGGGAAATGAGGTGAGATGCTGATTTTGTCGATATGTTTGTACTGAATCTCACCATTCCCATGCTGCTGTGGTCTGCTTATTACTCATGAGAGTGCTCTAAGGCGGATGAGTGATGTTTCCTAGAAGCTGAGACTCATAGATAAATGATTTGTTAAGATCACATAACCATTAAGGACTAGGCATCATAATATAGTGAAGGGAATGCTCATCAAAGACATTCTAGTTTAGATCGACTCTTCTGCTTACAGAGCCTTACTTGTACCATTGAAAAGTACATATTAAAGGGTAGTTTTGGATTTTTCTTTTCAGTGCTTTTGGTGGCTGTGAACTTAGAAGATTAATCTATCTGCAAAGAGATATTTGTGAATCAGTCTTTTGATGAATAGTAGAGTTGGTCAAGTTAAGGGATTTTTTCCCTTTTGGGAATGTAGCAAGAGTATTCTTGCCTTTGTTTTGATTTACCCTGGAGGAAGCAGAGGCATGCATACTGGTGAGCTTCATGACAATCGTATGAAGCAAGGTTAGGAAGCCCCTAAACTGTTCATGTGCCTGGACTGATGAACTTAATTGTGTAAGTATCATTGTGATATTAGAGCTATTTTACTTATTTGCGAGGTAGCGAATAGTCTCACCAAATGATTCTTTTGATGTGCTTGGAAAGCAACATATATAAACCCCCACTAAATATAAGTATTAGCAGCTATGGACAGATTCAACCATGTTGGGTTTACTGAGGAATGCAGAATGACATAGAATAGTAATAAACACATGTGTGTACTATATTGTGACCAAGAGGGCTAGTGGATTTTCAAACTACTCAACACCTGCTCTTTCTAGCCCACATAAATGAACTGGAATGGTTTTTCCATAGTTACTAGGATGCTTAAGACTTCCTCGCCTGAAGTGATTACACTTCTGACTAAGTGTAGTGTACACCAAGTGACTACACTTGGACCTTGGCTGAGTCTGAAAACATACAATGGACTTAAGAGCAGCATCTGTCGGTAGTTAACATACTCATGTGAATATATTATCAGGAGACTACCTAGATTTCCTCCCGTGAGCGCTCTAGGATAATGCTTTGGTATAAAAGGTCACAGCTATTCTTCCAAAAAAGAAATCATGGATTAGTCAGATGCAAGCTTTCTTGGGAGTGGTGTGGTTTCCCAGTGTCCTGTTCCAGCTCCCAGCGTGGTCCTTGTTTGTGTTCTCCTACTGATCAGTGACACTCATTCAAATGATTGTATTGCGTGAGTCTTAAATGATTCATTCCTTACAGAGGGTCAAGTGAGTCCTGGCTGTGTCACTCTTTGAAGCGCTGGTTCCAATTGCAGTTTCTAAGACATCTGCTGTAAGCAATCTTACAAGGTAAGCTTTTGCTCATCCAAATTTCAGGTTAAAATCAGTATGCCAGTTATGACATGCCATATGACATGCCAGCAACCAGTCATGTCACTTCTGCCAATGAGTATCACCATGATTCCTCACTATGAGTCTGCCACATAGTTCCCGCACAAACAGCACTGAATATGTCTTCTTGTTCCCAAGTAGGAAAAACACACTCACTCATGTACTGCAGAAAATGCTCATGTGAAAAATAGGAAAACATAAATATTCAAGAGCATTCGAAATTCAGGATGGGAAAACATTAATGTAGATGAGCTGTTCTCAACCTGTGGGTTGAGACCCCTTTGGGGTCACATATCAGATATTCTGCATAGAAGACATTTACATTATGATTCATAATGGTAGCAAACTTACAGTTGTGAAGTTGCAGAAAAGTGATTTTTATGGTTGGAGGTCACCACTATAATGTGAGGAACTGTATTGAAGGGTGGCAGCATTAGGAAGGTTGAGGAGCAGTGCTGTGGACCGATGGCTTGGAAAGATGATCTACATCTATTCCTATCTCAGCCAGAAAGAAATGCGAGAGGAGGCTGCGCCTTGGCCTCAGGAAGAACCTTAGATGCTAGAGTGACTCTCGGACTGAGGAATCTCATAGTTTACTAGGTCTGGAAGGATTTGATTCTGGAGGCAGCCAGACTGGACACACCCTGTTCTGCTGGCCTCTGAGGGCTCCTTGGACTTGGAAACCCTCTTCTCCAATAAGCTTCAGCTCAACCATGAGAGAAGAGTTTTGTACATTTTCTCAAACTAGGAGCTTAGGGAAAAACTTAAGTAATGGACTTGTATCTTTTCAGTCTTTTGCTCATTTAAAACTTTAAAATAAAACTTTTTTTATTTTCAATATATTTTGGAATAATTGTATTTTGAAGTAGAGGTGTTATTTTTTTTCTCGATGCTTTTATAAAATAAAATGCAATGTGAGAATTTAAGACAATAATAAAGACTCGTATATTTCTTTAAAGCTAGATTCCAATACTTGCTAATATAGCATTCCATTTACTGTTTGTGTCTCCATCTCTTAATTCATAATATTTTATGCACCACTTGACAGTATTCTTGCTAACATGATCACACTTCATCAGTAAATACTTCATCGGACATATGCGAAAGCATAGCATGATGTCATGTATGCTGTTACATGTTACAAAAAATTAACCAATATTCATAGGAATATGGAACTCTCACTCTAGATTTAAATTTCCCATTTGTCTCAAAGTATTTTCTGGAGTTAGAAACTTGAAATGAGATCTCCTGCAGTTTCCTGATGGTTATTTCTCTCAGGCCTTCTAATGTGGAATATGTCTTTCCTTCCCCTGATACCCCTACACCTGACATTTTACCTCTGGACAAGTCCAAGTTAATTGTTTTGTGGGATGGTTCACAGCTCTGAATTTTTAAAAGTTATTTCTACTTTGTGTCATTTATCTCACTCACCTTCCCTTTTATTTTTATAAAATGAAAATTATAATTAGAGTCTTAATTAGAATCACCACAAACATTTTTGGCGAGAATACATGGCAAATGATTCCATCTTCATACCGTGGTCACACTGATGGGTCCAGAGCAGGAGGCAGTCTGACTACCCGTGATACTAGTTTGCATGCACTGCTTAGGTTGTCCATTGTTAAAATTTAACACTAAACCTGAAAATACAATTCAAATATACTTCACCTATATTACCTAAATATTGTGTTGGTATTTGGAAGGTTTGCCTTAGCATATGAATTTCTGCCTATTATTTACACGGACAATTTTTAATTATTTTCTAGCTACTTGAGAGAAATCACAAATATGCTGTCCCTTTATCCTTTACAGACCTCAGTGCCTGTTCCCTAAATGATGCAAGGACATTTTCATATAAACATGGTGTAATTTTAATACAATAATGTTATCATTAATGTAGTGTCATTATCACCGACAGACTATATACATTCTCCAACGCTTACTAATATCAAGTAGAATAAAAAGATATCTTTTCTGTCCTCCGACCCAAACTGGATTTAGTCATCATGTCTCTTTAACCTACCTCAATCACAGATAGCTCCGTAATATTGCTTCCTTTAAACAGGTCCTCCACATCCTTAAATGGTATTACTCAGCTATTTTGTAGAAGGATTATTAGTTTGGCTTTCCCGGCTGGCTTCTTATTGTTAGATACAAGTTCTAACAGGAACAGTGGCGACTTCTTTACACCCTTTTCAGCACTTTGTATGAGGAAGCACATGACATAGTCTCCTCATGTTACTGGAGATTCTATCTTTGATCTCTGGGCAAAGCTGGAGTCTCCTGGCTTTTTCCAGTGTCCAATTTCATAGTCCTCACTGTTAGTGATTATGATGCAGTGGCTGGTCAGGGCTGGATTTCTAATTTACTTTACTTATTTATTGATTGATGTATTTATTTTTTTAATTTTTTCTTTGTGCAAATAAGCTTTTCTATTTTATTCCCAATGTGAAAATACCCCCAAAACTACATTTACACAAAGTAAACTTTCAGAGTAATGTCAAAACCGTGCTTAATTGATTAGTTATAATATGGTTTCCTTATATTCAAAGCACAACGAGGGCAGGGATTTTATTTCCTAATGGATATTTTAAAGTGTCCTTTTCATTGAGGAGATAACAAGACTCTGATTCTAGAAAAAGGCGGAGCCAAGAGTCAAGCAAGCTGGCACCCCTTCATTACACCAGGCACGAGAGATGTTTGTGTTCCACAAGTGTCTGGTTTATAGATAGCATTGTGCCTCATTTTGTCTTAAGTGGTATTCAGATGAATATAGATTGTGCTGGGAATAGTAACTAATGACATAGATTGGTATCAGGGCTGTCTGACCAAGGCTATTCCATCATGTCAATAAAAAAGGAAAGCAAGAGAGTCCCACATAATCCAGGGGTAATGACAGCCATTGTGTCGATGCCCTCAGAAGCTGCGGAGATGGGAGGCTACTGCATGGTTGCCTTGACCTCCAACAGAGACATTTCAAGGATGGCTTACACGTATTCTAAGCACTAGATGTTCCTTAATGCTACAAGCAGCCTTGGAGCAGAACTCATTCTGGTTTGCTTTCTCAGTGAGCTTGATGCTTGCTGTGATGTGAGACAAAGCAAGATCATAAGAAACTGGTGTGTGTGTGTGTGTGTGTGTGTGTGTGTGTGTGTGTGTGTGTGTGTATGGGGAGGGCACAATAGAGCACAATGAATGTATTTCCCAACAATGTGCTCCGAGCTGCAAGGATTTTAGCTAGAAGAATGTCAGCAGGAAGAGGCCGTTCATAATCACTTCTTACTGTCAGGAAGGGCATGGTTTGCATGTCTGCCTTCTTCATGTGAGCATGTTCTAAGGCTGGGCATTCAGAAGATGATTAATAAATGCTTCTTTTATGTCTGTGATGACCTAGCTATTCCTTTGGACCCTGTTGGTGTTCTATCAAGAACAAAATTAGATTTGAGACATAAGGGAAAAATCAGTAATGTTGGAATCTTCAAGCCATGGTAAAGTAAGTTATAGAATAAAATATTTTATGCCATAGTAAAATACTCTGGGAATTGAATAAGTCAAAATTTCGTTAAAGTTATTCATTTTTCATGCTCTCAGAAAAGAAGCAATGACTAGCCAGATTTAATTCATCTTCATTTCTGTTTAAAAATAAAATCACCCCCTTCTCGCGCATGTAGAGGCAATGCTATACACAGGGGCTGTAGGGATGGATGTTGATTCAATTTTCTCCAAAGTACATTGTGGGAGAATAGAGGTGGGGCTAACTCTCCAAAATGAAACCAGATCCCCCAAGCTGAGGGAGGAGATGGGGAGTTGTCAGTGACCCTCACAACTGTACATCAGGAACTGCAGTCAGAACCCAAATGCCTACATGTTACCACAAGTCCACACACACATTTGTGTTAACATCAACTTCAGGACCCTTCCTAAGGGAAGCAGGGGGGATTTTTAGTCCCATATGACAGATGAGTGGCTTCTTTGGTGCACAAGCCTCACCTTGCACACAGCAGTACAGCTGAGCCCTGTTAACACCTCTGACCCAGTGACCCCTTACCTATATGTAAGGCGGTGCTCTCCAGAGTCAGGCTTTTTGTTTCTATGTCAGTACCAAGCCTTTTACAATCTTTGGTCTCTTCGCTGAGCCTGAATTTCTGGTTTTAGGTTTTAAAACAACCACAATACCCCTCTGAGGAGTTTTTACTGCAACATGGAAAATGGAAGAAATCTTCCTTTGTGTTAGGCTGTATTGTGCGTGCCTTGGCTAAGGGAACAAGAGTCTTCGGTGGATTAAAGAAAGATGACGAATACCATGGAGCCACAAGAGCTGTGTGTGAAGGAAATCCTTAGAAATTGGTTAGTGCCTCTGTTCCCATCCTGTAGACAAGGAGACCTGAGGCCACATGGCGGAGGGAGAAGTCACCCAAATCCATAGAACAAGTCAGAAGTAGAATCAACACAGACATTGTGGCTTCTAATTGCTGTGATTTTTTCCCTCTGCAAGCCTGCCTTTCTGAAAGGATGTGGAAATGTTAGTTTAGTTTAGTTTATGTTTAGTTATGGTGCTACCTTATTTTGTTTTACTTTCTGTTTTACGTGTGTGTGTGTATGTGTGTGTGTGTGTGTGTGTGTGTGTGTGTGTGTGTGTGTGTGTGCATATACATGTGCGGGTCATAGGTCAGTCTGAGCTATGGTTTCTCAGTCTCTCTCTCTCTCTCTCTCTCTCTCTCTCTCTCTCTCTCTCTCTCTCTCTCTCTCTCCCATCTATCATCTATCTGTTTTTGAGAGGAGAACTTAGCCTAAACCTCACCAATTTGGTTAGGCTGGCTGGCCAGAGCACTCCAGGGACCCAGCAGTCTCTGCCTCTCCAGTGTTTGGATTACAAAAGGCCTACCAATGTTTGCATGCCCAGCTTTTTGAAGATGGAACTCGGGGTCCTAGAACACAGGCTCCTTACCAATTGAGCCTCTCAGCAGCTTTTATTCTGTGCTTAATTGTTTCCAAAATCCAAACAGAATGTAAACAATGTAAGGCAGAACAATGTGAACTATTTGGTTCTCAAGCTTAGCTTCTGTCCCATCAATTGCCACTTGCAGCCCTCAGAAGCACTAGCTACAAAATGTCTCCCTCTCCCCAAACTGCATGGCCATGGCTTTCTCTTTGTAGTAGGAGTGCTATGTGTGTCATATAACACCACGGAAGGTCTAGTTCTTTTAAAGTTAGATAAGCAGCTAATAATTTCCAGCAGTGGTACATGCTCCACGGCCTTCGAGAAATATTTATACTGAAAATGATGTATCCTTCATCTGGAACTCAAATGCAAATGGGCATCTTATAACTTGCCAGGCAGCTCACTTTGTGAATCAGGTAGCAGAACTTGCCTCTGTTGGGTGCAGTTCCTGAATGTTGCTTGAAGATGGGTTGGTTGAAGTTGGGTCACAAAGAAAAGATGGGCTTGTTCAGGAAATGTCTCAGGATCTCCAACTAGCTTAGAGCTTTGAGGCAGAAGATGCCAAAAGGCTCTAGAACCAGGAAGGGTAAACTTTGGCCTCTCAAACAGAGATATAGATACACCCTGTATCAGATTAACCTGACTCAAGAGATCTTCCTCTGCCCACTGGTGGTGGATAAGAAGTGAGAGTTGGACTCCCCTTGCCCTGCTCTGTTCACTGAATCTCAGGGTACCAGCTCTCCTGGGGGGGGTGCTAAATATATATATCTTCTGCCCAGCCATAAGGTCTCTTATCTGTTCAACATGGTGAACATGTTGAACCTATGTGGTTTAATAGTTTATTCATTTCGTCTTGGTATTAACACTTATTTTTGATTAAGAAGATCCCTGGACTAGAAGCCTGAGAATGACGTAGCAAGGACAGAGTGAAGGGTTGCCATAGCACAAGGTCATCCACGAGGCATCTCCGACTCCAGCTGCTCTAAAGTTCTAGCTAGTCTTCCTTTCATGGACTCCTCCTCTTGTCCCTTCCCCTTCTTCTTCCCCCACTTTCTTCACCCTTCTCTCCCACAAACATTCTGATGTGGTTTGTGCAGTCCTCTATTTGTACATGTTCTTGTACATTGCATTTTTAATTTACATAAATAGCATTATTTTACACACCCCATTCTCTTTTAATTATCCCCCAAATTAAGTCTTTAAAAATGCCCTTATATTGCTATGCCTACATTGGTTAGGCAGTTGAATGATTTCTTCTGTTTTTTTTTTTTTTGGTTTTTTTTTTTTGTTTGTTTGTTTTTTACCCACATTACACTTATTGCTTGAAGGCCAGATCTGTCTTATTTATTTGTGTTTGATTTTCTAAAGCCAAGTTTGGAGGCTGGCACTTAAAACAGCGCTTGAGTAATTTGTGTTTCAGATTGAAATATGTTGTGAACTGTAGTCTTCCATGAAACTTTTGTTGAATTGAAAGGAATGAGATGCTAATGAAGAACACAGCTGTTTATTATAGACATTAATGAATTGTGAGGAAAAGACTCTATGTTGCCAGAATCTTTGACAATCAGTTTTTGTAGCTTCAATGTGATACCCATGAGCCACAGACACAACTAGCATCACTCTGAGACCACTGAGAATGGTTGCAAAGGCTTAATGTAGCCCTGCTTAAAGTCCAGCTCGATTTAAACAAAGTGACCCAGTGCATGCATTCTGATTTGACTCACCACTGAGATAGGCTTAAAATTTCAAGGAAATCAGTTAATAGCTTTGCTCAATTCCTATCAGTCCTTGGGAAATTCAAGTATCTGTTTTGGATTAAACTAAGTGTAGGAAATTCCACCTTGGTCTCACTCAAGCTGAGGGTATGAATTTGTGGGCAAGAAAAGACAACGAACCCTGCTCTTAATGGCATGATAATCATGTGGCCAATTAAAATATTTATTTGGTTATGGTGAAAAATATTAGTGTGTTTGTGCCTTGTTCCTGGGTTTTCACTTTTATGAAGGGGACTCAGGCATACATTTCCTGGGAGCCATGTGGCTGTGCATCATGGCATTTAATTGGTACAGCATGTAGAAGAAAGCCTATTATTGGGCAAAACTATGGCTGAAAGCATTTCCCAGATACAGAGTCCTGGTAGCTGGTTGTTTTCCCACCAACCCTACAGGAGTGTGGGGATAGAGGGGTGTCCAGAGAATGATTATGGGCTAGCATTCAGAGACTATTGAAATGAGCATCTTCATCTCTGCATCAAGAGCCACTGGAACAACTTCATTCCTTATTCCTTGGGCTTCCAGGGATAATATGTTCTATAAGAGGAATATTACTATAAGCTTTTCTTGATTTAACATTATTATGCAGTCATAGATTCCAGAGTCTATGGAGTTAGACCATCTTTGTTCACAAATTGCTTCTTCCATTTGTCATATTTGTGGTGCTGGCCAAGGGACCGCATGAGCAGTTTTGTCCTTTTGAGGGATCCATTCAAGGCTACAGAAATCTATCTGCAACATCATGTCAGAGTCTTACTATGTTTAATGTCTACTGTGAGTCTCCAGGAGAGTTTTAGGTTGGATGGAGGGCTTTCCAAATACATTTATCATTGTGAGTTTTTGAACTGTATCACTTTTTCTTGGAGCATCTTCTGGGACTTGCTTGTGGGAAGCAATGTCACACAAGGACATTTTGATACTACCTGAGACACAATTGGACATTTCCCCATTGCTATGATTTCTAAGAACTTGCCTGTAGCCCAGAGACTATTCTGTATGTTTCTTGTACTATGCTTGCGTTTATGCCTTAACTTTACAGCATAGTCACTATTACTTTCAAGTAAGAAAAATGAGGCTCACAAAGGGAAATAACTTTGCTTAAAATTGCAAAGTGTTCTTCAGCTGGCTAAACTTTCGTTTAACCCGGCCTCTGTAAACAACATCCTAGGATCCAAACACACTTTAAAATTTTTTAAATTAAAAAGAAAACTGCATATAGCAAATTTTATGGACATATCTGATAATTATGCATGAAGATTTTAATTATCTTTTTGTATAAATGGAATCCATTTGGAAGTTCTGAGCGAAGGAAGATGTTTTTCTGTCTTACTTACAACTATTAAATTCTCCTATCTTAGCTCTCTGGGCTTTTTCTGGGTTTCACAGAAGTAAGATGGGGACTGACCAGAGCAGGACATTCAGCATCTTTCTCTGGTCTCTGCTTGCAGGCACAGAAGTAAATGTACCTGTATAAACTGGTGTACATATGCCACACACATTCACTATGCTCACACAAACACATATACAATTTTGTTATAAAGAACTTTTTCCAAGATAATTATATTCCATAATGCTACTGAAAATTATGTGCCATATACAAATTCAAGTCTGAATTATGAATTATGTGCTAAATACATTATATCAAATTCTCTACTATTTATAAATTATAATTTATTCATAAGTTAAAGTTTAAAGTAGATATTTATGTTATTTTTATATTTATTCATAGATGGTACAACTAAGACTTAGTTTTCAGAAGAAATTCCAACCAGCCTGACTCAAAGGTGATTCTTCAAATTGCCAAGTGAAGATTACACAACTGTATGAGGAAGGTTAGTGCAGCACTAGATGTAAGTATATACAATAGAAATAGTGATCGCCTTTTGTTGGCAAAATTGTGGAGATTCTACGTTAGTCTATTTGTTTCTATAGTTCTATATTCAATTCAGAAAATCATTATCCTTAGAATCAGAAGAATATGTTGCTAGGGACTGGGGCGATGAGTGAGCAGGAAAAGCACTTGCCACAGAAGCTCGAAGGCAAGAGTTTGGATCCTCAGAGCACACTTAATTGCTGTTTGTGCATGGTGGTCTGTTTGTAATTCCCGCAGAAGGGCAATGGTGACTGGGGGTTCCCAGAGCAAGCCAACTAGGCAGAGCCTTGGAGATCTGGACTCAGAGATAGATAGATAGATAGATAGATAGATAGATAGATAGATACATAGATAGATAGATAACCTCAGTAGGAAACATGGAGGATAACTGAAGAAAACAACTGATGTCAACTTCAAGCCTCCACATCCTGAGCACACACAAGTACAACTGGTCAACACCCATGTGAACACACATGTACACAAACATACAAACACCATGTATTTGTAAAAAGGAAGAGAAAAAGCACACTATTGTTTTATTTTTGAGTGTTTAATCTGGAAAAAAAACAATGCTGGTTTTAATTTTACATTTATCTGACATTAAGAGTTAGATTTTACCCAGTGTGCCTTTAGAACCTAGAGGATTTAAAAAAGATAATGGTCATATTTACTGAAATGTAAATGTCATACTGTAAATTTCATCTTTATTTCTACATATTTGTGTTAGTTTTGACAAGTATTTAAGTTATACAATTACCACTTAAGACAATTTTTTTTTTGAAATTTTGTTCATTTCTTTTTCTCAAGTGCCTGGTTACCACTGATTCATTTGTCTCTTGTACATTTTCTTTTTCTAGAATGTTCTATAAGTGTATCATTACTCTTGAGTTCCATTTATTTTATTTGCGTGGTATATATATTTGAAAATTGCATACTTTTTTTTACAAGTATCAATATTTTTTTTCTGAGAAACATCCAACTCAATAATATATGTAGTATTGGATTGAGTATATTTTGATTTATTACAAAAATATCCTCTAAGCATTTATGCTTTCTTGTGTGTGAACGTGATAGTCTTCTAGTAACACTAAAAGATGGAATTAGGAAAGTATATGACCAGTGCACGTTTGGTTTGATAAGAGACAGTTGCTATCCAGGGTGGTGGCTGTACCAACTGTCAATGCCCACAGGGAATGTATAAGGGTTTCTTCCTGTGTTTCAGATCTGTGTTGGCAGTGGGTATTGCCGAGCGCTTTGCCTGTCTGTGTGCTGCTCTGTCAGCTCTCTGGGCTACCACTGCCTCGATAGTTTAACTATTACTTTGTTCAGGAAATTTGAAGTTTTGTCATTTGTAATTCTAATGGGGTACAGGTCTTTACATTTTAAAATATTTTAAGAACTGGGATTACTTTTTTTTCTTTTGGTGAGGTTTGAAAGATCTTTATATATTCTGAAGTGAGATATCTGATTTATTTTACAAATATTTTCTTGTGAAATATGGGCTGTCTATTTTCCCACTATTGTGTTCTAGAGAACAGAACTTTGATATTTTAATTTTTTGCAACTTTCTCTTTTTTGTTCATTATTTTATGACATATGAAGCACATTTTTTTTTTTACCTAATCAAGACAGACAGATTTCTGTCTGTTTTCTTCTAGTGTTCCATGGTTTTTTGTTTCACTTTAATTCTATGATTTATTTGGAGTTGATTCTTTATGTTCTGTGTAATATGAGTTTTGACTTGCTTTTTTTTTAATAAGGCACCCAACGTTTTCTACAATGATTTAGTATACAACTGGTTGACAACATACCTTTCATACTTGTTGAACATGTATTTTCTGACTCTATTTGATCTGTTTTTTGCTCTTACACTATCTTAGTTAATATAACTCTATAGCAATTCTTAGATAGTATGAGTGTGCCAACACTGACTTTCCATGGCTGTTTATGCATGTGTCCTTCATCCCTTCATAGAGATTTTAGAATTAGTATGTCAATTTTGTTGTGTTGAGTCCTCAGATAGCTTCCAGTAGAGTTGTCACCTTAATGATACAGCCTTCTAACAGATAATGAATAGCTCCATTGCCCAGTTCTATTTTTTTTATTTTTGATCTGAGGTTTATTATTTATAACACTCAGATCAAATTATGCATAATTTGTTAGATGCATTTGCATATATAATTAGTATGAGTAGAGAATTAAATGTTTTAATTTTCTTCTTATATCCTTTTAAAACTATACAGTCTCTGGTCATATGTCAATGACATTTCACCTTGAGAAACATGTATATAAGAAGAGGCTTTCTATCCCAGCACTCGGGAGGCAGAGGCAGGTGGATTTCTGAGTTCGAGGCCAGCCTGGGCTACAGAGTGAGTTCCAGGACAGCCACGACTACACAGAGAAACCCTGTCTCGAAAAACAAAAACAAAATAAAATAAAATAAAATAAAATAAAAAATAAGAAGAGGCTTTCTCACTAGTCAGTTTGGATATTAACAATTAATTAAAATTAAATAAAATAAATGTTCTCAATATGTTTTTCTTCTAAAAGGGAAAGCATAAAAGTTGGTGACAAAATTTAGGGGAAAATTATCTTTGGCTATACTTTTATACTTTATATTTAATAAATAAAAAGACCTGTTTTTTTCAAATGGATAAAAGTATACTTGTATCTTGTATTTTCTGATAAGTAGCTACAAAGGAAAACTTTTGTAGCCATGTATACTGTTTATTCAAAGAAAAATAAAGAAGAGAAAGGATGAGAAGAAACCAAAGAACAGTTTTCTAAATATTTCTAGTTTATGTTCCTATGAGTATCATCTGTAATCATTTGTCCTGATAGATTCTCTGCTTCCCAGTCACAAGCCGAAATTCACAGGAGTAAGTTGGCGGACTCTTTCGAGTCATCTCTGGGATGCTCATGAAAACCACACTCAAACTATCATTTGAGTCATGGATGATTTGTGGAGTGGAGTAAAAAGGAGTGTAAAATAAAAAGGCCTTTGGTTATACTGACTACAAATTCCACAGTAATTCTTCTTCCTGGTTTTCTTGTTTTTACATGAATTTTGGGCATCCAAAATCCAAGGGGGTTAAACACATAGGAGCTTTAATAGAAATAGACTAGTGCAGTCATTCTGAAAGCTAGTCAGCCAGTCTCTGATATATTCCAGTTACTGCAAGGGGTCAACCATCCTCTTCTTCACACAGTTTAGTGAGTTATTTTCCTTTTCTCTTTCCATCTGTGACATCCATTTTCTGCTGTCAGTGTCATGGTTGGTAGAAGTGAGGAGAGCACCCAAGATTATGTGAGATAGATTACGATGAGTCAGGTCAGGGAGAGGCCACCATCTTTTACACTTGCATTGTCCGGAACTCAATCTCACAGTCATAACGAGACACAGAGGAGGGAGGAATGCGATCTCTTTGTACCCAGAGTGAAGAGGAAATGGGTCGGTCTATGCCATCTATTGTCTCTGTTACACACATGGACAAGTTTGCATGTTCTTTCATGAGCAAGGGAAGCATGTAAGTACCATGTTTAGAATATCTAGTTTCCTGTCAACAAAGCCACCACAAAAAGCCACAGCATAAATAGTTATGTAGAACATAAGAAGAAAAAGATTGTTTGAAAATCTGCAAATATTAAATGGATAATGAATTTATGTGCTGATTTTAGGCATGTACTCTTTTCGAATGATATTGAAAATATATTTTTTTTTGTTCCTCATGAAGCTTCTCTGTGAATTATTATCCTGATTATTACCCTGTGTGAATTGTTCTCCAAGCAACTGACTCATTTATCAAATGCCTGTTGAACATGGTTATCAACATTTCATGGACACTTCAGATTCAGAACGTCAAAGATTAAAGTGCAAAGTTGGCTCTTAAACTACATTTCTATTGGAAAAGCAGTGACGATGAGGCCGGCTTCAGGGAAAAAGCCATCTCTAATCCTAACAACCCATCCAAGCAGTTTAATGAAGCCCTGCTCTTAATTTTAATTCACATACCCAAGTTTTAAAATATATGCCCATGTTCTTCTCTTCTTTCTTCTTCTCTCATACAATACACCCTGGCCCCATAGCCTTTCTTCCCTCCTCTCCTCTCAGTCTCCCGAACCTGTTCCCCAAGACCCAGTACTTTAGTGTTTCCCTTTAGAAAAAGGCAGGCCTCCCAGTGACATCGACCAAGCACAGCATAAACAAGTTGCAATAAGACTAGGCATAAACCCTCATATCAAGGCAGGACAAGGCAACCCAGGATGAGGAAAGGGGTCCCATGAAAAGGCAAAAGAATCAGAATCATCCCCAGTCCCACTGTTAGGAGTCCCATAAAAAACCCCAAGCTAAACAAATACAACATGTATGCAGAGGGCCCAGTGCAGAACCATGTAGTCTCTGTGAGCCCTAATTAATTGATTCTGTGGGCCATGTTCTTCTGGTGTCCTTGACCCCTCTGGCTCCTACAATCCTTCCTCTCCCTCTTCAGTGGGTTCCCCAAACTCTGCCTAGTGTTTGGCTGTGGGTCTCAGCTTCCTCTCCCATAAGTTGCTGGAGGAAGCCTCTCTGATGACAATTGGGCTAGGCACTGATCTATGACTATAGCAGAGCATCACTAGGAATCACTTCCCTGACTGGTTTTTGGGGTTTTTTGGGTCAGTTATGTTTGGTTCTACACTAGGTCTCTGACATTCAGCATCCGGCTCATATTCTTTGGAAGCTACCTATGTTGACACAATGCTCTGATCCTATCCATCCACCACTACCTCCTCCCAGCCCTGCCTAGTGCTCCTCCTCCATCTCCCTTCCAGCTTCAGGACACATAACATTTTTGCAATCTACTATTTTGCTTAGTTCTTAGCTACAAACATTTTTCATTTTGATACATAATTTTATTGTTTAATATCATTTGGGGTACAAAAATCTATCACTTTTCTGGCAGCATAGTTCGATAATTACTATAGCTCATTAGCCAATCCTCTAGTAATCAGGGCACTTGACTGCTTTCCATCTTTGGGCTATTTCAAAACAGCTGAGGTAAATAGCATTGCCAGCTTATGGTGGCGTTGGGTTGGGTTTTGACTCAAGCCTTGTGTTCTCAGCTCTGCATGTGTCTTTAGAGAGAGCTGAGAACTCACACTCCTCAGCATTTAGCATCACTTCTCTGGGCTCCTACAGTCTTGGCTCTCAGTAGCTCTTCATCACAGTTCTAGCCCAGGCAAAGGAAGGACTGACCTAGAGTTTAAGACTTGCTCAACAAATCCCAGGCTTCTCAACACTTCATTACTTTTATCTTTGCATTCTTTTCTTCCCACAGTAATGTCATTTTTTTATATATATATATTATGAATGGGCTGTTTAAGAGCCTTGGTTGTTCGAATGCACTTTTAAAGATTTATAACTATGTTAACCTACTGAGTTATCTGAACTATGGGCAAGCAATACATTCAAGGGCTAATGCTTCTGTGTTCTTGTCCAACAGGGTTTAAGGATGAGCAAGGAGGAAAAATATGAGAAAGTAACCTTTAAATAACAAAGAAGCATGCAGAGAACAAAATAAAGTGATATATCTCTAGGTATATCTCTAGATAACCGTCTTTCCAGAAGTGGGACGATGGGAAATACATATTTGGCATTGATTCTAGTTTCCTGGCATAGACCTCCTAAAACACTAGGAACCTCATGTGATAAGATTAATAGATGTGCCTTTTGTTATTTCCAGCAAGACCTTTTATCCTGGACAAATGCTTGTGCTGAAGAGGTGGCTTTGAGGGGCCATAGACATTCATGATAGAGACTCATCATTAAGGGTCTGAATGTCAGCCTCAGGCCCTGACCTCCTAGGATGGGCCTAGGCCTTGAGATTGACTTCAATCACCAAGGTCCAGGGAACTAATCAGTTGTGCTTACTCAAGTAATAAAACCTCTCTAGTAACTCAACAACAGAATTTCCAATGCCCCAACAGTCTACCTGGAAAGAAGTTAGGAGCTCTGGCTTGCCAAGTCATTTGCCTGTTCCTGAGATAGCTCCTGTATAATTTAAACTATTAGCAAGTAAAACACTTTCTTAGGTTTTTACAAGCAGACAAAGCAAGTGTTCACACCCGAGGTCATGAGACTTTGTACCCCTGGATGTTGTAGTCCTCCAGAGTACCCAGGTTTTCAGCTGGGATCTGAAGTAGGGCAAGTCTCATGAGTCTGAACCCTTTGGCTTGTGGGATCTGTCAATAAGGCAGACATCGTTAGAACTAAATTAACTGGCTGTACCCTCAGCTAGCATCCATGGAGATGTGAACCTGATATTGAAAAGGCAGCATGGGCTTGGTTCTGAGAGAAGGAGTGTCTCCTAGCACACCCCATTTGAAAAAATTCTTACTTTGGCAAATTTTCCCAGGTAGATATTTGTTGCAAACAATTGTTAGCTGTGATCCTGATTTTTAAAAAAGAAGTTACAGCTCCCAGGGCACAGCTGAGTGGCCTACTCAACCCTTGTCTAGCACACAGGAGGCTCTAAGTTTGATAGCCACATTACAGAGGAAAAGAAAATCAGAAAGTTCAAGAATCATTTAAAGTAGATTAGCAGGCTAGACCATGCCTCTCAGACTTTAATGTGTAAATAGCACATTTGGAGAATCTTGTTACAACTTTTTTTTAAAAGTTCAAATTTAATTTTTCAATTACAGGTAATGTTTTTGGTACACTTACACATTGGTAATTAATTTGGTATACTTAAGTTACGCATTCCATTATGTCAAACATCCATCATATCCTTGTGATAAATATTTTTAAAAATAATCCCTCTTCAAGTTACTTTGAATTATATAATATCATGTTATTAGCTACAATGACTATTTCAGGAAACTGAAATCCAGAATTTAAATTTTCCTACATATCTTATTTAATACCCATTAATCAATACACAGTATAGTTTGGAGTGAGCCCTGAATTAGCAGAAGATAATATGGAAGCTAAATAAACCTAGACATACAGAGCCTCTAAACGCATCGTGCCCAACACACAACATATGCTCAAGGAGTAAAAACTATCATGAAGAATACTCAAGGTCTGAGTTCAGGTTTAAAATGTTGTTTCTTACAACTACACCAAAGGAAGTGCTATCAGGTTTGAGGAGTGAGGGAAGGTGCAAAGATGTAGATGGTGTTCTGAGGAAGCTCCACAGCTTCTAAACACAGTGAGTCACACTGCCAAGCCAGGACTGGGCTCCCTTCATCTCCCACCAAACCAGGACCAAAGCAGTTACTGAACCTGTCCAGCCTTGCCCTTGGTAACACAGATGTAGGAGGTCTGCAGCTTTCTTAAATTAAAGTTCAAATATAAAATGCTTGGAAGACTTCACAATAAATTATAAAAAAAGATGTAAAGCAATTTTTAAAAAGAAGATTAAATAGCCTAAATGCACAGTAACCCCTAAAGGTGTGGTTGAGTTCAATGGAAACAAAACTCCTTTTGAATCTCTCATCAGTCCTTGCATTTAAATATTTACTGACCATCAAGTCTATGTTTGGGTCCAGAGACGAATCACGCAAGTGCACAGAGAAATGCAAGGATGATCCTTGTGACCTCCCCGCCTGGTGTGGGCAGGTAGACAACGTTCCTCCATTGTGCCCCGAGTGGCCAGAAGGAGACAAGTAGGAGCTGGACTCTCACATGAAAAAGTCAGCAACTGGGAGACTGTAAGACTGGGATAGGAAAATAAGAAGGGGTTTACTAGGTGAGAAGGGAGACCACTGTGGGTGCTAGAGAAGGGGAGAGTGCAGATAGAAGAAAGAGCATGCTCAGAGGAGAGAGGCACTGCCATCCTCCGGTAATAAGTTAGAGTATTTCAGCTAAAGGGCTTTGATGGCTGGGAAGCTGTCGTAACTCTGTGAGGCTGGAAACTGAATCCGATCTGCAGAGGAATGGGCAAAGAAATTGTGGCTTGTGTGCACTGGAGATTCTCTCCATCCAAAAGTGACTGAAGATGTGTCACTTCTTCAAGAAAATGGACATGGCTGTTAATAGTTCTTATATACAAAGAAAGCTTCAGCAAGTTGTGTCACATGTCTTCTCTTATCTGTGGCTCCAACACTTTACCTAGATATGTAAAATTGTGTATGTACAGGTGACAGGAAAGTAGAAGTGAACTAGGGGGTCTAAACACACTAACGGGAAAAGGAAAAGAGGTTAGTGAATGAGGGCAGGAACATGCCCAACATACATTATATACTTGCAAGAAAATGCCCTGAAGTAACTTATTACAATAAAATAAAATACAATCTGAAAGTTATCTTTTTCTAATATTAGTAATCTATTAATATTAATATTCTAGATGGCATCCATGTTATAGCCATCAGAAACTTGAGGAGCTGGCGAGTCACTGACCAAGCTGGTTCAGTCACCCGTGTGACAATTGGATGCTTCAACTCATTGCCATGTGTTCTCAAGACACGGAGGCTAACCTGACCATGGAAAAGTGTTTCTAGGCTTCATAGTGACACATCATTATGTTCAGACTGTTCTATTGGCTTACACAGGTCACTCCTGCACTGTGAAAACTGGCCCTGTCTAAGGCACCAGCAGATGAGGCTATTGGGACCATGGGAAAGGTTTACCAACCTCCTGTGAGCATAGAAGAGATGTTCTTATCATGAGCCCCATAGTTCAGATGCAACTTCGTGTGAAGAGAACAGTCTGTGATGGGAAGAATTCGGTCCACAAGCAGAGAGCTGAGCCTCCACTGTTGTTGTGGATGTTCTCTAGGGAGGTCACCTCACTTTTCAGGCTTCACATTCCTCATCTATGAGGCCAGTCTAACAGGCAGATTTCCCAGAAAGACCGGAGAAGAACATGAGGATCAGATATGGAAGGGGCTGTGAATGCCAGAGGAAGAAGCTAAGGAGTTATCTTGTTGACTGTCAGTGAGGTTTAGCAGCCTTTAAACTAGGGAAACGAGGACATGTGGAACACTTTGACATAGATTCTGTATGCAATATGGACAGAAAGTAGAGGGATTCAGACACAAACTAGACTAGAGTCTCCCAGTGCTCACAGGTGAGACACATGGACCCATTCTTGGCTTCTGGAGATGGGAAAGACATTACAACCTCACTTAACACTAAAATAGACTTGAGGACCACTCAGCACCTCACAGTCCCATTTCTGTTTCGGCAGCATTTCAAAGGAAAAAAAAAAGACTTAGTGTCAAAAGGATTATAAATATTTATTATCCATTTACCTTCTCCATCCTGAATTCCAAAGAACATCCTGGGTTTTTAGAATATAATCTTTGCCTGAGAACTTAGGGTCTACCCTGAAAGCTTCAAAAGCAACAGAAGGGCAGGAACCCCAGAAAGAATGTCTCCACAGGAGGCTCTGCATTGATGTCAAGTTCCTGTCCATAGAGTTGAGTCAGGCTTTTACTCTAGTCATCAGGGCATTGAAATAGCATAATCCTGGATGGCAACACCGGGATGTTTTCACCATCATGGTGGAAAGTGATTAAAAACAAGAGACTTGAATCTAGTATCTTTAAAAAATAGGGGCTTATCCTGCCTCCCTTGAATTCAGAAAGACATTCAGTCATTCCTGTTTATATCTACTCAAACTGAACTGACTGTGTGTATGTTTTAAAGCTACAGTGGAGAAAGATATGAGCTCAGAGCTAAAGGCTTCAGTGGGAGTACAGCTAATATTCTGGATTTAATTTTTTTATTTGTAGTGTACATAAGGATCGGGGTAGAAGCTGCTTTCAGGGCTTTTCTTTGAATAACAGGAATGTCTCCTACTAAATGCAACTGAAAGATTAGAGAAGAGACATAAAAAAGAATTTTAAGACCATGATCCCCTGCTGTCCCACTTAAATAAACTCTCTCTCCTATTAATTATTGTATTAGACCATAAGCTACAGAGCTTAGAAACTCCTACTCTTTCCACAGACTCATTCATGCGTGGAGCATCTGTGATTGATGGACCAGTGAGATTGAAATGTGCAAATGGAGATGAAACAGACCAAGATTAAACATCTTCTGGGTATAGAATGGCATTGTTCCAGAATCTTAAAACTGGTCAGGCTCTGTAAGGATGATGCTTCCTTCCAGTCAGTTACTCAGAAAATCCCTCCCCTTCCTGAGCCTCCAAATTGCCCCAACCAACTTCCTGTTTCAAGAGCATTACTTAACAAATATTGGATGAGGACCTAAAAGACCCTCACAGAACCAGGGCCCCTAGGAAGAATATGAAGCTTACAGGAAATTAAGAAAGAGCTCAAGTTCACAGGACCTTAGAGTCTGGGGCAGTTTCTCAACTAAAATGAACAATAGAACTACCTCAGCCTTAAAAAAAGGACTAATAAGCCCCACTGCTAGCTAAGCTATGATCCCCAGGGTGAAGCAACACTGAGAATCACTAGGAAAGAGACAGGGATAGCAAAGAATTGCCATGGTTTCGTGCTGAGTGAACAAAAGTTTTCTTGGATCAGAGGAAGGACTCAAGGAGCCAGAGGCTGGCTAAAGCCACTTGGCATTTCCTGTTTTGCTTGATGGGGAAAGGTAGCAAGGGAAAAAAAAAAGGGTGTGGAAATGATGGAGGGTTAGGTGCAGTATGTGCCTAAGAGCACAGCATGCCTGATAATTGCAAGTTCTGCAGTTACCTGGAGTGAATGGTTTCATAGTGAAATAAGTAGTCAGAAACAGAAGAGAGAGAGAGAGAGAGAGAGAGAGAGAGAGAGAGAGAGAGAGAGAGAGGGAGAGGGAGAGGGAGAGGGAGAGGGAGAGGGAGAGGGAGAGGGAGAGGGAGAGGGAGAGAGGAAGAGAGAGAGAGACAGGAGAGGGAGAGGGAGAGGAAGAAGGAGAGGAAGAGGGAGAGGGAGGAGAGGGAGAGGGGACAGACACACAGAGGGAGAGAGACAGAAACAGAGAGACCGAGACACATACACAGAGCAAACAGTCTTGATTTCATTAGGTATATGTAAATACAGGAATGGACTTTATATGATGGGTAGGGGAAAATAAAGGAGGAAGATACAGGCTACCTTTACACAGGGGAGACATAGTAGGAAGAATAGAGAAAGAGTGAATTTGAAAGATGATAACAGAAGACCAGATGAAACAGAGGCTGATGACTTGTGAATGTAAAGCAGAGACAATGTTGACTTCAGTCCCTTTGACAGGATAAGCAGATGGCGAGAAGAACCAAATCCTTTACTGCTGTGGCTCCTGACACCCTTCCACTCCATAAGTAGTGAAACCTTCCACACATTACTAGATCTTATTTCTGTAAGCAACAAGAAACCTCTGGGTAGATTCTTTGCTATGATTTTATCTGTGAAATGCCATGAGGGTATTGGGAATTGAGCCCTTGTCTGTTGGAAAAGCAGCCAGCACCCTTAACTGCTGAGCCACCTCTCCAGACACTGAGTGGTTTCATGGAAGAACAATTTTCAGTTCTTTGGAAGACTTAGCTGGAAAACCAGTGCTGAACTATAGCCCCACTTTTATCACTGAGACTGCCTATTGCTCCATCTGAGGTCTTGTCCTTGACTGGTTAGAACACTCTGTTATCGAGGAAGCAACCCTGACATCCCAGATCAGAGACTGGATCAACAAGCATCTCCTGCCCAACAAAAGGATGGAGAACCAAAGGTAAGAAAGGAATGGGCACAAGCTCTCTTCCATCCTGTCCAACCAGAAGCATTAGATTTTGAAAGCTCAGATTATGTCAATAAAGAAAAGAGATAAGAAAATGGTATGCAACTGATTCCAAGGAAAAAGAAAATGTTTCCTGATAATCTATGACCAACAGTTTCACTCCCATGTATACCAACTCCAGAAAATGCATATAGGTTCACCAAAAAAAAATGTGTTCCAGGGCCCTTATGGCAGAGTTATTAATAAAGCTTGAAGTGGGAAGTCACCCACCTGATTATCAGTTAGTAAGCTAATAATAATTATATATTCATTTAGTACAAATAAATGATCTGCTGTAAGACAAGAGAAATAATTTGCACAAGCCAAATACTATGCAAAGGAATTTGCACAAAAACCTCATATCATTTAGTTCTATTCCCATGCAGTATCAAAACAAGCCTGTCTCAGCTGTTTGGAGTGGGTGGTGTCTGGAGAACCAAGGGGTGGTGATGATACAGGGGTGTTGGGCCCATCAACACCTGATAAGTTAATCATATTCTCTCTGAACTCTAATGCAAGTAACACGTATGTGTTTGTTCTGTGAACAACAACAACAAATCACTGAGGTGGACACTGAAAACATGTCATTTCTCCCTCTTTTTATTACATTTGTGTATACATATTTGCTTGAAAATATCTAATTGAATTTTTCTAACCCTTACTTCAGTCAGTAAAATAAGGAGACCTGCATACTGCCTGGAGATAGAGGAACAATGTCTATGACTGAGTTCAGTTCTCCTAACTTCACATGATGAAAGGGACACAAGCTCCTAAGATTGTTTTTCTAAGGACACCTGTGTGAATCAAAGTCATTTTTCTTTATGCTTTTTCATTCTCAAGGCTGTACCTTGAAAACGGTTGGGGGAAAATCAAAATTCAGACCCGTGGGTCTGAGTCACAGCCACAAGCTTCTGACCTTTCTCTCCAGGCATCCTGGTGGCAGCTCAGTGACAAATTGTGATCATCCCCTGTCTCCAGCTGAGTAATAGTCTTGCCTAAAGTGATGTGGTCACTGAAGCCTGGTCATTTCAGTGATGAGTCCAAGACAATGCCATTCATTGATGACACCAAGCTATGTGTATTCATCATGTTGGGATATCTTGCAGGATCAAGTCTATTGAAAAACTGGCCTAAAACTGAACAAGAACTTAGGTAGCAAATGCCTCCCAGGAGTCTCCTTAGCCTCCTCATAGTTTAAACTATCTTATGTATCAAAAATGTTTCTACATCACAATAAAAATCTATTGAGAATGTGTTTTTATACTTAATTTCCTTGTACATACTTTGACATTGTGGGTATTAAAATATTGGCAATTATAAAGAAATGGAGTGTGTGTGTGTGTGTGTCTGTGTGTGTGTGTGTGTGTGTTATTCATGTAGCTGATTTCATTTATTTAATGGGTGATGTAAGAGGTGGGTCAAATCAGTACTTTTCAAACTGTCTTTCCTCCCCTACCTTCCCAGGGGTATCAAGTGTCACCTTTTCTAAAGGCAGTCTTATACAGTGGCCAGTGCCAGGTACCTTGAGGCTTTTGTTACTCCAAGGAGCTGAGCCAACATGACAGCAATCAAGCAAGGATTTAAGATGGTCTGATTTTGGCCTGACAATAGATGTAAAGTGGATCTTCACAGGCTCCTGTGTAGAAATGCTCTCCTACTGGAATAACCCTCCCGCCTTCATGTGACTCCATTCATAGAATGCTCACTTTCAGTTCCCTCCCTGGGCATACTTCCTCATTATCCTTAGTGATGAAGCCCTGGGTAGTTCAAATGTCTTACAAGCCCTGCTACCCACATTTCATTCTGAGGTCACCTGGCAAAACCAGCTAGTTAGTCACTTGAGTAACAACACTTTTACAGGTGTTAAAAAAGACCAATGTCCTTAAAATACAGATCTCTGTTGTTGAGTGATTAATATGGGAGATTTAATTTTGAAAAGCGATCTTTAAACTGCTCACAACTGTGCCTGGACAAGTAAAAGAAAAGTGAATACAAATATCCAAGTGTAGCCCTTGAAACTCTGGATAAAGCTGGAGTTACAGTAATGTTTATCAAAGAAGGATTTGGAGTCAACTGTTGAGAGAGACATGGATGCCGTCATAATAATACAAGTGATGTCATCATTTCCCTCATTAGGAGTGTGGCCATGTGAAAGGTACATGCTGTCTTGGGACATACTTGTCCTATAACCTGATGCTGCCCTCTTCTTTCTGAATTGACCCTTGGACAAGGACCACCTAGTTATACCTTGAACCTAGAAAAATCTTGATTCAGTTTTCAAGGCCCAAAATGCTAGGAAATCCAGCTTTGCCTCATGATGTTAAGCTCCCTGTAATCCTGCCTCCTGGCTCAACCATAACTAACCTTCCCATGAGTTTGTGTCACCCCCAACCTTTCTGTACTCTCAGAAATAGAGGACACATTCTAAGCCACTGGAAGGAATGACCAGAATCTGCTTGTTTGCATATTTTATTTCTTTCTTTTTCCACTCCAAATGGAAATGAAAATAGGCATGAGACCACCTTGAACCTCATGACTAAGTGGGATGTGAAAATGGTACTAATGGTCTCCAACAGTCTCTTAGAATGTTCTCTTTGAAATACCCTTCCTGGAAACCCCTCTGACAGGAGTAGGAGTGGTCTTAGTTTGCCATCTTTTGGCATTTTTCTCTGCCTACTTCCAAAAACGAAAGTACAACCTATTCTGCCCAAACTCCACCTTAATGGTGGAGGATCTCTTGCAATCTCTCGGTCATGATGTGTGTGGACATTGTCTTCTATGCACAGTCAGGCATGGTTCAATTTTCCTTTGCTTGTGCAGCCACTGTTCTGAATAGCCCAATGATCTCCTTTCAAAAGAAAAAGAAAAGAAAAAGAAAAGGAAAAGAAAAGAAAGAGAAAAGAAAAAGAAAAGAAAAGAAAAGAAAAGAAAAAGAAAAGAAAAAGAAAAGAAAAAGAAAAGAAAAGAGAAAAGAAAAGAAAAGAAAAGAAAGAAGAGAAAAGAAAAGAAAAGAAGAAAACCCTCCATCAATTACTGACACAATTTAAAACATCAGCACAGTGCTCTAAAAGGATGTCTTCCATATCCTCAGGTTTGACTTTGACCCTCTGCTCATTGGTCTGTTTTTTTGTTTTGTATTGTTTTGTTTTGTTTTGTTTTTGGGTCAGTTATTGAATCTCTCAAAGACTTGCTTGAAGTTAATTCGAGATCTCCCAAGAATTGGCTCATGAGATAAAACCCCTTAGGAGATGCAGAAATTATAGAGTTGACCAACTTGTTTCAGGCATCAAAGCTTTGACCTCCCTAGGGCTTGATCCAGGCTGTGTGACCCCAGAACTCTTATCAGCAGCTTGAGAAATATTCATACCACAAGGTAAGTACAAATATGACAATGGATCGTGGTCCAAAGGAAGAGCACAGTAAGGGTGTCTATTGGCCATGAGGGAAGGACTTAGGGAAATGGTTTCAGTGGTAAATAATGACATCAACTAGAAAGTAGACATCAAATCAATGAAGTTGTTTGGGTGGTGGGAAATGGGCCCACTTTGTGGTGAGGTTGATGATGAAAACATTCTTGGCAGAAGGATTATTGGTACCATAGGCCAGGAGGCAAGAGTGAACATGGCACTTTAGGGTTGCTCATCATAGTTAGATAACCAAAGATATGGCAACTACCCTTGGAGTGCCTTCTGTGCCAATATACATAGAAGAGATGAACTCTCTGGGGTCTGTGGAGAGGATCACTTGTGTGGCTGCCTAGAGCATCCTCGTGTGCTCCTAGAGATAGCAACTCAATTACAAGCTCCCTGTGGGCAGAATCTTGATTTAGGGCTTCACTCTTTCTGTAGCACAAAACACATGCCAACATTTCCAAAACTTCAGGGGCAAAAAACTAGTTTCATTCCTTCATGAATTCTCTAAGTGACCAAGGATATGGCTAGGACTGTGCTCACCCATGAAGAACTTCAAGGTGTTATGATGTGTGTATAAATTGCCCTCTGTGCACAGTTAGACTCAGTATGGACTCATGGAGAGGCTGGGGCCAAAGCACTGTAATGATGTGTTTTGGAGGAAGAGATAAATGGGCATTTATTTATACTCACTATTCTGGATGAGTGTAAATAAGGACTGTAAGGGGTAGCCTGTTATGAAACTCACTATTCAACTATCAGTGAGAACTCTGAGTGTCTCAGTGTGACCCTTCTCCTGTTCATACTTGGAGAGTCAACCTAGTGCTTGCTTTAGACAGAAAAAAAAATGTGGACTAATGTTTTTTTTCTGCAATCAACCACTGTGTTGCTTATTGTAATTTTGTGGACATATATATTATGTGCGCACATATTCGTGTTTGTACAAGTGTGAAGGTCAGATGACAACTTTGGGTGTCAGCCTTTACCTTCGACTTAGTTTGAGACAAGTCTCTTTATTGTTTGCCCTTCTGTGCACTAGCTTTCCCTCAAGTGTCTGGGGAAGATCTCCCTGCACTGGCTTCTGATCTTAGACAGGAGCATTGTGTCTGGATTTACATGGGTTATTAAGATTTGAACTCAGGTACTTGTGTTTGCAGGGCAAATATTATAGCCACCGAGTTATAATTCCAGCCCTCATTATAGGGTTTAGAACCATAGAAAGGTCATAATAATATGGCTGGATGATATCAGGCTCCTGAAGGAGGGGAGTCACCCCCAAATCAAGTATGAATGTCTTCTGAGGTGACCTTGCTCATAGCTGGTAATGATTGAAATGCTGGTTTGTGCTAACTATATGTGAAGGATGTCATTGCTTTAGAAGTTTCCACTGTATGTTTTTGAGGTTCTTAAAATGGCCATTTTTGCCCTTGAAAGGAATGTGGTTGTAACTCTGATTCTAGAGGTAATAAGTTGCATGGTTTAGATAAAAAACAACAACAACAAAAACCTCCCAAAAAACAAAACAAAACAAAACAAAAAAAACCTTAACTGTCTCTTTGGAACAACTGCGAACTTACAGAACATGGTTGTAGAAATTGAGCAAAGCATGCCTTAGAGCCCATGTGCAGGCTACTCAATTGCTAATGTTTTACCACATTGATTTCATATATCTGTCCATCTAACTGGCAAAGGATTTATTTCTTTACAAAATTAAAAAATAAATTGTATATCCTGCTCCTTTTCCTCTAAACATTTTACCCTTCACTATTGGGTTAAGTTCCTAATCTCAGTAAATTTAACAATGACTGCATTTCCCATCTCCGTTATTCTCTGTGCTCTGATAGTCCACTGGCCCAATCGTGTTTGAAGAACACTTGATCCTGCAGTTGAGTCTTATATGGATTTGAACTGAAATTATGTACCTCTTGGACTCTACAACAGTTTGTTTGACAATGCCATACTCTGGCTTCCTAACAGAAAATAGAAGTGTCTTTCTCATATTTCTGAGGCCTGGTGCTAAGTCTCTGGTCACTGTGCTTACGGCTCAGTGTCTGCTGAGAGTCAGCTTTGTTATTAGCTGGTGATGCCTTTCTTGCATCTGCACCTGGTGAATGATGCCTTCCCCACAGATGCTTACCTGGTGAATGGGGAAAGGAATTCCATGGGTCTATTTTATAAAGGCCCTGATCTCACTCTGAAGGACTCTGACTTTATCAACCCAAAGCCCCATGTTTCAATACCACTTCACTGGAGTTAGGATTTCATGTCTAAAAAAGCTTAAATATATCAGAAATAACCTCACAGCCGTTCATTGTAATTTCTGTTTTACACACACACACACACACACACACACACACACAGTGTGTGTATGGGTGTTTTGCCTGAATGTATGTATGTGCACAAATTGTATGCCTGGTACATGAAGAAACCAGAGAAGCATTGGTTCCCCTGGAACTGGAGTTAGAGACGGTTGTGAGCCACCATGTGGGTGCTAGAAATTGAACCCAAGTCCTCTGAAAGAACAGCAAGTGCCATTAAACCCGGAACCATTTCTCTAGTCTCAAATATAGAATTTTTGAGCCTTACTGTCCCTTTACATTTTGAAATTTAAAGAACTTATTGTAACGAATCATGAATGGTTTGACGTAAAGTGCCATTAAGCACTGTCCGATCCAATCCTCTCTTCTTATAAATGAAGACATGGAGGTCCAGGTAGGTAACTGATCTTAGGTGGTACAGGACATCAATGTGGAGGTGAGTGGCAGAAATAAATCTGTAGCTCAGATTTCAAGCTGGGAGTATATGACTCTCGGACATCATAGCTTGGACAAGGAGACCTATTACATTCTAACTACTCTTTGATATGTATATAAACTCATTCTGAGTGATTATATTTGAGTATGTCTTTCTTTTCTGGATCTATGACTTGTATAAGACTCTGCAATAAATACTTTGGGGTAAAAATAATCCAATGAGTTTTTCTATTCCAAGTGTGGCCTTGGGAGTGAGCTGTATTGCCATCTTAGTACTTGGGCAATGAGCATACCCCCTATATCCTATGGAATGCCCTGAACCCCACTGCTCCCGTCAAGAGTCACCCATCTGGGCCTATGCTTCTCATTTCATGAGGGAAAGAAGTTGCATAGAATGATTGTTCATTGCCCTCCAGATTGAACCATGCATGAAGTTTTAAAAGTAAATCTAAAATAACTGCTCGTGTTCAAAGGCAAATAGTGCTCTTAGCTAGAATCAAAATAATCACAGAGAGGCTCTTGGTTACCTAGATCTTTGGAAAACTTGATGTACATTTGAAAGAACTGATGAAACTTGAAAGCAGCAAAGCCCATTGTTTTGTGATTAGTGAGGGGGAAGATCATGCCTTGGCCTGGGCACAAGATGTAGTTTAGCTCATGCAGATAAACCGACACATTCCCATCGAGATTCCAAGATGCTCACATATTGCAAAACATATTCTCAGGATCTAAAGACTGCTTTTTGGCTGATAACAAGATTCCTGTAATAACACGCATTTACGGTATTTTCCAAATACCCCAAGGCACATGCATGACTTTAGAGAACACACGTGCATTTCATTGCAGTAACACACTTTTGTGCTTAATTAAGTTTCATTTGGCAAAAGTGACTATATGAATTTGATACATTATTACTGCCTAGCATTACCAATATGCCTTGAAGGCTTCTGCCCTGGATAAGTCTGGCATAGAGCATCCAGCAGCAGAAAGGAAGAATTTGCCAAGCTGCCAAAGCAGGCAGAACATTCCCCAGGGCAGCCCCTCAGAAGGGAAAGAGGAACCTGAGAGCTCGCAGGAGGTACTGGCTCCTGGTGCTTTGAAAAGCTGCTTAAAGGCTCCTCGACCAATTGGGTATTTCAATCAGTACATGCCTTTGTTTGGGCACTCATCTGGCTTTCAAACATCTGTGTTGGGCATAGCATAAACATACATGTGCAGAGTCTACTCATGTGGCAATTTATAAGGCTTTTGTGCCTAACATACCATAGGAGGCAGCTCTTTGGAAAGAAAGCACTGGGAAACAACTTAGCACAGAAAAGAGAGAGGAGAGAGGAGAGAGGAGAGAGGAGAGAGGAGAGAGGAGAGAGGAGAGAGGAGAGAGGAGAGAGGAGAGAGGAGAGAGGAGAGAGGAGAGAGGAGAGAGGAGAGAGGAGAGAGGAGAGAGGAGAGAGGAGAGAAGGAGAGAGGAGAGAAAGAGAGAGGAGAGAGGAGAGAAAGAGAGAGGAGAGGGAAAGGGAGAGGGAGAGGGAGGGGGAGGGGGAGAGGGAGGGAGAGGGGAGGTAGGGGGAGAGGGGGGAGAGGGAGGAGAGGAAGAGGGAGAGAGAGGGGAAGGAGGGAGAGAGATCTGTTTCTGGTCCATAACAATGACATGACATGAGGTTAGGCACAATGATTTAGCCTCTTGGACTCTTCTTCACTCAAACGATGGGCTTTCTATGGCCACTTTACAAGGGTAGGAGGATGAAAGAAGACATAGGAATGTTGGCTGCCTGACACAGACTTGGTTCTCAGCCTGTATTTCTTCTTGTCTGTTACAGTGGTTAGGCACTCCATCTTCTTAAGTATTGATAATTACATATGGAGTAAGAGAAAAGAGATTTGTATACATTTATCTGGAATGGTCTCAGGATATGTTGAACTTGAGATTCTTCATGAACCAATTAATGCTGATTTTCTTTTCAAACCAATGTTCTAGAAGTTGGTTATATCATTGAGCTCATTTCTCAAGAATTAGGGGAAATTTTAAAATTGTGTGTGTGTGTGTGTGTGTGTGTAAACCAAGGTATGTGTTTGTATGGGTATACCAATGTATGTGTACACTGACATATAAGAACACTAACATTTCAGATACACACTACTGTGTGTAGCTTTTAGGTGGTTTTAGATATTCAAACTCAGGCCTTCATCCTCACCCAATGAGCACTTTACCTATTGAGCAACTCCTTTAGTCTGAAAAAATGTATATTTTAATACTGTTAATTCTTTTAAAATATTGTAAGTTTAATGTGGTACCCAGACTTCTGTTTTCTGAGTTGCTAACATCACGCATCAGTTTTCCCACGTCTTAACATCATGGATTGGCATGGCACAGACATCAAACTTCACAAACCAATACTGGCATGTTCCTCTCAACCAACGATGACTGGACTACTGGACTCTGAGTTCTCTGCTTTATTTGGGTTTCAGGAGCTTTTCCTGATGTCATCCTAGCTGCCAGTCCCACATTACATCTATCATGGGCCCTTCCTTTCTCTGGTCTCTGAAAGTTTCACACAGGGTAATTTGTGTAATATTAGTCAGAATGGTCCATGTTCAGATTTTTCATATATTTTTCTCATAGTCAGACCAGGATTCTACAGCTTCGGGAAGAAGCCCTCAGAGGTACAGTTTAAATCTCAGTGGCTGACATTAGGGATATAGACAATGGAGATGCTGGCACTGGAGAAGGACAATGCCACATGTATCCCACTGTGAAGTGCTTGTACTTGCTACATCTCTCATAAGAGCAAATCATTAAATATAGCACTTATGCAAAAGGTGGTGGGATGTTAAGTTAAACATTTTGGAGAATGTTTTCAGCAGTGTTATTTTTACCATCGATATGACAATTCTAGGAAAATTCATTCCATTGCACCTAATGGTGTTTCCTCGCACCTTTAAGTAGAGACCCGACAATGTTGCCAATTCAACCACATCAGCTTTCACATGAAGGTGGATATCTTACCACAAAAGAGCAAGTTGAATAAAGAATTCACTATTCCTCATCTATGTATTTTAGCTGTCTAATCCAGGGTAGCATTTATTCATCATGTAAATGCCATTACACAGTCTATGCATGAATAAGCACATGCATATGTAACTTATGAAGATAAATTGCACTTGAGTTATTTTATGGGCATCTTAGCATTAATGATGACATGTTATTCCTTACCAGAATACTTTTCCCTGGTTAATGGGGGTGGGGAAGGGGGGTGTTTGATGCCGGTTCTGCGTGCTTTCCTTCCATGTAGTCCTTCCTTTCCAGGCTTGGGTCAGTCTGACTCAACGGTCATTTATATGCATCAGCAAACATGTTGGGAGGTGGTTCAGAAAGAATACATTATCACATTCTTGGACCTTGTGTTTTTATGAAACAGGCGTGAATTAATAACAGAGACAGACTTCTTAAAAATGGTGACTCTGTTGTAGGAGCTACATGCTGCAGAGGGAAGCCGAGGGCTGCCTTTGTTTTTCCATCTCAGGATAACCTTAAAATGTGACGCATTAAAGCCCAAAGGACTCAGCGCAATACATCATTAAATGTAATGGACTTGAAGAAGAATGGGCCTCTTTTGTCCCCAACTTAAAAAAAAATTAATCAACAGAGACAGTGAAAGGAATTAGAGGTGACAAAACTGTCTTGGTTACAGGAAGACAAATGAATAGACACTGGGCGTTTCATTCCGTTCATTGTATCATACATTTTAGGAATTATTCATTTTAGTTTGCACACATGAGTGTTTAGTTTGCAAGTGTGTATGTGTACCACATGTGTACTTACTGGGCATGGAAGCCAGAAGAGGGCATCAGGGTCCCTGAAACTGGGGTTACGGATGGTTGTGAACCATCATGTGGTTGCTGGGAACTGAAGCCTCTTAAGACAAGGACTGCAAAGTGGAGAAACAGGAACTGAGGAGGGTGTCTCAGAGTGGAGACAGATGAAGAATCAAGTCTTCCTGAGTCTGGTAGAGAGGCGATGGTGTGGCTGAGACCACCAGCTGTCCTAAAGGGACTCTGTAGTGTAAGGGGAGAGGATAAGGAGCAACCGTGAGTGCCAGTGTGATGGGGAAGGACATCTTACATCTTGGCTTTCTTCTTGAGCTTAGAGGAGAAGCATTAATGATTTCTAATGTAATGCTGTCTCTGGGTTGCGGCGGATCCTCTATCAGTTTGAGGAATGTCCTTGTGTGAGTTTTTGGGAAGATTGCGTTTTTGATCTTAGCCATTCAGATTGGTGTAAGGTGGAATCTCAGGATCATTTTTATTTGTGTTTCCCTGATGACTAAGGATGTTGAACATTTCTTTAAGTGCTTCTCCGCCCTTTGAGATACTTCTGTTGAGAAATCTTTGTTTAGCTCTGTACCCCATTTTTTAAAAAAAAATTCTTAATTTAACTGAAATTGATTCAGCTGGTACCCACCAGAAATGCCAGTACATTTTTTTTTCATGTTGTACTAAGTATATAGTGTTTCCACAAATTCATAGCTATCTACAACTTCGTTTGGAAATCAAGCCCTTGCAGATATAATTTAAGCTGTTGAATTGAGTCACAGTCCAGTGACAAGAGTCCTTTTTGCATGTGACAATTATAAGAATATCAAGAGGCACCAAAAGGTAGTAGAAGAATCCTCAAGCTAAAAATATAGAGTGGAATTCCCATTGCACCTCCAACCCAACCCCTAGATTTGACTTTAGACATTTCCTCCTCCATGCAGACTCCCTTGACATTCCTTCTCCCATTTAATTTTTTCTATACGCATTCAGGAGGTCTTTTTGAAATTACCAATCATAGTGTCTATTGGAAGCACTCTTGGCTTAAAGATTGTATGAGTGTGATAGCTACTTAGATTGAACAAAGTTGCCTATTTGAGATGTCTCCATCTTGGATCTCCATGAACAAAGGCCTTGTGTTACATCAAATTTCAATCACTGTGATTATGTTTCACTTGAGAATACACCCTATTTTTGAGAAGTCATTTAAAGAAACACAAATAACAACACAATACAGGTGTGCACCAATTAGAACATACTGTTAGATTTGCCTCATATGCGTATAAGAATGGCAACCAGTTTAATACAAATTCTCATTGAAAAATTCAATTATTATGGATGTTATTTAATTCTATTATCAGATCTATCTATTTGATTGTAATTACCATAATGCCATCAAAATGTACCACTAAAATGGTGTGTGTGTGTGTGTGTGTGTGTGTGTGTGTGTGTGTGTGTGTGTAAACGGTCCATATGTGCCTATGGGTATTAGCAATACCAAAGAAGGATCATCCATTCTTGTTTTCTTCACACAGTTAAGTCCTGTGTCTTGAGTAGAATATATGTGCATGATCAGATTGGATCAGAATATTTTGTGATCCACAGGTGGTTAATCAGGATAAGATATGTCCTCTCACTTTGATAAAAGACTACAGGGAGCAAGAAAATACTCTGTGGGTGTGTATTCATTCACTAGTCTGTTTAGTTTAACCCCCTACCCACACACATATGCAGGCAGTAAATGCATTAATTCTATTCCCTGTTGACCACCTGCTTCTAGCCCATGACCACATCACTTTGTAAAGTTCCTCCATTTTGTTAATAATGGGCTGTGCCTAAAGCTGATGTAGTTCAATTCCTAGAAGTAAAATAGCTTACTTTTCTAGATAGTTTTCCTCTCCCACCCTGGTGACTTTTGGTAATGAGGTAATGGTTGAGCACTAGTGTTGTTTTTTAATTCCTTGTCATTCTTTACCTGACCTCTCACTGGGTACTGGTCACAGAAGCCAACCTCAGGAAAAACCTAGTCCCATTTCTTCACTCACCCCTTTCTACCACATAACTAGCCTAACCTGTAAGTGGACATGGGCTCTCTAATTTCCTCTACTAGAGAACTCCCTCCACTGGTCTTTTCCTGAAAAGGCTATGCTGTAATCTAGTCATGCCTACCTCTGTATGTCTTTCCTTCTTGCCTACCTTACACTTGTCTTTTAGAACTATCTGTAAATAGTAGGAACACAATACAAAACCTATAGGGCAGGAAGGCATGAAGTCTGAGAACAAGGCTTAATTGTGATCTGTATTCCAGTGAAAGAAAGATATTACTAGCATAAGTAGTCTGGGTGGCGTCCCAGAAGAAGGACCTGCCATGCCAAGTCTAGAAGTATTATTCTCAGGACAAAAGGCAGGAGAGTGATGCTTGCAAAGTTGTCTTTTTGAGAAATAACAGTCAAGCATTGTGGAATGAGAAGGTTTCTGGAGTAAGGCAGGAGAGAGAAGATGGGTTTGTAGGTGTTGCAGATAGGCTTTATTAATTAGGCTCCCAAAATTACACGTGAACTGGCATGTCTGCCTGTAAGATGCTGAGGGTCCCTGCCCCCAGTTGTCTTTGATTGGTGAAATAAACTTGCCTGTGGCCAATGGCTGGGCAGGGACACAAAGGCAGGACTTTAAATTTCCAGGGCAAGGAAGCAGGAGACAGAAGGAATCTTTAAAATATAGAAATTGCCATAACAGGAAAGTGGAGAGATTGTACTTGAGGGAGCAAGGGAGAGAGCATCCGGCCATGTAAAAATCAGGGAAATGGTCCCAATGGCCACTTCCTCGACTGGGTCTTGGGTAGCAAGAGTGGTCCAGCCTTTGAGTTTCTTAGGGCATATAAAACATAAGGCTAGATGTGTGTGTGTTCCATTCACGAATCCAGAGCATTTTGGCAGGCAGTAGTGAGAAGCGCACCACCAGTGGGGAGTGCAGAGTAGATTAACAATTTACCACTTCAGGTTGGAGCCAGTATTCAAGATCTTGTCAAGATGACATGTGGATGTGTTGACACTTCATTCTGTACATGCCAAGCAGTGTGGAGGGGATTTAGAAGGGAGGGTGACAGCATGATATTTAGACTCCAGAAAGGTCACCCTGAGATGAAACTTTGGAGCTGGGAGGCAAACAGAGAAGTGTGTCATGAAATGTATTTAACCATTCTACCAAGAAAGGTAGGAGTGAATTCACAGCAAACTGAAGTGCTACATCAATGTCTGCTTCACTTTCATAGTAACACACCAAGCCAATACCTTACAAACGCAGTCCAGTTCTGGTTGATAAATACTCTTACCCTTTTAGATAAGTTCTAAAAGGAGGTAAGTAAAGTAATCAGGAATTATGGAGATACAAAACAGGGGTGTTCCTGGGAAAAGAGGGAGCCTGCACGGTGCCTGACACAGGAATCTAGACATCACCAGAAAGACAAGAGCATGTTTGCATGTCCTGTTCTTAGCTCCCTGATCCCATTTCTTGTTGATTTTGCCCTCTGCAATATGCACGAATGCCAAGAGACAACCTGAGGAATTACCTAATAACCCAGTCATGCTTTTAACAATCCACATTAGCTTTATTTGACAGACCGTCAGGGTACAGGGACAAAGGGAGATCATTACAGTACAGATTTTAATGCTAAACCCTGTCATAAAGTGCTCAGTTATACTTCAGAGAAAGAAAACTGTGTTTGGTGAACAATGAAGTCAAGTTAAAACAAGAAAAAGATGTATGTTCTGTTCTTTGCTAAATGTTTCCCTGCCAAGTGCAGAAATTCCAGTGTTCAAGGACATATCCAAAGCTAGAATCTTAAAAGGCAAGTGCTTCATGTAGGGTCATTGAAAGTAGACAAAATTTGCAGGGTTGATGTGTTTCAGGAGGTACAGTGCCGATGGTCTATAACATTTGATTTGAAAAACACAATTCATCTTTGGGGGTAGACAACTGTGTGGCAGGTTGCTTCTAATTCTTTCTTCCTGTTGAAAACAGGGCAATGGCAAGAGACATCAAAACAGAGTTGCAGAACTTCCAGTGAGGATGGAGAGTGAAATTCACATCCAACTTTGAGCTCTAACTACCGTGAGACTTTGGAAACTGAGTTCTGCAAGTAGAGGGTTCTCCATGAATAAAATGGGCACTGAGTTATATCTTTTAAAAATATCTATTCATTCTGACAACTTCTTTTACTTCCCAGTGTCTGATCTGCGAAGAATTCCTACTATCCTTTATGCAGAGGTGGGGCTCGGTTTCCCACTTTATTAGGCATGTGATATGCTCTCTGTCAGAAGGATGGCTTGAGGATTACTCTCTTTTTTATTAGCTATTTTCTTTATTTACATTTCGAATGCTATCCCAAAAATGGGAACACTAATCAAAGAAGTTAACATAGGACCTCTCAAATGATATATTCTCAATAAACACAAATTTTCTTTACCAGGTATCTACTCATTAAAAATGTTGACTGACTACGTACTATGACCTAGGTAGTCTTCTCCCGGTGGGGGGTATAGATATATAGTGGTGACTGAAATTGAAACATTAGATGCCTTGATGAAATTTGAATAATGAATACATATGGACAGAGTATTAACTCTCCATTCTTCCTCCCTGTCTTTGCTCTTGGTGATATATTATAGCTCCTGATCCAGAGAGGCAGATAGATGGTGAAGCTCTGGTGTCAGAGATGCTATTAACACTCAGTACCCACCCCTGGACTTTTCCTCACTAGATAGTCTGTAAGCAGATGGACACAAGATCACAGACTTGGAGAGGAGAAAGAATGGGGCTCAACAGAGTTAGTAGATGTGAGTACTGTACTTCAGGTTGCTGGGCACTAAGGAATGTTAATAAGACTATACTGGTCAGGCCCTTAAATAAAATACTTGAAATACATCAGCAATTACATAAACACAATGAAGATGCTTATGCTATTATATTCAATCTACAATTACTTAATGTCAACTGCGGCAGACTGAGTAATGTGTTCACTCCCCAGAGGCACATAAGACATTTATTTTTTTTTATTCCCAAGAATTGAAGATTTCACTGAGTGAGCCAAATATTAATCTCAATTTTCTGTATTGTACTAAGTATCTCTATGAATATGAATACTGGAAGCTACACAGCATGAGTTATTTTTGAATTCATCATTTCTGGATTACCATTTTATTTTTTCTGAAGTAAAGTTAAAGGCTCTGAAATTGAACAATCACTCCTTTTCAGCATTTCTAGTTCAGCTGATAGAATTATGACCAACTCTGTACACATAGACAATCGACATAACATAATATTGTGTCACAGTATAAAATATATGCAAATTATTATTTCTATCCATTAAAAACAGACAGATCAAATTACCCTATTGAGATTGATATTTGCAAAGTTATACTGGGATTTTAAAAGTCTATTATTCTTAGTAGAAATAACTTCAAAAACAACAATCATAATATTGGCATCTATAAAATTATTAATGTTATAATTTTATAAAATTTTACACATGGAAATAAATATGATAAATAAAAATGCCTTTCATGTGAAACAGATAGAAAAGATCCTGCAGTCATTATTTAAATGAGGTGAATATTAAAACAGGAAATAAACTCAGTTTTACTGTGCTCTAAAGAATATTGATCAAGGAATTTAAATGGTATATTGTGTGAAGAGAAAAAGATATTTTGGATGAAATTTCACCAAATCGCAAGTTCACTGAAAGCAACTTTCTGGGAAAGGATTTATAATACTCTTGGGGTAAATAGAAGACACCAGAACATGCATTGTCAGCAAGCTACATCCAAAACATACAAATTTATCTAATTCAAACGTGAGGACCTAGAACAAGGAATAGCAAACCCGATTTACATTATAGTTACTAGCATTTTTATCTAAGTAATAAAGAATGAAGGAATGCAAAACAACAACACCCCTACCCCAATGACCTTCCCAAATAGAATTGACACCCCTTGAATGGTAGCCCTTCTTATCTCATTATGGAGTGGCAATCTGTTTTTATGGTTATCACTACTGTCAAGATGTAATTATCTTAGGGGCAGGGTGGGGACTGAGTCTTTCATCCATATGCTTCAATATAGTTGCCTATAACTCAACAGTCAAGAGAACATTTGCTAAATGAATGAATGACAGAGTTTTATATTAAGATCATGTTGAGGCATTCAAGAATGCTGGGATGCCTCCCTCATTTTGTTTGCACCATAATAGTTGCTCAGATGAACAGCTGTTATATAGTTTCAGGAGTTCTGATCCTCTGCAGTATCAGAGTTCATCTAGGATGTACATTGTTTGAAGGGTAACTGCTACAGCATTGAGAAGAAAACATGACATAGGGTGTCTACCCCAGGCTCTCTCAGGGGATGCATTTTTCTCCATTCTTTCTTTAAGAGTCCATGGCTCAGCCTGTTCTGTTTCTCCTAGCAAAACTTTTGGCTCCAGTCTTGACAGCAGCTTGGAGGCAGATAGCCACATTATTTTATGAAGTAATTTAGATATGATTTGTAAAAAAATAAAAACAATCTTCTTGGCACAAACGACTCAAGGGCTTAGATTCAGCCAGTGACTGCAGAATTGCAAGGGATTGAAGGCTGAATGCTAGAGAACTCCAGATTGCTGGGAAGAAAAACTCAGGCTTTCATTTACATATAAGACATTCACAATAAAGTAAAAGATTCAAAGCAGTAATATTGGTTACTCATTGTAGAGGCCCCCTGAATTTCAGTAATTAAGGCTCTCACTTAATTACTGAAAAAGCCACTTGAAGGTCCCTTCATTGCTCTAGTCCAGGAAGAATAGGTGATTGGGATTTCATAATTTATACTCAATAGCCAATGACTGGAGTGAATGCTCTCAGGGTGGAAATTTGAAAGATTTCTAATTTCTGATCTCACATTCTTGGTTAGGGATTAGAAATCTTTCATTCTAGCTCTGAAGGCAATAGGTGTCTGTGGATCTGATCCCTTGGAAAGTACTTTAGAAAGTGGGAGGTAAAGAACCCAGCTCTGTTGTTAGTCAGGCAGTGTTCCTCAGCTTCTCTGTGGCATTTCCTTATCACTAAACTAGTGTTGAGAATGAGAAAAAGTATCTAAAGAATTTTCTGCAGAACAACATGCACAGTGAAAGACCCAACTGAAGTTCAAACAACTGAGACTTCCAGGTAGACAAAGTTAGAGTCCAACTCTAACTTCAAGCACACTCAAGTCTCCTTTCCTTTTTCCTTTTATTTTCCTTTTCCTTTTCCTCTTCCTCTCCTCTCCTCTCCCCTCCCTCTCCCCCTCCCTCTCCATCTCTCTGTTTCTCTCTCTCTCTCTCATTTCTTTTTTATTCTTTAATCTTTTTTTTAACAGTCCAGTAATTATCTCCCTTCTGTCCTGCCCTCCAACTGACTGTTCCTCATCTCATTCCTCCTCCCTTGTCTCCAAGATGATGTCCCCATCCCACCCCACCAGACCTCCCCACTCCCTTGGGACTTAAGTCACTCGAGGGTTAGGAACATCTTCTCTCACTGAGGTCAGACCAGGCAGTCTTCAGCTGTATATGTGTCAGGAGCCTCATACCAGCTGTGTGCTGCCTGGCTGGTGGCTCAGTTCTGAGAGATCTTGGGGTCCAGGTTAGTTGAGATCCTGGTCTTCCTCTGGGGTCACCCCCCTCCTTACTTTCTCTTTTTCAACTGAACATTTTCTAAGGCAAAAAATCGTTGAGACGCAATTCACACAACACAGCATTGAATACATAAGGTGAATTATCAGTCACTTTGGTGCATCTGTAGCATGTGTATCTACCATATCTAATGGCTGTAAAAATATTTCCACATCACTCTAAAGTAAAACTTATCTAAGAATCACGCTCTCTCCATTCCCTTCCTTTAAGCACTTGGCAACTGTCAGTCTGTATTTTTTCCCTATGGTGTTATTTATTCTAGATAGTTCTTATAATAGAGTCATGCATAGCCTAGACTTTCATGTCTGCCTCTCTCTGCACAATCTTCTAACCATCTTTCCTTAAAAAAAAAAATCTAGTTTAATAATGTAAGGTTTGCATACAAGTAAATGCAAATTTTAAAGATAAATACAGAACTTGAAACATTTTCATTGATGTCTCAATCATGCCTATTCATTTCCATATCTTAAGAAAACACTCTTTTAAAATAAAATTAATTGGTAAAGGTTTTATGTTTCTGAAATTCTGTAAAATAGTATTCGACTAAAGTTTTGTTTTCAAACTGCTTATTGGCACATTCAGGGATGTCTTTAATTTTCTTCATATCAAACTTATAGCCAGTGACCTTTATAAATTCATTTCTTCATGCTAGTACTTCATTCAGGCAGGTAGAGGACAGGCAGAGTCTTTAGTGCTGTCTGTGTTATCAAGTATATCTTCTGGGAATAAATGGTAGGGTCACTCATTATTGTTGCCAGTTTTAGAATTTTTAAATTTGAAATTTAGAATTTTATTCTCTTGTTGCTGTGGTTCAGATCATCATACCTATGTTAATCAAAAGTATGAGTGTGAACTTCCTGAAAAATTGAGCCAGTTAATGAAGCCCTAGATCTGGCCACACTGATGGGTTGAGAGAGACAAAGAGGAACAGTCAGGGGACAGAAATGAGATATTTAAAGAGTTCAAAATGTACCACTACAACTCCTATGTGCAGTGACTTTACCCTGACATACCCATTCTTAGATCTCAGACCACAACATAACCTAACATGTTTTTATTGAGCAAATGTTAGGCTTCTTGTACATGTTGTTTCTAAATATAAAGTCATAATGCTATGATTTGCAAACTCTAGCCTCCTATCAAATGTAATCATTGCTGTGTGGAATTACTGTAGATGTGTTTTGTGAACTAACATAGCAGTGTTGTTAAGTCAAGTCAAGTCAAATTGGTTGATTTTAATGATAATCAAATTTGAAAATAATCCTGGACTTATTTTCTCAGGTTTGGATTGTTGTCCAAAGTTGAGAGCTTACCTCTGCTTTTATTTGCATCATTTCTTCTTTTTCTCTCACAGAGACACAGAGAAAACTGGGGCTCAGGAAGACAAGTGACTTGCCCAAGAGCATACAGAGGAACAATGAGCAGAACGGGGATAAGAGTCTGAGTTTTCCTTATCCAGCGCTTGGTTGTTAACTCTCCATGTCCTGTGAGAGATGCTGTCAAGTCCCCATCCCCCATTAGGAAGAGTAAGCGCCATACAACATAAACAAACCATGCTAGGAGCTTCTCTGACAACACAATGAGGCAGATTCTGTCAAATTTTCCCCTTAGCAGAGGAAGCACTGGAAGGTATCAATTGTATTTTCAGCTTTGAATATTTCTACATTTTTCATTAAAGAAGAAAATGAAGGAAGTACCAAGCTAGAAGATGGCAAAGACTTTAACTAAGGGTATAGGAAGAATATGTCTTTGGTAAAAGAGATAACTGCCTGAGTGAGAATAGTCTAAGTAATGTTGTACATGCTGAAGTCCTAAGACCACTTTCTAGGTATGAATGCTATATCGGAAGGTTAGTTTTTGAGATTCCACATAGTTTCTCAATTGCATGCTTTTCTTACCACCCAGTTCTTCCTCATGACTTCTCCACACTCTCTAGATTTCCTTTTCTCCCTTCACGTGTCAGGTCATGACATCTTACTAATTTATCAAGTCTCAGGCAAGCATCACTTTGCTCAGAGAGGCCTAATAAGATAGGGTACTTTGCTCCTCTACTGACCTTCTTTATATCTTGTATACTTTTGGGAGAGTAAGATCTAATAGTAGTTTATAAATATAATTCAACTTTTTCTGTTTCATTTAACTCAAAGGTTTTTTTTTTAAGTTTAAAAGTTAATATATCATCTCTCTCTCTCTCTCTCTCTCTCTCTCTCTCTCTCTCTCTCTCTCTCATCTATTCATCTGAGTGTATACTCACATGTGTGTGGACATGCTACAGAACAACCGTGGAAGTTAGAGGGCAACCTTCAGATATCCTTTTCCTCTACCATGTGGGTCTCAGGGCTCAAATTCTGGCCCATCAGGCTTGGCGGGTATGCATCATCACCCACTGAGCTATCTCTCTAACCCTAACGTGCTCTTTCAAAAGGAGATTGTATCTTATTAATTTTCTAAACTCATTTCCTATAGACTCTTAAAAGCTTTTGCAGAAAACAGATAAACAATGACAAAAACAAATAATAATCCAATCCCCCAACATATAAACTAATGCACCTTGCATTTATAAAGAAACTCATAATTATTTACACATTTGCAGATTGTCTCTGGGCTGGATGAAGTTCTAAGTAGAAATGTTAGCATTCAGTGAGGTTTCATTGTTTACAGTTATGCTGTAGTGAGCATGGCCAATTCTTGTAGCATTTTTTTGATATCCAAGATTACTTGTTGCTTCTGGAATGTGCACCATGTAATAGAAAAAGAGAGAAATGTGGGTATGCTGATAAACGTGTTTAACCTCTAACAGTTCATTTAGATTGTTTTATTCAGTTGATGACCATAGACAAGACAACTAAGCTGTACATTCATCTAGATACGATATGCCTAAAACAAGCATTCAGGTGACCCCAAGTTGCTGACACTAGGCCATATGTGAGTTACCATAATACTATATTTAAGTATAAGCATTTGCTGATCAACAGCCACATGTGTCTAACTTAAACAAATAAGATTTAAATAAAAATGTATTCTTTGGTTGCAGGTGTCTTATTTTAGTGCTTAATAATCATGCATGGCCAATCAGCTGATTTGAGTTCTCTCAGTATGTGGTTGGAAATCATGTAAAAGCAAACGATGACTCCCATATTGTTGGCTTATTAAGATCCTTAGTGACAAAGGCATGTCGGGTGGAAAGATTGATGTAGAGGCTTATGGTATTAGGTCCAGGGAATTAGAGACATATGCTCTGAGTTCTATATGTTGGAGACCTATAGCTTAAGGTTCTGAGAACAGAGGGACATTGCTCTGGGCCTTGACAATCAGTGGCCCTGCATTCAATGACCAGTGATTCCCGGCTGTTGCAGCAGATAGTAACAGAAGTAGGAGGCAATGATCAGCATTATGACTCTCATGCCCTGAGGGTTGAGACCTTCAACCCTCAACAAGACCTAGAGTAACAGCCACCAGGACTTGAGGATCAGACTCTCTGCCTTCAGGTTCCTGGAGCTCTTCTAGCATGCAAGGCCTACAGTCTCTCATCTTTAGCTCTTTAGAGCCTGTGCCCTCCACCCACTGATCCTCATCTCCTCTATCCTTCATGGTCTCAGCTGCCTCTTCTTCCTGCTGCCTCTGCCCATGGTGACTCATTAATTCATCAGCTATCTTTTGGCCACTGTAGAGACCATTAGTACTGATGCTGTGGGCGATTTCATTCCCACAGGGCCAGGGCTGCTTCCCATGCAAATGCTTCTGCTGCCCCTTGGTGCTATGAGTTCAGGCTGTTCTACTCATGATGACTATCCCAAGTAGACAAAAGGACATTTGGGAGAAAGACTTTTATTGGGACCTGATGTTATAATGCCAGCAAGGCCATACGGATGATTTCCTAGGTAGCCTACAAAGTGATGCAAACATCTAGGTTAGCCTGGATATGTAGCCAGTGAGGTGTGTGTGTGTGTGTGTGTGTGTGTGTGTGTGTGTGTGTGTGTGTGAGTGAACGAAAGAGAGACAGACAGAGAGAGACAGAGATACATAGAGAGAGACAGAGAGACAGAGAGAGACAGAGAGACAGAGTGAAGTAATAATTCTAACTTGCACCAATCACAGCACAACTTTTTATTTTCTCAATACCTGTTGCAGCTGCAAAGCACAAGCTTTTCACCAAGTCTTTTGAGCAGTGGTTCTCAACTTGCCTAATGCTGTGGCACTTTAGTATAGTGTCTCGTGTTGTGGTGACCCCCAACTATAAAATTATTTCATTGCTACTTCACAACTGTAATTTTGCTGCCATTATGAATAGTGCTATAACTATTGATATGCAGGAGATCTGACATGTCACCCTTGTGGGGGTCGTGACACACAGGTCGAGAACCACTGCTCTGGGGGAATGTTCATCTTCCTTCAAACTGACTGAAGGACTGAAGGCAGTTTTTGCAAAGTCCTGAGCCAATAAAGAAGGTGGGCATGCTTGAGTAGAGGCAGGCAAGCAGATCATCCTGAAGGCCACTGTGTTGTCTGGATTGCAACCAAGACAGCCTGAAAAGACTGAGACAAGACAACCTGAAGCAGACATCAGGAGTTCACCAGCTGTCTTATTGATGTTCCCTGGAGATAGAACATGGCTCTCTAGGGGAAGTTCCTTGCTAAAGGCTGTTGGGCATAAGCAAATGGTCTGTTGAATGTTCCTATTAGTTTCCTTTACTCACAAAACACCACCAAAGTGTGCTTGCAGAAAGCTTTCAAAGTAAACGAGCAATCAAAACCCTAAGCTCTTATAACATAATAAAGGCTGTCTATTGAAACTGTCATTTACAACACCATTACAATTTCCATAGTATTTTATGGTGCTTAACCTCTGCCCTAATATCCTGGGAAGATTTGACTCATCTGATCTGTTTAATGGCCAGGGACTACCATACTGGACAGTAATGGATGTAGTACTTCCTTTACTGGTGGAGGTTCTGTTTAGCTAGCCTGGTTCCACATGCTACCCATTGCCCCTGGGAGACACAAGACATCACATCCAGTACTTTCTCATTTTTTTTTTTAGCTATTCCTTAAACTCTGTGGTACAGGTTGAGTTGTCAGACTTGAGGACTGACATATAGACATGTTTTTTTTTTTTTCCTGGAGCTATTTTTAAGGTCATGCAGACACTAACACTGAGACCAGCTTTCATCTTTCAGTCTCTGAGCCATACCTGAAGAGAAATCAATGACACACATTTCTGGAGTGTGTGTCATTGCCTCAGTCCTTTCCTCAGTTTCTGGTGGGAACTTTCAGATATCGTGCCTTTGATACATTTTAGAAGATTAATTAGTCAGATGTTTAACTCAGAATTCTAGTCAAACCCAATTCTCCTAAAATACTTTCATATGATGTCTAAAGAAAAAGAATTTGTGCTCTCCTTTTGGCAGGAAGGATGCTCGGGGTCCTAACAGCACCAATAAAATGCCCAGCTGTTCACCACATGGTATCTTGTGGGCACAGGAGGGAGATTCTATTTTCTGTCTTGATTTATATTCTCCGTGGACCATTATCTTGGTATATCTGCATCCATATTTTCAGTCTAGATCCTAACACATGACACTTTATCCTGATCCTTTTCTTTCATCTGGAAGTGCTCCCATACCCTGCTTTACCATGAGTGGAATAACGTATGTATGTATGTATGCATGGATTTGAAAGTCTGATAAAAAGACTATAATGTTACTGAAGCCTGGATACACGTAATGGGACAAAAACTACAGCTCTGATGTCTGGAAATGTTTGGCTCCCCAAACTATCATGCTATGCTGGTCAAAATCACCATAATATCTATAATGATGTGTTGGAAGCGATTTTGCGTATGAGCTTACTAGCGGCCTCAACTTCGATTTCTTCAAGGGGAGTAGAAGCATGGCATTCGTCAGTAAGCTGAAAGTAGAAGTCTCACCTTTTCTTTTTGCTTTTCATTTATTTATCCTATTACAAAAATATATGAGAAACGTTTGCAGTGGAAACAGTATGATGCTGATGTTAGCACAGCTGCATTGTCTAATGGAACACAATAGAGAACTCAGGAATGAAACCTACAAAGCTAGCATTGAGTTCACTCTGTGGTGGCCAGCCATGGATGGGTGCCGGGTCTAGCCTTAAGGGTGGTTTGTATGCCTGGTGGGACTCCATTGAAGAAAACGAATTTTTCCTTGAGTGATTATCAGCTGGAGAGAGCTTCTGGGTCAGGGATGGGGTTTGTGTTCACTCCTAGCCTCGGGACCCCATCTGGCTTAGACCCCTATAGGAAAAAATCCACAATTTTAAGGTTTAATGTTGGATTTGACGAGGGATTTCAGAGCTTTATGAAAACAGTATTTCAAACCACTTTGGAGGTTTCTTTACTATTTTCCAATTATTTGCAATAAAGCATGAGGATAAAAGAACAATAAAGCTTTGTATAGTCATCTTATTAGTTCACTTAATATTCACTTAGTGACATGGGTACCAGAAGCTGACCTTGGGTCCTCTACAAGAGCAGTGTGCCTATAGGGGCTGAGACATCTCTCCAGCACCTCTAGTTTGTGCCTTTAAAAAAAATACTAGATCACCATGAAATTATGAAAACTTCTTGAATTTTGCCACATATCAAAGTCAGACCTAAGTCTTGGCTCTGTCACACTTAGGTCCGGGAGGGAGCCAGTGAGTGTTTCTGAACCTTGCTTATCTGATTAAATGGAGACACTACAGACTTACCCAGGTTAGGAAATGGTTCCTAAGTTGCACACCAGACAAAACTCCAGAGGTAGTAAGCTGCTTAGCATTCAAGTTACTTGTAAAGATACTAATTACCTCCAAGTCAATGGGAGAATTCAACCTAATTGAAATTAAATTACCAGTTGAATTATTTTTTAAATGTGATGAGATGCATTCATGCTCATCTGGAAACATGGTGTATTTGGAGAAGAAGAACAAGGCAATTATACCTGTACCAAGAGCAATGAAGCACATCGTACAGAGGGATAAGAGGAGGCAGACAAATAGAACACTAGCTTTAGCATATGGCAAGAATTGATTTTCAAACCAGAGATGAGGATCTGGGATAGTCTGTGAGTGGGTAAGCATTGCTAATGCAGATAGTAGCTAGCACCATGTGTCTGGCTGGGTTCTATGTGTTTTACATCAACGAACATTTGGATTATCATAGGAATTCTGCAAATAGACACTTGGGTTGTCAGTGTAGTATGGATGAAGGAAGGGAGACACAGGCTAAGCCATTTGCCCAAGATTGTACATCTAGTCACTTCTAAAAATGCATTGTTTTCAGGTTGTCTAGAGTCTCATTCATATAACTCAGAGCATATACTCTCTTATCAGATAGACATTTGCAACACGTATCTCATTTGTGAAGGGATGCTTAAAAGCAAAAGTGTGTCTTTTCCTACATTGGTTGCTTGAATTCTCTAAAACAATATAATACTTTGGCTTTGGAAGTCTTTGTTTTCCACAGTAAAGTTCCTGTTTCTCCCCGTTTACATACACTGTTGCCGTAGGTATGCTTGGGTCATATTTCTATAAGCTTTCTATAATACTGATTTACTTTCCTGAAACTTGGTTTTAACACCAGATGTAAACGCTCTTGCTGAAACACAAGACCACATTCCTGAGAGTCCCGGAGGAAAACACTTTTAAAACGTTAGTTTTTATATTTTATTTATTTTGAGAATTCCATGCAATATATGTTTGATCATATTCTGATCTCTCTCCCAACTCCTCACAGATCCCTAGGACCTACCAATTTCATGTTCTTTTTCTATCTTTCTTTCTTCAGACAAATACCTAAAACCACACAGCACATATGCACATACTCACACATACAGCACACATACACAGCCTAAACACACAGCATACATACAAACATGTCATACATATACACACACAACACACACACAGCACACACACATAAACACACACCTAGCCACACAGTACACATATACAGCGTATATACATACACACAACACACAAACTGCACACATACACAGCATACCTACACACACAGCAATACAGACACAGCACACACACACACATACATACACACAGCGTGCATACATACACACACAGCACACACACACACACACACACACTGCACCACACACAGCACACACACACTTATACACATAGATACTCACACACGTGTACACATAGCATATACATACAGACACACAAAAAGACACACAGACACACACAGCATACACAGACAAACATACATACAGGCAATCAATCAGGCAGACAGACACACACTGAGGGGTCAGGCATGTGAACACATGTATTATATACATACACTAAGATAGTAAATAAATATACTTAAATTAAGAAAGATGTTAAACTTTGCTGACCTTTGATATGAATTGATGCTGGTTCTATAGTCAGGCACTAATAGAAGACAGATACTGTCATGTGACTCAGAGGAAGCAGGTAGGTGACAGCAGTGACACCTGCTTTTTTCACTTCCAAATGCTCAGCAGAGTGATTATATGTTCAGTGAGGCCGAGCACAGGGTTGCTTAAATCACTGTTACCCAAACTAATTCACAGCCCTGACAAGTATCTCTAGAATTCCAAAAGAAAAGTCTCCCATTGAGAGTAAAGCTTCTGAGACAACCATAAGAGAGGGAAGGGAGGGCAGCAGTAACTCCCCTACCCTCCTCTGCACACTTCTGAAAACAACCCAGCTAATGCTTTCCTCTTTCCTGGCAGGAATGTTCCATCAGCCACGTTATGAGGTAACAGAGCATTTCAAAATGGATGTTTGGAAATGTTACCCAGTGTCTCCATTGCTATGTGATACGTTGGTGAAAGTGATATAAATGTTACACCTATAAAAATAATCTCTCATATCAACATACTTAAAGACACTGATAGAGAAATTTTAAACCCTTGAAAAGCTTTAGCGGATCTGAAACCCATTTGTCGAAGCAAGTATCTGCACACGTTCATGCCTTCTCAAGCACAATTGATGGATACCACAGAAGGTGGGAATTAACCACCACATTTCAACAGAACAGTTACAGCACCAGAAGATGAAGTAGGACATCTGTGTTCCCAGTGTGAAGTGCAGCCCTTGGTACACCTTTCCCCTTGGTTTATCTATCTGGATGACTCTCGGGAGGGTGAGGGGGGAAGAAGATTCAGCAACGATAGCCATAAAAGCCAAAGATCACAACTATGGGTGGCCAGGTGAAGACACTGGGATCTCACAAACAGTAAACACAATCACCCCCCTTAAGCCAGGAGCTGTTTCAGTGAGGAAGAATGACATTTGCCTCACTGATAAATGAAATCGATTTTATTTTAAGTTGACATTAATTTTTAGTTTATCCATTTAATGGTTCTAGTGTCATGTTGTAAAGAGGACATGTTCATACATATAATGCTGCTCATATAAACTATATTAGGTTTATTCCCTACACGATCTTCTAATGATTAAGATCCATTAGACCAGATGCCACTTCACAGTTTCCTAGAAGTTTTTAATGTAGGGACATCTGTGGTCCGCATACAGTTTCACCCCAAGCTTTGTGTCATTTTTCTCCCAGTTTCCAGATGCCCGCTCCTGTGGGTGATGTCAATCAGCCACTCACACAGGGCTAGAAAGGTGAGAGGTGGCCTCCATCACAGTCCTTGGACTGACTGTCACAGGTGTTTTCTTCATTGGCTCTCAGAGGATCCAACAACCTCCTTGCTTAGCGAGCGATGTGGATGTTCAAAGACGTGAAGAATACCCAGGACCTAAGCCCCTGATACTGTTACCTCTTCCTTGTGCTCCATTCCACTGGCCCAAATAGCTGCCAAGGCTCAGCCTTCCCCCAGACAAAAGATAGAACAAAGTCATTTTGCAAAAGAGGGAAACAAATTGGGAGGGGAGAATCTTCAGCCATTACACAGCCCAGTAGGCTTACAAACCCCAGCAGTCAACATAGCGATTAGAAGCTAATATTTTCTTTCCACTCGACAATTCAGGGTTCTAGGTGTTTTTCTACCCCTGATGATTACATATGTTTAGTGTGTGTGTGTGTGTGTGTATGTGTGTATAAGCCTGTGTGGAGATTAGGGAACAACTTTGGTGTGACCTTTCTTTCACCATGAGGGTCATGTGGATGGAACTCAGGTTGTGAGGCTCAGCAAGGCAAAACTGTAGGCGGGCCACAGATGTCCCTACATTAAAAACTTCTAGGAAACTGTGAAGTGACATCTGGTCTAATGGATATTAATCATTAGAAGATTGAGTAGGGAATAAACCTTAATATAGTTTATATGAGCAACATTGTATGTATGAACATGCCCTCTTTCACCTCCTGAGCCATTTCACCAGCCCCAAAGGTTTGAGTCTTCCCTCTTCAGCTGACCAAATCAGAAGGATTTGTAGAGCAGCAGGCCTTGCACTTGTGTCTTTAAGCCCTAGCCCAGGGAGGATGCTTCAGTTCTGTTTATATTCCAGTGGCAGGAACTGACTATGTGGTTGCACTCTAGTAGGAATGCAATGGGCAGGTGGGACCTAGGATTAGTACACCTATGTTTTCTACCCAGACTGCTGATCCTGTTAAAACATGCTGGTTCTAGAATCATTTTGAGATGCAAATTAACATACACATCTTGACGTTTCTAGGAGTAAATAATCTGTGGATCTCAGAACAGAACACCTTAGCATATGGCATGAAGGCATGGCAAGTTCTTTGACATAATGGAGACTGAATGGTCTCAGAAGCAGTTTTTCTCCTTCCACCATCTGGTGTGCATCTTCTGTCCTTTTCTCGTCTCATAGAAGTTTTCAAGGACAGCACTCTTCTTCAAGGCAATCAATGGAAACTAGAGTATATGTTCTTTAAAGTCAGTGATCCTACAGAGGTTGCTCTTTGTTTCCTTGGCGACCTGTCTTTCAGGACAGCTGCCTCACACCCTATGGAAAGAGGAATAGAAGCCAAAAGAAATGTAAGAAGATGGGTCTTCCTTTTTTTCCTAGATCAGCTCATCAGCATTTGTTTACCCTTTGCTTCTCTCAAGTTTCTCTGTGCTTCCTTGGACCGAAGCATAAAAATTGTTTCCCCTGGGCTTATGGTTCCTCGGTGCCCTGTAAAGCTCTGATGAAATCCATGTGCTCTGATCGTTTCTTGCTAACCTGTCATTTTCCATAAGATTTGTCAGATGTGGTGTTTTGTGATGGCCAAGGAAGGTAATGCCCCTTTCCACTGCCACATCTTCCAAGTGCTCTTGTTTGGATCTATAACATCTTTACACAGCCTAGGACCTCCAAGGTAGTCTTGTTTGTGATGGCCTCCAGCATCTGCTGCAGACACAAGCCTCTTTCTGAGGAGCCTCCCAGCATACAGGGAAAGACTAACAGGAGAATTAGATTGCTAAGGAGAGCTGACAGCAGAATTTGGATTGTTGAGGTTGCCTATCCCAAGGACTTTGTCCCTCCAAATTAGTCACCTTTGAACGTGTCCACTTCCGTTTGACTTTTCCTGTCCTGAGGAGAGTTGTGAACAGCCTCAATGATACCTTCTGTTCACTGCCTTCAGCCTATATATAGTATACACTCCCATATTGGCATCTGTATGGCATGCTTCCTATTTTCCAATGCTCATGCTGGTTTTTCCTTAACTTTATATCACTCATCATCCCATTTGACTAGGGGTGGAGGGCGGAGTGTTCAACGCCTGCACTTACCTCACCATCAGATGCGGAGGAGGGACACAGTCTTACATTTAATGCTTGTGGAAATTATATAGCCTGTGATATCAGTTTCTTTAAAACACCTTGTAAACTTTCACTTCTGCAGACCATCATAAATCTGCCCAATTCAACAGTTTACACGAAATACCCTGCCATTACAGTTGGAAGTAGAATACTGTTTTTTTCTTTGTGAAGCCCCGCACTGTTGGAAGTTACTGAGAATAACGTTGATTACAGCCAACTCTGTTTCCTATCTGATAATCAGACATGGTCACAACTCACATGTGCATCAGTTTATGGAGGAATCTCCAGGGTTGTGCTTTTTGGGGTGTGTTGAGTGTCGGTGGAAACTGAGGTGCAGGCACGATGTGTGGATGTCTATGATCAAGTTGCTCAAAGTCACTGGGGAACTGACAGCCACTGAGTGAGGTGAAGACACTTTGGGAGATCAATCCTCAACATTGTTCTTTATCTTTGTTAAGAGTCTTTCCTCTGGGGTTCACATTTAAAATGGGATTTTGATCTACAGAAAAAAGTCTTGAGAGAAGCATAGTGTGATGTTGACTCCAGCCCAGTAAGGTCCCTGAGTGCTCTATCATCTGGAGAACAGCTCCAGGGGTATGGACAGAGTTAGGGAGGGATGACCTGTTGGACTTGAAGGCTCCAGATTTGGATGTTTGCCTGAAGGGGGATGTTGCGGTGTGGTAGTTTCATCCAAGTTCATCCAGTATTTCACTGAGATTGGAGAAGAGACACTATAGACCATGGTTCCAGACATATATCACCCTCTTTCACAAGAAGGCCAAGGATGTAACTATAAGGTCTGGTATTGGCTCAAGGCCCCCAAGACAAAGTTCTCAGCACAAAGTAGAGTGATTTTTCCCAGAGGGTTTACCTTTACCGACTGGGAAGAAGAGACAAAGATAAGAAATAAAGGACAAGTTAGATGAAGACAGGAACAATGGAGAGGGGGAGAGACCCTGTCTAAAATAACACCAATAAGAAGATAGATGGTGTATCTTCTTGATACACCATTTTTGAAATAATTCAAGGTTAACCTCTGACCTCTACATGCCTGCTCACACACATGTATGCACAAACACAGGCTAATGTAAACAGCTACACACACACACACAACTACACACGCATATACACACTTGTTCAGTCTGGGATTTGATCATAATAACACAAGCAGTACTGCCTTGACAAAAAGAAAATCGTGATTCTTTGTTCTAGAAAGTGAAAACAAGGGTCACGTGACTCTTCCCCTTAACTGACCTCATTTGGTTTGATTACTCTAACACCTATTCTGTGTCCTCTTTTAATATGCCATTTGACATTAATCTCAACACTTCACGGGAATTCACTGGAGAAAGAAGGTTCTCAAAACATTTGTTTCTTTAAGTTTCATTCACGTTCCCCTGCTAACCTGCAATTCCTTGACACTGCAGTCGTTTTCCATCATTACCTCAGAGGCACTTATTGTCATTTCCCCTCTCAATGACCTCAATGACTGAATAAAACTCTCAGTTATATGAAAGTCCATAAGTACCCCACAGATGCAAATATTTCTTTAACCCTCTTCACAACACACTAAAGAAGGAATTGGTTTCCTAGCACAACCCTCCCCTCTGTTTAATGAAAGCAGTGGACTAGTGGTAGAGCCCAGCTTTTGGCTACTGTGCCTAGTGCTTCTGGGTATTAGAGGACACATCTGGATCCTGGAAATGGCCCTGCGTAGAGTAAAGTCTCAACCTCACTATTTCACCAAAGATCACATTAAACTTCTGATTCTTCTGTTTTTACATCAGGTTATGTAGTTCTTGGGGGGCAGAATCCAGAACTCATGCATGCTAGGCAAACAGTCTTCTGGTTTAGCAGCTCTGTGGTCCACTGAAATAATCTTAGTGATCTCCTACTGCTTCAGGACAGCTTCCCTTCGGTCTACATTTCTCATCTCACTCTTCCCACAAACTCACAGAGCCACAGCAAGATGGTTCATACCCAGGCATCTGTATTGTACCATTAGTTTCTTTATGTGATATCACCTTGCTCTTAGAATTAATTGTATTGGGGGGGTTGGAAGATGCTCAGGAGTAAAGAACATATGCAGAGGACCCAGGTTCAGTTCCTAGTGAATACATTAGGTGCCTCACAAACGTAACTCAGGTTCCCTCGGGCCTCTGCAGGTACCTGTTCACATACGGTATACAAATAGGCATGTAGATATACACTCATATTCATAAAATAAAACCCACCTCTAATAAGAAACTATTTGCAATTGATGCTTATTTGGAAAGAGAAAGTTAGTTTTCTCAAATGAAGTGTCACTGAGTATATTAACCATACTCTAGGGCAGGCCAAATGCTCAGCAATAGTTGGCCAATACAAAACAGATTCTCTATTTCTTTGTTCTCTCTCTCTCTCTCTCTCTCTCTCTCTCTCTCTCTCCTTTTCTCTTTCGTTTTACTGATATATTTATTTTTCTTTTCTTTTTTAAAATTTATCTGTTTTCATTTTATTTATTTTTGTTTTGTTTTATGTGGTTTGTTGTTGTTGTTTTTGAGAAAGAGAGATAACAGATATATGTGGGTAGAGAGATAGGATAGGGGCTCACAGAGACTGAACCACCAACCAAAGAGCATGCTTGGGCTGCACCTAGGCCCCTATACAGATGTAGCAGGTGTGCTGGGCTACTTTGTCTGGAGTCAGTGGGAGAGGATGCACTTAGTCCTGCTATGACTTGATGATATACCAGGGTAGTTTTGTACCCATGGAGGGCCTTCTCTGAGCAAATAGGGATGGGGGAGGGGGGACGAGAGGGAAGGGGAGGGGGAAAGGCGTGATGGTGAGACCTGGAGTAGAGGAGGGAAGAGCATGCAACTCATCTATAAAGTGGAAAAGGAAGACATCATTAACTCCCTGCTTCTGTGACTTGGACTATTTCAGATACCTCATCGAAATGGAATCGTGCAATATCTGTCTATCTGTCTTAGTTACTTTTCTGTTGCTGTGAGAAAATACAAGGCAACTTATGTAAAGAAGGGTGTGCTTAGTTCACAGTTTCAGAAGGATAAGAGTTCATCATAGCAGGGGAGCATGAGAGCAAGCAGCAGACATGATGATGACTTAAGCAGAAACGGAGGAGGACTTACACCTTGAGCTGCAAGCAAAACCAAGAGAGAAGGAATCCAAAACAGCACATGTGAAACTCTCAAAGCCCACCAACAGTGACACAGTTTATCCACCAAGGCTGGCCCTCCTAAGCCTTTCAGAACAGTACCAAATGCCCCAGACTATGGGAGCGATGCTTGTCATGTGTTGGTTGTGACAGTTTCTGGATCATGTCTTCTCTTTGGCTCACTCCTGGTTTACTGGTGCGCATCCTCTAGTACTTTTCCTAGGGAATGTATGTTGCATTTTGTCTGTTTAGATCTTGTATCCAAAAATGGCTTTATTTGCTATTACATTTGATTGATAACTAAATTGTTCATTTCTTTTTTTTCCCAGAATTTTAAAGGCATTACTCAATTTTCTTTTGGTTCCAAAATTTCTGTTTATGACTTTGATGCTAATACAATTCTTGAACTTTTATATGAACACTGTGAGCTTTCTCTCTGTAAGCTCATTTGACCTTGCCTTTGTTTCTGCTCTTTGGAAGTTGTACTCTCCTCTAGTTTAGAATTATACCAGTTTATTACTGCATCTCCAAGCATTGAACACCATTTTCATCTCAGCTACTTTTAGCTCTTATCTGTTCCCTTAGTGACTTAAAATGACAGAAAGAAAGAAATATCAAAAAATTATTGTTATATCTAACGGCAATGTAGTAGAAATGGGAAGAAGAGGTCTGGGTTAAAAGTGTTTTTAGCTGCTGAAGCTGTGGCATCTCTCCTTCTCTCCTCCCTTCCTCCCTCTTTCCAGATTTGCCTCTCCTATGCACTAACTGATCCATGCTACACCATTTGACTCCATTATTGAAGGTTAAAGGTAGCCTTGCTATGTCCTCATGGTAATCCCCTGCAAACTGTGACTGGAACTACAACTGTTGTTCCCAGCAAACCTGAGCCACAGTTATGGTTTTGGTGAGATACCTGCCTGTGAATTTAAGATGTACATCCAAGATGCACATCCAAGATGCTCATCTTCAGGGAGCTGAAGGCCTCTTGAAAACAGAAACAGGGGAATACTACATCTTGATCATTTCACCCCCCCCCCATCACCTTTTCTTATGGAAATGAGAAAGCTGAGCCTTTGGGACTGAAACAGTGCATAAGGATTCCTGAGGTGAGCGGAAGAAACAGGTCCTTGGGAATCAATCAGCTGCCTCATCTCATCTTTCAGAGTTTGGCTTTATGTCTGGATCATGTCAGAATTACATGCTCAACCCTTTGAACTGTGGGAAATAAAACTCAAATATAATGTAAGAATTATATTATAGAATGATAGTGTTGTAGTGACAAGAGTATCCACTGGGCAAAAATGTGAGTCTTTGAGTCCCATTCATTTTGCTGTTGTGGCCTTGGTGATGATCTGCTATGCTCTAAAGACCTTGTTACTTAAGGTAGGAGACTTTTCATAAGGTGTATGGTTGTTATATGTAGCGTGGAAAAGGCACACATTTCTTCACTGTGGCTATAAACAAATTTGTGTGTGTATGACCAAGACACACCAGGTCTTATGTATGAGAAAATTCTGGGGCTATAATTCCTTCAAAACAGGCTTTCATTAAATTGTGTGTTCAGATAGGTTTGAATAGTCTCCTCACACACTGAGTCCTCAAGTTAGGGCAGTCCATGCAAGGTGGTGTGAGGGCTTCAGAAGAAAAGAAGATTTCATAACTTGAGTGAACTGCAGCAAAAACAAAAACAAAACAAACAACCCTGCCCAAAACTAACCCTGAGTCTATAAATAAGAACGGTCAGATTAAGCGAGCCGCGGCATCTTACTGGCATCAACATCACCTAACTTGAGATTATGAATGGAAGGATGTCCTTGAGAACTGGAGCCAGGCAGTATGGCTCTGAACATGGGAATTCACATGAGCAAACCCACTCACCTAAATACACCTTCTCCATTCTAAGGACACTAGACTGTTCAGAGACACACGGGACTGGGAAAGGTAGTCTTTTGTTCCAGAGGCCTCATTATGTGTACAGATGTTTCTATTTAATGTAATAGCACTTGACAGTAAAGACACACTTGGTAAAACTTAACAAGTGACAGGAAATTGGGCAGAGCTTCAGATGCTAATCACTGCTCTATTATTTTTTCTGGAATCAGTCTTTTCCCAATCCCGTGCATCTCTGAACGTTCTAGTGTTAAACCCTGATGTCTAAAATAGCTCTGAAGGCTTGTGCTTATGTACAGAGTGGTGGCCCAAAGGAATTCAATTTGGCTACTGGGGACTTCTGGAGATCTGGGTCACGGGATGCCTATTCCAGGTTAGATACAAAGGGAATGATGGTGGCTCTTCTTCATAATGGCAAATGACAAAGAGCAGATCAGTAGAGGACACACAAAGTGCCCTCATGTCTCAGACATATTCACACTAGCATTGGCTTTCTACACCAGCTAAGCAAAAAATCTTGTGGCTCATTTGAATTGATTTGATTGTGACTGCATTTGTTTGTCTGATGAGAGCGTTGTAAATGTTGATGGATATTGTCAGACTGTCACGGCCAAAGGAATACACCAAACATTTTACATGTTGTGTTGAAAAACACAATCAAATTATAATCAACTTTTAAAAAGCTTTCAACCTTTAATTGTACTTTATCTTATTCCGTTTCAGACTAGGTCTCACTGTGTAACACAGTCTCATATTTACAATATGAATTTGCAATACTCCTGCTTCTGCTTCCTGGCTGAACACCAAACATACATGAGGTAACAACTGTATCTCTCAATAGCTCAAAGAAAAACATGCTTTCACAGTTTGTGTTTTCTAAGGTAAAACAATGCATTTCTCATGTATTGAAAATATTCTTCAAAAAAAATAAGTTTCACTAATTAACTCATTTAGGGGAGCTGTTTCTTTCCAGCAGGTTAGTTCCTGTGATCAAAATCAGGTTGTCGGTCTAGGTGGCACATGCCTTCAACTCCTGAACCTTCCCAGCAACCTGAAATTATTCTCTTGGCATTACAAGATGCTTTACAACTTAGAGGAGACAGTGTTTTTACCTGACATCCTAAGGGAGTGTTAAACAGTGTCTCCTGTGAAGGAGGAAAAGGGAGAATCTACAAGGAGTCTATGCCTCTTGTTGCAGCCTAGCCACTGCCCTTCCCAGAGGCCTTGAAGAAGTCCCTATCCCACTCAGAAACCCCTTTATTTTCTTTGTAAAATGGAAAGCTGAGACCATGCTCCAAAAACCAAATGGCTTCCTAATCCAGTCCTGCAAAGCAGCCAGGCTCTGGAACAAAACTAGACTTCACTCAAGTCTTCGTTGTTATTAACCAGCTGTATTTCTGGAGCAAGCCATTTAAATCCATCTATTTTTAAATCAAGTCACCCCCCCCCACACACACACACACAAAATCATAAATCTTATTCTCTCACTTACTTGGCCAAGAGGCAAGCAATGCCATGAAGTCTGCTTGGGAGACTTAACGCCTACTGGCTTCACTGTCAGAAAGGAACAATGGGCAATATATGGAGAAAAATGACAAGACTGTCTTCATAACTGGAAAGCATTTCAATCTAGCCGCAAGAGAAATAGTGCACTGTGGATGGGTCCCAGGGACAGGCTATGAGCTTGTTGTCTGCATCATTCACCATAGGCAATTTCTTAATGAAATCTCCAATCACATTCAGGTCATAAATCAACATACTACATTTGTAGTTCATGTTAAAATTAGCATTAAGCTAATAGGTTTCTTCTTAGCATTGTCACATCCACTTTAATCTTAGTCATTCCCCTTCTCTGCACCCTTTGCCTATCTTCTTCCCCTGAGTCCTCTTAGCACCTTTTTGTTATACTATGTCACCTGCACATGCCCTATACCTTATAAGCAAACCACCTGAAAGAGAATATGTGAATAAATGAATACGCGACATAGTAACACATGTGTCCCTAGAACTGGGTGTCTGAGGGTAGCATTTGAAAGAGAACCTTAGTATTTGAGCCTCAAGGGATAAATAAAGATTGAGGGTGCTAAAGGAAAATATATATAATATGAGTTAAATTTAACAACATTTATTTGAGCAAGAAGAAGGTCCCAGAACTGGGCAGCATTCCAGACCAAGCTGGTTCTGAGTTCCTCACTCCACCACATGTGCAAGCTGTATTTATAGTCTGAGAAAAAGAGGTGACATACAAAAATATCCTGATTGCCTGCAGTTGGCATTTGTCTTGGGTGAGCATGGTTTAGTCAACTGGCAACCTATGATTGGCTGAGACCTGGTTGCTTGGTTACTAGAGTGCATACTCTTAGGTCACCTTACAATTTGTTTGCACTTCAAGCTGGGGGGTACACCATAAATAGAGACCACTTGGGCATATTTTATTATCCAAGCATGGAGAAAAACTTAGATGAAATCCAACACAGTTTTGTAAGATTCTGCTTTGCTTCCAAGCCTCTAATACCTAGAAGAATAGAAGATCTTATTTGCTATCTCAGTTGTGTCTTTAACCATTAGAAGCTCTGTGGGGATCAGTACACCTATTTTCATTTAGAGTTGTAGGGAAATAATTGTAGATTGTGATTTAAATTATATTTTCAGAAGTAAGCGTGCCTTTAGCATTGCAAAGAGAACAACATATAATTTTGAGCCAGAATGTATGAGAACTGGAAATGTCAGAGTGTGTGAGAGCTGGAAAGAAGTCTAATGGCATGAAGTGTATGAGTGACAGGTAAGAGATAAAGATGCTGAGGGTCTAAGTCTCTGAATTGCTCAGAGATGAAAGTGATACAGTAGGAAGGGTGAGGTTGCTCTGAGCAGGACCAAAACAATGATGCATTGCCTGAAATGCCCCCTTCATTTCACAAAGATGCATTTATTCTGTGTGTTGTGTGTAGGGGTGCGTTGTATACATGTGTCAAGCATATGGAAGTCAGAGGACAACCAGTAGGAGTTGGTTGTCTCCTACCTTGTGGGCTCAGGGGATTGAACTCAGGCCCTCAATCTTGGTGGCAAATAGCTATCTTCTAATCCATCTTGTCTCCCCCAAAATGATGCAGTTTTTGTCCTTTGAAGGTTAAAAAAAGAAACAGAACCCAAGTTTCAGTTAGAAACTCCAGACAGCCAGAACCACACTATAGCCCCAGTGAGGTGACCAATGAAGAGGGACAGATAAGCCTGGTGGCTTTAACCTAAACACTTTGGAAGCAGGGACAGGAGGATTGTTATGAGTTCCATTCCAGCATAAGTCACAGTGTGACACTAATTCAAACAAACAAACTTCCATCCATCCATTCCAAACACCAACCCTTCCTCTAAAAAAAAGACATGAACAAAACCAATTTGAATAATATTCTTTCTCCTTTCAGACATCTAGCCTTGCCTTGAGGTATCCCGGAAAGAAAGAAAAACAATTCCTGGACATCAAGATTAGGAAGACAGTCTCCACCCATATCCTGTTCCCATTATCCTAATGACACATGGAGAGGGCCTTTCCTTCTTATAGATAGACTCTGAACTCCATGGCATACCTCTGCATAATGTGACAATGTTCTTAGGGTTCTTTGAAAGATGTGGGGCACGACATGGCTTAGAATTGTAGCTTTTAAGTACACAGCAGCAAGACCCGGAGCCACTCTGTTCAACCAAATATCACTCAGGGGAAAAACAGGTTGCATCTGTCCCGTGGCTGTGTCCCATGGCTGTGTTCCATTATGGTAAAGGAACCCTCTAAGAACCCTTATTTATCCCATGAGGTCACTGGTTTTACCTACTCCATGCATTTTAAAAGTTTGCTAGTGGGAAAAGCAACCCAAAGAGAGAGAGAGAGAGGAGAGAGAAAGGGGGGTGGGGAGGGAGAGGGAGAGGGAGGGGGAGGGGGAGGGAGAGGGGGGGAGAGGGAGAGGGGGAGGGAGAGCTGCTGAATCGGGGCTCTTCTCAAAGCACAGTAGGAGTCAGGATTGTCAAACTTGCACAATAGTCCTCAAGAAAACAGGAACTAGAAGGAGTTATACCCAATCTGATAAAACTGTGTCTAATTAGGACTGGCTGTGAAGAAGAATGAAGGTCCCTCCTACCTTTTAGCATGTCATTTCTGGAAAAGCTTGGCCAGTCTCAGCAGCCTATTCCTGCATACATATGGTATGATTGTTTGGTGGTGTGGATGAACATCCTTTCCTCAACTCAGTTTCTGGAGAACTAAGTGCTTGTTGAAGTGGCTGGGATCCAGTGTATCTACCACATGTTTAGTCTTCATCCACCATTCCTGCCTGCTGACAAATCTAGGTGAACCCAAAATGCATTGGTAAGATGCATTGGTTACCAGGTAGGCTGCCTGATGCCAAGCGTGATGACTAAGTTTGCTCCTCAGGACCCACATAAGGGAAGAAGACAGCCAACACCCGATGGTTGTTGTCTCACTTTTACATGCATGCTTATATGCATAAATATAAAAATAGATACAATTTTTAAAAATTAGCCTGGATTTTGAGAATGTGGCTTAAGACATAACCCAGGTCTCGCTGATCAATTTGTCTTCATTGACCTTGGATAAATCAGGAATGAAGATCATGTCTTTGGATAGACATGATCAAGGGTGAGGGGATCTCTTCTCCGCCTAGTGGTCCACCCCCAGGGAGAACTCTCTTACAGAATTTGTCCTCCACTGGGAGGATTTTGGAACCCTCACACCTCCTTCCCTATCAGGGGACACATGACCAGCTGGTAAGGACAATTCTTGCGCACGCCGGACTGGCCAGCAAGAACAACGCTGCAACAGGATCCTTCTGCACACGTTTATTGGGAGAGCTTGATTGTAGAGGCGAAGAGACCCCGAGCCCAGAACTGGTGCTGCTTATATAGGCCTAGGAGAGGCGTGTCTCACACCCGGATTGGTTATGTACTATGCCTCATTTGCATGTTCCTCATCTGATTGGCTACTCTCTCTCTCAGTATCTCACAGTACCTCATTAACATACCTCATTTGCATGTCTCACATCTGATTGGTTATTCTCTCAGTACTTTGCAGAGCCTCATTATCATGCCTGGGCCAGGCAGTGTTTTGGCAAAAAACTTTACTGCATAAGTAAGCATTGGTCGTTTGCCCCAACTTATGTGTGGTGGCCAGCAGAAGCCTGAGCCACTCTGCAATGGCACACGTAGCTTCTCACAGACAATAGTAAAGAGAAAGAAGATATTGGGTGCTTGCTTTGCCCCTCCCATGGGTGATTCTCTGTAGTTCAGGGCAAAAAACATTTGTGTCTTTCAATCAAACTGTGCTCACCCCATTCTGATGTTCTGAGTCTTAAACTCCTGGAGTGTGTCTATTGAAAGCTTAACCAATAGGAAAGAGTAGTTTTAGAACTTCTGGCTGGGGCTGTGTCCTTCTTGGCAATGGCAGAGTTTCCTGAGAATCCATCTTTCCTCTAGCCACCACTGATCTGTAACTCCTGTCAGACTGAGAGACCAATAAGCATCCAACACTGATGGGTGACACATTAGTGGCGAAAGCCCTAGTGGTAGGATATTTTGGATTTCTAACCAGTCCTAGGAAGAGCTTTCTTGTGTTTACCTAGTCCTGGACACTTGACTACATCTCAATTCAAAGCTATGCCTGCAAGACGTCTTGATCCCAGACACATGCCACACTTCATAGGCAGCCATTCTAGGAAATAGAGGACTACACTTCCGTACTCATCTTTGTAAGCTATAGTCCTTGCCTGGACACCATAGGTGCCATAGTAGTTTCTAGAGCAGCTGGTTCTTCTGTAGTGGTGTAAGAATTAAATTCCCTAGCACAGTGTAGTGAATCTCATGATCTTTTTGCTTCTCTCTAGGTTCACTATGGAGTTCATTTTTTTCTTTTTTTTTTTTAGAAAGATTTATTTATTTTTTTTTAATTTTTTTTATTACATATTTTCCTCAATTACATTTCCAATGCTATCCCAAAAGTCCCCCATACCCTCCCCCCACTTCCTTACCCACCCATTCCCACTTTTTGGCCCTGGTGTTCCCCTGTACTGGGGCATATAAAGTTTGCATGTCCAATGGGCCTCTCTTTCCAGTGATGGCCTACTAGGCCATCTTTTGATACATATGCAGCTAGAGTCAAGAGCTCCGGGGTACTGGTTAGTTCATAATGTTGTTGCACCTACAGGGTTGCAGATCTCTATAGCTCCTTGGATACTTTCTCTAGCTCCTCCATTGGGGGCTCTGTGATCCATCCAATAGCTGACTGTGAGCATCCACTTCTGTGTTTGCTAGGCCCTGGCCTAGTCTCACAAGAGACAGCTATATCAGGGTCCTTTCAGCAAAATCTTGCTAGTGTATGCAATGGTGTCATCGTTTGGAGGCTAATTATGGGATGGATCCCTGGATATGGCAGTCTCTAGATGTTCCATCCTTTTGTCTCAGCTCCAAACTTTGTCTCTGTAACTCCTTCCATGGGTGATTGTTTCCAATTCTAAGAAGGGGCAAAGTGTCCACACTTTGGTCTTCGTTCTTCTTCAGTTTCATGTGTTTTACAAATTGTCTCTTATATCTCGGGTATACTAAGTTTCTGGGCTAATATCCACTTATTAGTGAGTACATATCATTTGAGTTCTTTTGTGATTGTGTTACCTCACTCAGGATGATGCCCTCCAGGTCCAACCATTTGCCTAAGAATTTCATAAATTCATTCTTTTTAATAGCTGAGTAGTACTCCATTGTGTAAATGTACCACATTTTTTGTATCCATTCCTCTGTTGAGGGGCATCTGGGTTCTTTCCAGCTTCTGGCTATTATAAATAAGGCTGCTATGAACATAGTGGATCATGTGTCCCTCTTACCAGTTGGGACATCTTCTACAAGAGATGGAAGAGAGTTTCAGGTGCAGAAGATTCCATAGAGAACATCGGCACAACAATCAAAGAAAATACAAAATGCAAAAGGATCCTAACTCAAAACATCCAGGAAATACAGGACACAATGAGAAGACCAAACCTACGGATAATAGGAGTTGATGAGAATGAAGATTTTCAACTTAAAGGGCCAGCGAATATCTTCAACAAAATTATAGAATAAAACTTCCCAAACCTAAAGAAAGAGATGCCTGTGAACATACAAGAAGCCTACAGAACTCCAAATAGACTGGACCAGAAAAGAAATACCTCCCGACACATAATAATCAGAACAACAAATGCACTAAATAAAGATAGAATATTAAAAGCAGTAAGGGAGAAAGGTCAAGTAACACATCAAAGCAATCATCCATCCTGGAGTTCATTTCTATATTCCAAATCTCGTAGTCTCTTCCTTCTTGTCACAGACAATAAGACTTTTCCCTCTACTACATCCCTATCTTATTGTATTAGAGGTCTTGTTTTGCTTATGAATTAGTGTGTCTGGCCATTCTAACCCTATCTTTCCCTGCCCCGTATCACCAGGCCCTCTACTCCCATCCCTTCCTTTTAGCCTTCTCTACAACAACACTTGTACACTGCAACTTTAGCTGCCCCCTTCTTGGTTATCCTTACCACATGCCCTCTTCTCTGTTTGAGCAACATGCCATATTGTGTCTCTTTCCTAGATACTGAACTGCTTCGTTGTAGGGACTGATCTTGCTGGCAATTGAAACCTAGTGTCCAACCAAGAACCAATATGTATTTGCTTGATGCAACATGAAGCCAGACACTGGTTTCAACCTTGCTAATGCTATGACCCTTTAATCCAATGCCTTAAGTTTTGGTAACCTCCAACCACAAACTTATTTCATTGCTACACCATAGCTTTGATTTTGTCATTTTTTATGAATCATATTGTAAATATCTGATATGTAGATTATCTGACATACAACCCCTGTGAAATGGTCCTTTGACACCCCCCCCTCAGGAGTTGAGACCCACACATTGAGAACTGTACTTGGAGGTCGAACAGTGGCCTGAATATTTTCAACCATCTTCTTCATTTCTATGAAAACTTCCAGCAAATACAAACATATGACTTCATTTTAGACTAAGGATAATTGATTTTTCTCTGTGTACAGTGAAGACACTTTCCAGTTTTTTCTCAAAGATATGTTATGAAGGACAGAAATTACACAGGAAACAGGACACAGAGATATAAACCTGCTTAATTCAATTACATATTTTAGTCGGCTGACAGGGTCCCAGGAGAGTTAAGGGTGATGGAGGAGATGGAGCCTGCTAGAAAACATCTTTTTAACCTTTTCCTCGTGAAGAGTGAGGAATGAGGGGAAGAAAGGAGACCTGGCAGAGGAAGCAAGAACCAGCCATCCCTACTTGTTACATAACATGAAACCCCTCCTGAAGGGAGTGTGCAGTCCAGGGAAGGCTAAATAGAGGAAAGAAAGGGAAGAAAAAAAAGCAGAGACACGAACAAACCGGAGCAAAGGAGCAAGGTACAGGGCCTGGCTTAGAGGGAGAAAACTAGGCTAATTACAGCAATTCAATCAAGAAGTCACGTCATAGCTTCTGGCTGACAGCACAGAATTTACAACTCCAAGAAGGAAGAGACTAAGGATGGTCCCTGGGATGGGGGATGGGACAAGACTGGAAGTTATAGAATCCCAGCTTGAAAGACTTTGTTTTAGATGCTCCACCTGGTTTGGCTCTTAATGCTATTCTGAGTAAGCCTGGCTTTGCACTTTACAAGCAACATTAAATTGTGATATTAACTCCAGGACAGAGATTTTTTGTTCAGTTGACTAATGGCACAGAAAGGATCTGGACAATGCTCTCATCATCCACATCTCCCTCACTGTGTCTTCCTACGGTAGGATACGAGCCATAAGACCTCCTTGCTTTAGTTAATAACTCTTGGCATTGAACTCCAGGGCAGGAACTCACAGTAGCCCTTACCACATTACTGAATTCTATTACTTTAATTGACTTAGGTAGGCATGAATGCACAAGTTGTGTGTGTGTGTGTGTGTGTGTGTGTGTGTGTGCGCGCACGCCTGTGCACGTGCCAGAGATTAACCTCCAGTATCCCTCCTCTGGTATCGACTACATTGGTTTTTAGATAGAGAACTGGTTAGTAGGTTGGGATGTCTGGCCAGGGAGCCCCAGGAATCCCCATTTGTGTCCACCTCACTAGCACTGGGATTGCAAGTTCACAAAACAACATAAATGCTGGAGCAGGAAGTCAGACAGGCCCTCATACTTATCTCCCCTGTGCTGCCCTGCAGACGCTTAAACCACTGAAGGCAAACTTCAGTTCAGAACTGCTCCTTTATACTGTTCCTTCCAAAAAGCTAAGACTCAGATATATTTGAAGACCCACATCGCCCACAACTACCATGATACCCTGTACAGATGCTGTGATTGCCATGTCTTTCCATCTGGGATGGTAGTAAGGACACAGAGTCTCCTAAGTTTGACTCATAGATATGTCTTTGGTGTCGAGAAGGACCTGGCTACATCTAACATTTAATGAAGGTTTGAATGTTACTACCATGTGTAAGAAAATGTAGGTTAGCGAAGATCTGTGTAGCTTAAGCAGACCCCATAACCAGTGCTGTTTCTTACCCCCAGTGCAGGGCAATTCTGTTGCTTCTTCCACTTCCACTCTTTTCCCCAGAATCATTGGAAAATTCTGGAAGTGGGGCCAGTTTTGAAAGCCCAGTTGGGATGTGGGAAAGCTGCAGCTTCTAGCTGAGCCTTTCAAATGATGTAACAAATGAGATGTGGACTCAGCTGGAGAAAATACTCACATTTCTTGGGAGATTGGCAAGACAGTGTGCATACCCCCCCCCCCCCAGTGCACTTGACCTGTGAACAGCATTTAGACAGATTTATCAGCTGAAAATTTTGCACCAAGAAAGGAAATGTAGCCATTATGGAAAAGAATATGTAATTTTGTTGGAAAACTAAAAATACAACTGTCATACAATCTAGCAAGGCCATTTCTGTAGATAACCAAAGGAACTGAACTCAGTGGAGGGAAGAGACATATACACTCAGCTGTTCATATGACACTATTCACAATAGCTTAGACACAGCTGGACCTTAAGTATCTGTTATCAGTGACTGAATAAAAAATACAATATACATGTGCAATGGAATGGTCTTCAGCCTTTAAAAGGAAGGCCATGCTTCTGTTTGTGATAGAATACTCGATCTTACTTAGGTGTGAGATCTAACAGAGTTGAACTCGCAGAGAATAGAAGGCTGGCAACCCTAGACAGAAGGGACGAAATTGGTAAGGAAGGGGAGATGTTCATCAGAGTACAAAGCTTCAATTGGACAGGAGAAAAGAAGGTTGGTGACCTGTGTGCAGACGATCACAATGACTACTATGCATTGCAAAATGCTCTAAAAGCTAGATGGTAAATATTTTCAGCCCCCAAAAACATGCATTGAGGGCATACATTTTTAAATGGCCTGAGTTAGCTGTACCACACTGAAATGCACAATGTCAAGACATCCTAGTCCACACCATAAATATCTACAACTGTGATAACACTTGTTGACTAAAAGTAAAATTAAACAACGTTAAAAACTCACTTTGTTCTTCATTTGAACATGAACAGAAAGACTTCTCAGTAAGAAAATGAAAATCAAGCAAATTGAGTCGCTGTCTTTTGTGGCCAACAGCACAGATGTAAGGGTTTCTCAGGGCCTGGCACTTTGTGGGTTCATGGCTTCAGCTGGCCTGCTGGGCTCCAGATTCCAGAGCTTGGACTGCTGGAGGAGAGGGGAACAACACATTGTTAATTAGCTCCATAACGAAGCACTTCCCACAGCGCTCCATGGCTCGCCTCCCTGTGCATTGTTGTGAGATCATTTGCTTGGAAATGTATTGTTTGAAAAACTACATGATGTTAATTTCAAAATGCCCCAGATTGAACTGGTGGCGATGAGTCAGGATACCGAGTGGTATGTCTCCATGAGACAAGGGGACCGAGAAGGGCATTTGGAAGTGTCCACACTCCACAGTTCTCTGGATGTGAGCCTTTATACAAATCATTGCCTCTCAAGGCTCTTAGGAAGCTGTGATGAGAATACAGTGAGACGAATTGTGGAATGCTGTTTATTAATTTTTAACATTCAGGACCAGGAGATAATGGCTTCATGGTTAAAAGCACACACTGCCCTTATAGAAGATCAGAATTTTGTTCCCATCACCCAACTCTGTGCTAACTCACAATTACCTACAGGGGATCTGACTTCAGATACCTGAATATGCAGGTAGATACACTATCCCCACATACACACAATTAAAAATAAAAATACATCTTTAAACATACTTTAAAAATTCCAAGTACAATGGTTGCATTTATAATTTCTGGTTAATTGTAAAGAATCTTTTAAAAGATTCCTATGTATTGAAAAGGAGACAGAGTAACTCTTCTCTCCCTCCTTAGCCACCTCACATTTTTCTATAGCTCCAATTAATGCGTGTGTGTCCAGTTACATACAATATAGAAACACATATGTGCTAATTAGCATATATAATAATTATCAATTATACATGCATCCCTTCATTAGCATTCCCATTTTTCTTTATAATTATTTGCCTAAACTGTTGCAATTGTCTGTGAACCAGATGGCCTTTCTTTGTGCTAGTGTTTTGATAAAAAAAAACTAAATTCAATGGCTACCTGACCCGTTCCTTCACCTTACAAGCCTCTAATCCACAAGATCTAACTTCAAAGTCCATAGTTTAGTCCAGTTCTTACACAGGAGGTGTGAGATGGACGATTTCCCACCTGAGGCTTTTCAATGATGTCTGGAGACAGTTTCCGATGCCAGGTGGGATTGTGGTGGAGGAGGTTGCTACTGACAACCATGAGTACAAAACAGGGCAATAGGCCGGCATAGGCCCTCGTGGCAGTCTGTCTCCTGGGAATGTCATGGTACTGAGTTTCAGAAACATTCTTAGCCTATGAATTCTCCTTAGTGGCTCCTGCCAATTCTAAGGCCTACTTCCCTCAGCCTCTGCCACAGCAAGCTACTCCTCTTCTCTCTTCAGGTCATCCTCACAGCTCCTAGATGGTATGGCTCACCTTGCCTTTGTCCTCGATGCAACTTCTGCCTTGTTCCTGTTCTTCCTCTACCTTCTCTCTGCTCTGACATAGCCCTTCACTGTGAGCCTCTGGGAGAAGGTTTTCCTTCCCTAGTCCCTTGTCCCTCTGCTTCTCTCTCTTCTGTCCCATTGCTTGCCCACAGGTTGAATCTTGTTGTCTGATGAATCTCTTCCCAGGCATCAGTGCATTGAGAGAGGGCCATCCCATTCTTCCTTGCTCTTTGTAGCCTCAAGTCCAAGTACCAACTAGGTATACCATCTCAGTAAGTAGTTGCTGACTGAAAGAGAGGATAACTCCAAGTAAGGGATCTTAGAGCCGAGGTCCTAGGGTCATTGGGTGAAGTTGCAAGGAGCACCCCTAACCTAGTTCTGTAGCTATTCAAGCTGCCAAGGTAGATTTGTTAACACAAAACCTTTACTGTGGGTATCTCCTCATCGTTCCCATTTTGCCGATGTAGAAACTGAGGCATGGAGTCCAGGAAAACAAATCACACATAAGTTGTGTCACCAGGGTTTAACCCAGGTCCTCAGACTCCAGAAGTCACCCCCTCAACCTGCTGTGAGAACCATTGTCTTGATGTATACTCCTCTGGGAATCCAGTTTCAGTGGGTCTGCATTTTAGCGATGAAGAAATAACACTTGTGCGATTTAGCCATCAATGGCAAGTACATGTCAAAGCCAGGGAGCATTGTTCTAAAGTCTTTGGGTTCAGGTGTATCTATGATCTACAGGTATCTGTGAACTCTGCCTACATTTGTTAGCATGGCTCAGGAGCTGAGGCCAAGACACTATGGATCTCATGTGAGAACAGACACGAGCAGAGTTCACACCCACAATGGAACCTGCTACAAATAGCTCTCTGATAATTATTTAAGCTCCGAGAAATCTGTAACCGATCTGGAACAACTTTGATTCCTGTCTGGGATGAGTCCTCCGCTCTGGGAGGTCTCTGTGTGAATCCCATTTGTTACACATCTCTAAAAGCCTCCAGGCTGCTTAACTCTTCCAGGCTTTTTGGTTTAAAAACACATTCCTAATCAGTGGGTCTGGGTATATTCTTTGTGCCTGGAGAATGCTGTTCCTGTTAACAGTAGAGTGGGCCAGCACATAGCACAGCCTGAAATATGTGACAGTACATTTCCAGATTGTGTGGCCTGACAGCACAATGAGGGAGGCTCTTGGGGGTTCCCATGTAGTTCTGAGAAGATGGCATTGTTTTGCAGGGTGGTCCCACAGCCCTGGTTGTGGTAGGCCTCTTGTGTTGGCATCTTTTGAAATTTTCATACAAAGCTGCTTGTGGGATTTTCCACTCTTGCTTTCTGTCCTCTACCAGAGATGTCCCATCTCTTGACTTTGGACATGATGTGGTCATCTACGTATGTGTTGGGCCACATTTGACCCTAATCTAGGGTGTACGGATCCCACTGGCCACAGGCTGTACCCATGTACTTGAGGGTTCCTTTTCTAGGTGCATAGTCTACATACATGGTGCAGAGTTGCCATTTCTCAAGCTGGCTTCTTGGCCTCCTTGGATTCTTGTCACATTCATGTCTTTAATCTACATACACTTACTGTGTCACCCTCTATTCCAAGTACCTCATGGTTTGGTGCACAAGAGTCCTGAGTGTGCTCACCGACTAGCAGGGAATATGTGACAATGTCATGATGAATTCCTAGTGAAGCCTAGAGATCCAAGGGGGAGCTGGGCTTGGTGGCTGACTCCTGTAACTCCCTAATGGAGGCAGAAGAATTGCAATTGGAATCCAGCTTAGTCTTCCTAGTGAGTTTCCAGCTAGCTTGGGCTAGAAAACCACCACCAACTAAAACAAATTAGGAGAGTTCCAGAGGAGCACATACGGAAGATCTCAAAAGTAATGTCCATGACTTCACTAGTCCTGGGGGGTTGGCTACTTTTCCTGTATCAGTCAGGATGTCCTTCTTGTTGATTGAGTATTAAATACAATTAGTGAGCTGTTGGTTATGAGCAAAATCTTTGTGCTATGGCCACACCCTTAGGGTTATCATGCTAAGCTGCCTATTGTTGTGGTTCATAGACATCATGGCTCAGTATAACTATTGGTTGCTTCCCTTCTTTGGAAGTTTGAATGGCACCTTCTAGTAGCAGCAAAGACTATATATTAGTTTAGCATCACAGAGGACATCATATAAATTATATAACAGATGTACTCCTTCACTTTTGCCTTACCTCAGCATACTACTCAAGATTTATTTCTGTGGTTGTGTCTACTAGTAATTTGTTAGCTTCTACTGGTGAAGACTATTCCATTATTTGAGTGTACCATAATTGGCTATATACATACCAGGTGGTTATCGTGTGGATTATTTCCAGCATGGTATATTATAAATAATGTTGCTTTAAATATTCATGTGAAGTCTTTTACATGAAGTATATTCATGTGAAAAATTTTATTTTCCTTAGAAGGTAAATACCTAGCTTTGTAGTTGTTGGTGTATATTAAATGTATGCTTAACTTTAAAAGAAACTACTAAATTGTTTTCCTGCCATTAAAAAGGAAGATAATATTTTAGGACTCTGCAAAATAGACTTGCTTAAAAACTCTATTAAGCCCCAGAACAGTAAATATACAGCACTAAGCATGCAGTGTGTGTGTGTGTGTGTGTGTGTGTGTGTGTGTGTGTGTGTGTAGATATGTGCATGTGTGGGCACACTTGCATGTGTGTTGGCTGCATTTTACTTTCTTTGAGGCAACAATAAGCCACAGTCAGCTTGTGAGCAGGGTGTATGCAGTGATGCTTGGTCTATGCTTGAGTGTAGGTGCTTTCCTGTAACTGCTCATACACTCTGCTGAAGTTGTGGCTGAATTAGTAAGCTACAGTTAGGAAGCCCATGAAAGAGTCAGTACTGTTTGCTCCCAGCCTCTGCTTCTACCTCCATGTCCTTACCAGAGCTGACACAATCAGGATCTCCTCAAAGTTTCTATTTGATGCTTACATATTCAGTTGAATTTAACAAGAATTTCTGGTACCCTGTCATGATCAGAACACCGTATCTGTGATGCTGCTACTTTGGCATCTTCAAAGACCTTCATGGTATTTGTAGCTTTGTTTTCTTCCTTTATCTTTATATGATCAGATTCTACTGCATGCATGGAAGGAGAGCCAATCCTAAATGCATTCAGAGACCAAGAAAAGCTTGCCTGATATCAGTGGTGGATTCTGAAACAAAACTAATCCAGGGTCAGCACTGTGGTGGGTGTGGAAGGAAATGAAGGTCAAAGGTCTTGATTTTGTCAACATTTCTGCGTCGAGCCCTGCCCTTGTCACACAAAAGTGACTTCCTGGTGAGTGAATAAAGTTTCCTGGCCTCACAGTTACTAGACATTAGACAGCAGTACATTGAGTTGGTGGTCTCAATTTCAGTTCTAACTCTATGATTCTTGGACCTTTTGGATCTTGTAGATTTAAATCAATTATTAGAGTGAAGCATCCATCATTAGAATAATTAGGAAAGGAAAATGGAATATATACTATGCCACACACACACACACACACACACGTGAGTGTGTGTGTGTGTGTGTGTGTGTGTGTAGTGTGTGTGGTGTGTGTGTGTGTGTGTGTGTGTGTGTGTGTGTGTGTGTTGGAGGATGTTTAAGCACAATTAAATGACATTGTTCTTTAATACTTCTGAGATTTGCTGTTTGTGTTTTCTTCTTAATTCCTCTAAACCAGCTTTCAAAATGAACAGAGGTTAAAAAGTTGTCCTTCAAGGTGGGAAAAAAAGAACTGAAATATGGGTGGAGATCATTACATCAAAGTTGGCGCATCCATCACTTGAATGCAAGTGTGTATCTATGACATGCTTGAATCTAATCTAAGCAGAGAATCCTTGTTCCTTGCTGTTGACGGATTGATGTCCTTCATGAATTCATTCATTTCCTGTATGAAGACAGAGTCTAGGATAACGCTTATCAAGAAGTCCAGAGGAGTGGGAAGTTTGCGTTAATAAGGTCTGCTTCTGCCAGGGCTGTGAGATGCAGACTAAGGAGATTCGTTATGATGGATATTTTCTTGGGCAAGAGAGTCTTTGGCTATGTGTTGTTGCCTGAAATATGATTGCTCTGTGGTTGCCAAAAAGAAATCAGCTTTGCTCTGAGGACCATTCTTCCCTTTTATTACTTGAAAGATTGATGACCTTGGCTTGTGTTTCTTTGATTGGAAAGTTGGCAATATTCAATCATATCAAGTGACCTAGAGCACAAATCTTATTCCCTCCCTGTAGAGGAGGGGTTCTAGAATCAAGGTCTGACTCACGTTCCTTTTCCAGTTGGCTAATGTATCAATGTGTTAGGGTTTCCATAGTAAATTACCATGGACTGGGTGGCTCCAACACCCAGCTGAGTATCCAACAGATACTCAGACAGGCATGGTAGTACATGCTTGCAATCCCAGCACTCAAGATGCTGTGTTAAGAGGCTCATGAGTTAGAGGCCAGCCTGAACTACATCTTAAGAGCCTGTCCCAAACCAAACCAAATAAACAAGCAAGCAAGCAAATAATCATGCCAGACAATTATCTTCTCTCAACTTGAGTGAGGTGATGAAAAGTTTGTTTTCTTCAAGGCCTCTGTCTTCTTGGCTTGTGAACAACCATGGTCACATGCCTTTATATGACCCCCTTCTGTCTGTGCATGCCCATCCCATTGTCCTTATCTTTTCTTTTAAGAATGTTGGAGAACATGGGTCCTCATACTTCTAATGTAAGAACTTAGAAGCACAGGTAGGATCGTGAGTTCGGGCCAGCTTGCAATAATTACAGAGAGATTGGTTCAAACTCTTTTCCCTCCTTGAAGACAAAGAATGCCAGACATAGTAGACTAGAGACTATCCTTGTGCCACAATTTAACTTTAATTGCCTTTTTATAGATCCTAGATTAAAATACATTCTGAGGTACTAGGAGTTAGGGTATTAACATAGAAGCTCCACACAGGGGTTCTTAAGACCATAATCCCATGAGGTCCTCAGCCACCCGCACTCTTTCTTGTTCTCTCAGCAGGGAAAGAATTGGGTTGACTGTATGTGGTTTGTATAAAGCCAAGATTCTTCTGAGTCATCAAGGGAAAGGAAGTCTTGCTTTCTATGAGAGAAAGTTCAGGGGAAAATCACTCACTGTTTTTGAACAATTTATTTTATTTATCTGTATGTGTGTATCTGAGTCCACACACACACACACACACACACACACACACACACACACACACACACATGTAGATAGATGGGAGGCCAGAACAGGATCATATCCACTAGAGCTGGAGCTATAGACAGTTGTGGATGTATATGCACATACAAACCTCTGGATGTATGTGCTGGAGCTGAACTCTTGTCTTGTGAAAGAGGACAAAGTGCTCTCAACTGCTGAGCCATTTCTCCAGCCCACCACTCATTCCTCTGAGACCATTAACTGAAAGGGAGGTGATATCTGGGGCCTTTCTGAAAGGTTTGTGTCATAAAGAAAACTGGACTAGTCACTATGGTTGTAGCAGCACTAGAATTTCATTACAACCTGTTAAAAGAGCTTACATGAAGAGGGACCTTTCTGGGTCTGTGGCAGAATGAATTCAGAGTCCACATATGTTCTGCACAGTTTTAAACACACTTTGATATAGACCTGTGATATCACAGTATCTCCCTTGACTATGCTGTGACATATGTTTGCTATAACACTTGCACCAGTGAGGGGACTAAGGTCATCTTGGCTCTGCAGAGACAGGACAGTAGCTGGTAGATCTATGGGAGACCTGCCGGTGGTGACAAAGGCTACCACAATCCCAAAATATTAAAGACCAGTGTGAGCTCATAGAAAGAATCCTGGATGATTGTCAATGATTTGGGGTATTGCAACTTAGTAGCCATGACTTTTGGTAACTAACAGCTTCCTGTAGGTCTACATTAATAGTCTGTGGCATGGGTAGAAAGAGCTCCAAGTGTCCCCAGTCTCTAGGCTGTTCTCTTCTAAGAGAGTCTGTAATTCTAGTCAAGGCCTTGCAAATGGATCTGCCAGGACGGATCTGGAGCTTAGAGTAGGCACCCAAGCTACCAACATGACTCACTGCAAAGCATGTGTTTTAAAGCCACTGATTTCAGAGAAATCTCTTACAAACTCTAAAATGTCAGTCTTTTGGATTGGATGACAACATTATAGGGAAATAAATCATTCCTTTTTAAACTGTTCACTTCTTTATGAGGAAATTACTAATACATATTTAAACTAGGATGGTTACTTACCTGTCATTTAGGAGCCATTTGCATAGTATTTGGGGGTTATAGGGAGATAGATGAAAAGGTCAGATGGCTATACATGTTAGCTCTTCATGCAATTTTTAGTGCTGGTTTGGAGTGCAGAAAGTGAACAAAAAAGAAAGCCCCCTTTTGGAAGAATATCTAGCCAGTGCCCCCCCCATATCATAAAGTGAGATGATTTCATTCCAGTGTTTAAAATACAGGCCATGCAATTATTTCTTCAATCTATCTACAACACAAACAAAAACAAGTTAATAATACCATGACTATGCCATGGGGCTGGTGAGATGGCTCAGCAAGTAGAGGCACTTGTGACCAAGCCGGATGACCCATGGGTGAAAAGAAAGAGTTGAGTCAGAAAATTGTCCTCTGACCTCCACTCATATGCCATTTAGCATCTGAGTGCAGATACTACCCCTACCCCTCCACAATATAAATGAATAAATAGTTATGATTCCATAGAAATGCTATATTCTTACAAGCTTGTCATTAATAAAATAATAATTCAAATAATTATTCCTTAATTTAATCAAGGATGTTGCCTTATGTCAACAGAAGTGTCCCAAGTGTTAGCTTTTAATCAAACCAACTGATTTGTCAGGGGGAGAATGTCTTCTAAGATAATCTTCTAAAAGCATGAGCTTTAACTTGAAATAAGTGCCCAGACCAATCCCAGCTTGGTTTTCCTCTGGTCACCGTGACTGACATCTTGTGTAGTCACTGGAACTCAGCAATTCTTGGACACACATAACAGCTTTCTCTCCTCTTGCCAAACCACACTGGTTGAAATCACTCTCCTTTGCTTATTTCCTGACAGTCACACCACCCTGAGTCTTCTTTAGCCTTGCAAGAGTACACTCTCTGTCCATTTCCAGATCTTCCTAGAGAACAGGTCTGGTCAAAATTACATCTCCAGGCTATTGGAGTAAAGCCCACGACCCTCCATCTGGTCCCAGGGCCTCTGTGACTTGATCAGACTGGATTGCCAATGGGGTTCTCTTTACTCCTGAAGATGTTAGGACACTGTCCTACCTCTCTCACTACATTTCTCCTCTCTGGACTATGGTCACACTGTCTTTATTACACAGAAGGCTTTCCCTTATAACCCTTTTTACCTTGCCAATGGATAATTTTATGTGTTTTACACAATTACTTCAGAGGGCTGAGTCTAAAAGACAGACTACACATGTCTGACTCCCTTAATACAAAGGATTTCATCATAGGATTATTCAAAAAGCTTTTTAAAAAGGTGTTAACATCCAACAGGGCATGGCGACAAAACTGAGGTATTGGTATCAGCAGGAAGCTCTGGAGCCTGAGAATAAGAGAAGAGGGCTGTGTTCCTGGGAGAAAGTATGGGCATGAATGGTAGTGATGAGTGTGTGTATGTGTATGTGTGTGTGTGTGTGTGTGTGTGTGTGTGAGTGTTGGGGTTGGGAGTGATGGAGTCTCAGCCTCTGCCCAATGCTACCCGAAACACAACCAGACACAGGCAGATCCCGGTTTCCTGTCTCCTGTCTTCTCCAATATTCTATCTCAACTTAGCCCATATCCAGTTAGCCAAGGAACATGGAAAACGAAGTTTTCAGTTTTACGCCTTCTTTTATGGCACAGAGGGAGAGAGAGGAATGCAGCCTGGAGCATAGATCCTAGTAGCTCTTATGCCCTTCCTTCATCTCTATTCCTGGTTGGAATACTGAGTCCCAGGTTCATTCTTATGGTATTTGTATGTCTAGGACACTTTATAATGTGCCTTCCCTATGTAGGATTTGAGGTCTTAACTTATTGCCTCTACAAGATTGGAAGTCAATTCATTGGAGGCAAGGACTCTCATTCTTCCTACCCTCAGTGCTTAGGTCATTTGCTTGGGACTCCTCCATATTTAATAAAGACAGAATGGTCATTATGGCAAGAGAGATGGGGTAGTAATTAATAGAGGATACCCTCCGGCTACAGGGTCAGTCAGAGGAGAAGAGAAAGAGCAGTAAAAATACAGGAAGTGCTTAAGGCTCATTGCTCTACAAGCCTTTAGTAACAGGCTATCCCTTGTTTAGTTTAGTTTAGTTTTGTTTTGTATAGATTTATTTATTTGTGTGTGTGTGTGCACAGCCACATGTATACAGGTATTCACAGAGGCCAGGAGGAGAACATTAGATTCCTCAGAGCTGTTGTTACAGGTGATTGTGAGCTACCAGCATGGGTGCTGTTATTACAGGTGATTGTGAGCTACCAGCATGGGTATTAGGAACAGAACTCTGGTCCCCTGAAAGTGCAGCTCGTGTCCTTAACTGCGGAGCCATCTTTGCAGCCCCAGCAGACTTTCTAATTTCCTTGTCTTCAGTGTGGAACCCTTTGCTGATGAACCCACACTGGGAAACCCTGTGCCAGTCTGCAAAATGCCACATGCAATAAAAAGCCACACGCAATTATGTTCTCCAGTGCTCCGGATGAAGGGACTGGACTAAAGACAAAAGTGCTCATTAAATCTCCAGATACTAAAGGGCAGACCTTAGATGTGGACTTAAAATCCCAAAGGCAAAGGGATTCTTCTGATACTGTGTGCCTGCTGCTGTCTTCGAAGTATACTAAATGAACTTGTTTTGATTCTGTAAAAGGCTTTGATAAAGATGATTCAGTGTTAGATTTCTTAACTTTGTTCTTAAGGATAAGCTTCCAGATTCGGAACTGAGGCAAAAGTAGGTGCAGCTCTCTTCTGAACCAACAACTTCTCTGCTTGAAAGATATGAAATACATATATTTGTATTTCAAGTTTCATAAAATGAAAAAATGGACTTATGTCAAAACAAAACAAAACAAAACAAAACAAAACAAAACAGAACAAAACGGGATCTTCTAGTTGAATCTGTTGTTCTATGATTCTAATCCTGGCATTTTGGAAACTGAGGCAGAGGGACCACAAATTCCTGTGCTACAAAGCAGGGGCCTTTTGCAATCATCGATCAAGCAATCAACTGATCAAGAGTATGCATTTTAAATGTTTATTTTCTAATTGCAAAAGTGGAACATATTGCATTGCAGTTGAAAAATATAATAAAGTATGTAAGAGTAGAAAAATTTACCATTGTTAAAGTTCTTTATCAATAACATAAAATCAACAGTCTTTTCTTTCAAAATTATTTCATATTCTATATATAATCTTCGAAACTACTCTTGTACTTAAGTCATAAACCATATATCCTTCTTCAATAAACACAAGTCTGCATTATATTCCACTGTACAATACCTAACTCTCTGTTATTGGGCACTGAGTTTGTTGCTCAGTGGTTCCAAGATGCTATGTTACAGTTTTATATTAGTTTTGTGTTGCCACTTCAGCAAATCACTGCATATTCAGAAAGTTTAAAACAACATATACTTATCCTCCTATAGCTTTAGACCTCAGAAATCCAAAACCAATATTCCTGGCTAAGGTCCACCTATCAGAAAGTCTAGCTCCCACTGGAGGGGCTGGAGGGCTGCAGTCGTTAGGAGGGTAGGCTTTTTTTTTTTAATATTCATTTATTGAGGATTTAAATTTTTCTAAAAGCATCACTCTGGTGGACTATGTACTTGAATAGGATGAATAACAGAACCAAGAACAAGATTCTCAGCCAAATATCAAGACAATGGTGGCCAGAGCAAAAAAGAGGCTAGAAATCTTTTCTTCATGTCACAAGGAATCTTTGCAGAATTTTAGGCAAAGGAAGTAAATGAATGCTGGGAATTAAAAACTGACAGTTAAACAAACAAACAAACAACAACTTAATTATGTCTCCATCTGTGATTTTGAAATTCTAAGAAATTTAATGGGTTCTTTCTGGTTAATTTAAGTAATATTTTTGCTTACTTTTCTTGCAAAATCAAAGTTAATATGGTATAGTTTCTTTGTGCTTAAGATGCTGAGTCTTTCTCCTTCCCTCTTTCCCATACAGAGGAAGAGGTTCACCCTGTAACCCAAGATTTCCTGGAGCTCACTACAACCCAAGCTGGCATCATTCTTTTTTTTTTTTAATTTTTAATATTTTTTATTACATATTTTCCTCAATTACATTTCCAATGCTATCCCAAAAGTCCCCCATAGCGCCCCCCACTTCCCTACCCACCCATTCCCATTCTTTTGGCCCTGGAATTCCCCTATATTGGGGCATATAAAGTTTGCAAGTCCAATGGGCCTCTCTTTCCAGTGATGGCCGACTAGGCCATCTTTCGATACATATGCAGCTAGAGACAAGAGCTCCGGGGTACTGGTTAGGAGTTACAGAGACAAAGCTTGGAGCTGTGATGAAGGGATGGACCATCTAGAGACTGCCGTATCCAGGGATCCATCCCATAATCAGCTTCTAAATGCGGACACCATTGCATATACTAGCAAGATTTTGCTGAAAGGACCCAAAGATAGCTGTCTCTTGTGAGACTATGCAGGGGCCTAGCAAACACAGGAGTGGATGCTCACAGTCAGCTATTGGATGTATCACAGGGCTCCCAATGGAGAAGCTAGAGAAAGTACCCAAGGAGCTAAAGGGATCTGCAACCCTATAGTTGGAACAACAGGATGAGGGTAGGCTTTTAAGTCCTGGATCCTTCCTCTTCAAAGACCAGCAGACCAGTTCTTCCACTGAGAAGTGCTCCTCTGTCTGACTCAGAGTCTCTTTTGCTTCCTATCATGTAGTTCATCGTGATAACCTCAGGTTTGCTTTGACAATTCAAAGTTAGCACCTCATCCCAACATCCTTCACTCACAGCTGATGCAGAGTCCCCTTTGTCTTTCTCTCTTTTATCTTCCCTCTCCCTCTACCCTCCCCTCCCTTTCCACTCCATTCCCTTCCACTCCTACACTCCGCTGCCCTTCCTATTTTTCTTTGCAGTATTGGGAGTTGAATCTAAGGCTTCAGGTATGCTTGGTAAGCACTCTAACTCTGAGCCATGTTTCCAGCCCTGAAGTCTCCTTTTCTTATATAGCAGCATTCTTTCACTGGGCATTCGGCAGCACTGTCATCCTCTTTGCTGTGGACATCATTGTAGGCACCTTTGCAAGCCTGCTCCAGCTTTGTGACTCCACAACCAGGCTCTTATAAGGGTGGCTGTACTATTTGTTACTGCACTAAGACCCATGAGAGTTAAAAACATATGAGATTTGGCATACTGGGGGATGCCCTGGATCTGCCACAGACTGGAAGGATATCATCTTTCTTCTACCTCAGTATCATCATCTATAAGTGATGGGACTACAGACTCCTTTCACATAGAATACTTCATAATTCTTCAACGAGACACTGGAAGTGATGTAACAGAAATAGCAAAGGTGTGGGAAGGGGATAGCCAGAGATGGTGAGGGGCAGTGTCCTAGACCTGGACTCACTGTGTGCATTATTTGTGAGTTGGAATCTGAGAGAAAAGCATCACCTTGCACTTAGTAAGTGCTACTTATTCAGGGCCTACTGTGAACAGGATGTTCTATCAGTACTTGTTACAGAAATCTCATACAGGATGAGATACTAAAGTTTTCAAATAGCTTAAAGAATATGTTCAAGGCTCCATGACAATAATAGATGTATGAAATCATGTGGCTCCGACCACGTGCATCTGGATGTAAGCTGAGGCTCTATTGAACATATAAGTTTCCAGTATGTTTCCAAATTCAGAACTGAGGAGAAATTCAGTGTAGCTGCCTCTCCAATGATAGCTAGTAGCTCCTCAGATTTGCATGTATATGTCTTGTTTTATTGAAGGAGAGGGTCACAAGTTGTTCACATAGGTCTTGCTGCATGTTTGTGCACACATTGCCTAGTTTTAACTGCAGTCATTAAAACCCAGGCTTACCTAGGAGTGGAGGCAAATGCAGGTGACCCCAGCTCTTGGGAAGTAGAGGCGGATCACAACTTCAAGGAAAGCCTGGGCTATATGACACCCTGCCACAAACATAAACACAAATTGGGAATCACAAAGACAACATCCATTAGCAACAACTGGAGACTGGTAAAAGACTCTGGACTTAATACTTTGAGAGTATCTGGCAGCACTATATTATTTGAAACTTTTGTATTAGTATATATTCACACTTTGACAGTGTGTGTGTGTGTGTGTGTGTGTGTGTGTGTGTGTGTGTGTGTGTGGAGTATGCATATGCTGTATATGACCACATGTATGTTCAGGTGCATGTCCCTGAGTGTCCTGTGACTCTGCCCTACTCCTTTGAGAGACAGATGCTCATTGAGAGTGGAGCTAGGCTGGCAGCCTAGCTATAGCCTCAGTAACCCTCCTGTTGTCATCCCCTACAGTACTGGGGTTACAGTATGTCCACACTCAGCTTTTGGCATGTGTGCTGGGGATTTAAACTTATGCTTGTGTGGCAAATGCTCTTGCACATGGAGTCCTCTCTCTAGCTGTCTGAGAAAGTTTAATGGGCCATCCTTTGTGAACTTGCTCAGAAGAGCTGTGGAGTGTCCCATTCTTTCCTGCCGTAGGCTGTGCTGAAAGGTACTCAATCCATCCCTTCTGGCCTCTCTGACTGGTGTGTGTGTTCATGGTGCACGGGCACATGCTGTAGTTACGTGGCCTTTTATTCGCCAAGTTCTCTTCCTTATGGAAACCAGATGCGGGCTGAAGCCAAAGTTCTCAGGAGCAGAAGTGAAGCTGGGCTGCCTGGCCAGATGACTCTCTTTCAGGATACACAATCCCTTCTCCTCTGCCCCTCCCCCTGCCCCACTTCTGAGAGTCAAATGCAGATATACAACCTTTCTAGGTACTGATTGACACACATGTGCGCACACACGTGCACACACACACACACACACCTTTTATGTTTGTTTGTTCAAAAAGAATTTTTACTTGCATCTTTGTTTAGAGAAAAAGTTCTGTTTGGTTGTCAATAACTGTAATTAAGAGGAACGATATCTACAACAATAGGTGCTGCATATATTTTGAACAGCCTAGACTGAAAAAGTGAGAAATAGTGTAACTTGACTAACCTTAAATAATATTTGGATGGGATTTAACAAATGCACAGTAAGCTAATCAGCCAACCAAACAAAAGCAAACAACAAACAAGGCTGGAAGAGCAGGTAGGGGACATTTCAAATATGCTGGTGGCCAGTTGGAACCAGAGAAGTCTGACCCACCTGCTAATTCTGACAAGCTAGACCATGCAGCCCACAGGAGTTTGTTTGTGAAGCTAGGTTGCTTCAAAAATCCCACTTACTCGTGATGGATGTGTGTAGAAAGAGGAATTACGATGATGATGAACTACAGCATGGGTTAGAATTTGACTAACGAGGGACTGAGGATGGCAGAGGAAATGGTTACACTCTCATTGCATGCTTTAGAGAAGTCTGGAATACTTTGAATATTGTGAATAACGGACACATTGGGCTCTTGTGCTTTCTTCGCTTGTGTGCCTGTGTCACTTTGAGCAATGTACTTAACTTCTCTGTGCTTCAGTTTGAACATCAGAAGCAAAGGTGAATGGAGAGATTTGAAATGTGATGCAGCTCAGTGCTGAGATCCTGGTGTGCATTTCCAGAGGAATGCCGCCATGTTTGTAGTCCACTGAGTAAAGATGGCTGCAAAGAACCACTCCCAGAGTTTTTATTTTTCTAGATAGCCATTTCTCCAAGGTAGAATGTCCCATTTATATTAGAGTCCCCTGAGGTCACCACAGTAGTGAGGAACATGTGCAGCACATAGTCAATTACCCATTTCTCTTTCTTCATCTAGTGGATTTTCTTGATTCATTTTCTTCTTAGCTTATTTTACTCTTGTTTTATGTATTCCTCTTGTGTTGTTGTCTTTGAGATATGAAAGAAGGTATAATTGATGATTTCCACTATGTATTAAAACAGATCTTAGGTCTAGGATGGAGGAGGCCCTGTACAACAAACATCACTGAAAGGATCAGGGAAACAACTGGTTGGTTTGAAAGTGAATTTTAGCATCTGTTTTTCTCAGGTGAAAATACATGGTGGAATAAAAGAGAGCAGTTTGCCAAAATTTCAATAGTTTCCATGGCTAGAAATATGTTTTCTGCAGATACATCCATTTGCCTTAGAATTTCATAAATCCATTGTTTTTAATAGCTGTGTAGTATTCCATTGTGTAAATGTACCACATTTTCTGTATCTATTCCTCTGTTAAGGGACATCTGGGTTCTTTTCAGCTTCTGGCTATTATAAATAATGCTGCTATGAACGTAGTAGAGCATGTATTCTTATTACCAGTTGGAACATCTTCTGGGTATATGCCCAGGAGAGGTATTGCTGGATCTTCCGGTAGTACTATGTCCAATTTTCTGAGGAACTGCCAGACTGATTTCCAGAGTGATTGTACAAGCTTGCAATCCCACCAGCACTGGAGGAGTGTTCCTCTTTCTCCACATCCTCACCAGCATCTGCTGTCACCTGAATTTTTGATCTTAGCCATTCTGACTGGTGTGAGGTGGAATTGAGGTAACCCAATCACAAAAGAACTCACATGATATGTACCCACTGATAAGTGGATATTAGCCCAGAAACTTAGAATACCCAAGATACAATTTGCAAAACACATGAAACTCAAGAAGAAGGAAGACCAAAGTGTGGATACTTCGTCCCTCCATAGAACGGGGAGCAAAATACACATGGAAGGAGTTACAGAGACAAAGTTTGGAGCTGAGACAGAAGGAAGGACCATCCAGAGACTGCTCCACCTGGGGATTCATCCCATAAACAACCACCAAACCCAGACACTATTTCATATGCCAGCAAGATTTTGCTGACAGGACCCTGATATAGCTGTCTCTTGTGAGGCTATGACAGTGCCTGGCAAATACAGAAATGCATGCTTACAGTCATCTATTGGATGGAACACAGGGCCCCCAATGGAGGAGCTAGAGAAAGTACCCAAGGAGCTGAAGGGGTCTGTAACCCTATAGGAGTAACAGCAAAATGAACTAACCAGTACCCCCTTAGCTCATGTCTCTAGCTGCATATGTAACAGAAGATGGCCTAGTCGACCATCATTGGGAGGAGAAGCCCTTGGTCTTGCAATTATATGCCCCAGTACAGGGGAATGCCAGGGCCAGGAAGCAGGAGTGGGTGGGTTGGGGATCAGGGTTGGGGGAGGGTATAGGGGCCTTTCAGGATAGCATTTGAAATGTAAATGAAGAAAATATCTAATAAATAAATTGTAAAAAAAATATGTTTTCTCCATTTATACGTTTTGCACAATTATTCATCCAAGGAACCCATCCCTGAGTCTTGTTAAAAATGCTATTTCGGGGTTGGGGATTTAGCTCAGTGGTAGAGCACTTGCCTAGCAAGTGCAAGGCCTTGGGTTCGGTCTTCAGCTCTGAAAAAAAAATTAAAAAAAAATTAAAAATTAAAAATGCTATTTCATCTATAACACAAGTTATTGCCTAATCTATGTAAAGTGCTGATCTCCCATAATCCTGCAAGGTAAAGGAATATTCTTACTATTTTCATTTTTATTTCAGAGGAAAATAGTAAGATGTCAACAGTACACCAGTAATGCCAGCATTGCGGAAGGAAGATCAGGAGGACTGTGAATTCCAGGCCAGTGGGACACATAATGAGACACTGCCCCACAACCTGAGAAACAAACAACTAAAATTAAAACCAAACAAAACAAAAACTTTGATGAAGGCTACATAGCGAGAAATAGCCAGCCTAGTATGTAAATTTGTATTTAAAATTTCCAGAGCCAAACCTGTTACCTACTCTTCCAAATTTCTCTGGCAATCTAACCCTTGTTCAGGTCAGGCTGCATTGTCGTTTACCTGTCTTGCACCTTGTCCATCCCTCCTTCTGCATTGTGAGTGTTTGGAGACTGCTTTGTTCATCATGGGATTATCCACACAGCCCCACAGAAAGGAACAGCCTCAAGAGGTTATATACTATGCATGGATGCTTGAGAGAGGGCTTTACCTCACACAAGTGAGTATGTAGCCTGCCCAAGTCCACTCTCATTGTTCCCCTTCCCAGTAAGACCTAAGCTTATTGCCTGAAGCTGCTGATGGTGTATATTTTAGTTAATTTTTAAGTGTCCTGACAATATATTCAATGGGGTGTGTGTGTGTGTGTGTGTCTGTCAGGTGTCCAAAAGTCCAATTCTCTCTCTCTCTCTCTCTCTCTCTCTCTCTCTCTCTCTCTCTCTCTGATTGAAAATGTAAATTAACAAGATCTTTGAACCTCTTGGTTCTTGGGACATGGATAATTCTTTGTGTGTTGAAGGACTAGAATGGAAAGTTTGCTTCCTCTGCCTTCTCTTTCCTCTCCCCTTCCCTCCCCTCCCTTATTTCCTTCCTTCTTTGACACCTTCCTTCCTTCCTTCCTTCCTTCCTTCCTTCCTTCCTTCCTTCCTTCCTTCCTTCTTTCCTTCCTTCCTAGCCTTTTTAGTTTTCAGGAGGTTGTGGACCATAACAAGGGCCTATTGGAAACTAGAAATTAGAAAAGCAGGACTCTAACCTATTGTAATACTACAGTTTTTTAATGGATTCCTGACACTTGTTGCTAACGCAACCTGACCAGCCATGATCCTGACATCTTTAGCCTAAAGGTTGAATGTACACAGCGGGTTTTCATGGGCTGCATATTAGAAAGTGTAGTTAGACTGCAAGCCTTTTTTTCCTTCTTTTGTCCTTCATCCTGAGAATACATGAGTGTCTCTCAAGACTTGTCACCTTCTTCATATCCCTGGCACTCAACAGACCCAGTGGTCACTACACTATTAGCTGAGTGAATAGGCTGTAGTAGCCAGGTGACTATATCCATCCATTTAGGATACCTTAACACAATATCCTATTCATTTTCTCAATATGCTACTGAGAATGTACTGCCTCATCTTAGATGGATCTCATCAATAAACACACACACACACACACACGTATATATACAATACAAATGTGTGCACAGCTCTTGAGGAAACATTGTGATGATATAAGCAGAAATAATCTTCCAGAGGCAAAGTGAACATTGAGTGAACCAATCAGGTAAACAATGTCATGTAACTAGAAGTTTTGGTTCCAGGAAGAAAATTAGTGAAGCAGCAGGTTTAGTATTAAGTGAAAAAGGAATGGTGTTAGGCCTACCTGGAGAGCATTCTATTTTCTGGTTTCAAAAGTCCATCTGAATCCTCAGCTCTGGTATGTAAAATTGATAAGTCCCCCTAGCCCCCATGGGGAGTTCTACACACAGAGAGCTCTTTCTGTGAACATCAGCCCCTTGAGAGACATGGAGAGAAGTCAAGAACTGACTACCGTGCCCAAGCGTACTCACAAGAGTCTGCCAAACTCCATAGCTAAAGAGGCCTTGACATGTTTCCACTGCAGAGTCTGCCCTTATAAAATATGTTGCTAATTAAAATAACTGCCAGTTCAGTCTCCTACAGGGAAGCCCATCCACGTGCACACAGACTGTTGCTTTCCAAGTTTCTAGGTTTCAGTAAATAAATCAAACCCACCAAACAAGCAGCAGACCCCAGCTATCTAGAGAACATGAGGGGAGCCCTATCTTATATGAAAGCCACCAGGCAAAATGTCAATCCAATCCCCTTCTCTAGAGAAGGAATGGGTTAAGTGGCAGATGATGTCACTGCTACACAGCGCTGTGGGCATATTTGATTTGGCAAGTGGTAAAAGGAGCCCTAGACACATGCCCCAACAGAGTCAATTATTAAATTGAATTCAATACACTTACCAAATTGAATTTGGAGTGTGTGTGTCCTTTTTTCTTCATCTGAGCAGTGGTCTGTGCAATTGTTTAACAATTCATATCTGGTCTTGTTCTTCCTTGCTATGCCTCCTTTATTGGCTTCCTGTTGTACTTTGCATAAAGTCTAGCCTCCCTCATATGGCTACAAGACCTTCCCCTCTACAGCCCTCACTTGTCTCAGGGCCAATTTTTAGTCACACCAAACTAAATGACCCCGAAGTGCTGTTTTCTCTCTTCCCTCCATGTTTTTGCACAGGCTGTTCTATCTGCCTGGAAAGCCTATTGCACGATCCTCTTCTCACCTCTAGTCAGCTCATAAACAAGTCCCCTGCTCACATAGAGTCTTCATATTTTGGAGGTCTTCCCTGACATCCATTCTCACCCTTGTGCCAATACCCAGTCTGGAGAGGTCTATTTTGTGAGCTTTCCTGGCTGTTGATACCATACTTGACCATTGCAATTGATATGAATGAAGACTTGAACTGATCTACAGCCTAATTTCAAAGCCAAGTCTGATGGTGTCCCTAACCCTAATGTTGCTGACACCAGGCTGGTAAAAGGGTTACACAGCTGAGACTATATGGAGGAGTGAGGGCCATAGGTATAAACAAGCCTATAAATTAGGAGATGACTAGAAATATGGAACAATAAATTCATTAGTTATAGACAATATTTGTTCACACTTATAATCATGTAGCCAATTGCAGCTGTAGATGCTCAGCATTGGAAAGGAATAAAAAAATGTATTACAAGTTTAGGAAAAAGATAAAACCATGGAATCTGAAGAGTAGTGTCTATAGAAGGTGTGTCACTTCCACATCATTGCAAAGTCAAATGTTGTTCTGTAGTTGGGGTACCTTAATATATCTATATTAAGCTGTTACATATGCATACTTGTTGAGTGTGTTGGGATTACAGATAAGACTAGGGTCACTATGGTCTCTGTTTGTCTGGAGAGTATAGCATACATGGAAAGATATACATAGATATAACCATGCAATTATTTAATTGCAGATTTTCTCAGACTAACAAAACAAAGACAAGACATTAAGTGGTGGTGGGGATTTGTTAGAAAAAAATCTAACCTGGTCTAAAAGCCACAGAAAGTACCCCTCAAAAGTACTGTTGGAAATGGTAAGGGAGTCCTGCTCTAAGGCAGATTGAAAACAAAACTACTAGAAAAAGAGAACAGTACAGAACAACCTCAGAAACCAGAAAAAAGCAGTTATGCTCTAGGGAGGAGAGAGAGAGAGAGAGAGAGAGAGAGAGAGAGAGAGAGAGAGAGAGACAGAGACAGAGACAGAGACAGAGACAGAGACAGAGACAGACAGGGAGGGAGGAGGACAGACAGAGAGATGGAAAGAGGCAGAATATGAGCCTGGGGAAGCAGATTGTTTAGTCTGCTAAGACAAGGTAAGGCTTGTTTTAGAATTTTATCCTAAGTGTAATTTGGAAGACAAAGAGAAGGTTTGAGCCTAATGCTAAGTTCAGTCTGCAGTGTTAAAAATTACTTGGCATCAGTGTGGAGGAGGGATTGGAAAGGCTCACAAGGGGTAAAATACCAACTGGAAGGTTGCTGGATCATTCCGTGGTGAGGCAGGGGTTTCTTGGCCTTAAGCACTGAGAAATGCAGAAGAGTAGATGGAATCAAGAGATACTGAGCTGGTCTCAGTGGCCCTTTGAGGTGGATTGGCTATTGGGTTGGAGTAGACTGAAGTATCAACATTCTAGTCTCATTCATTCAAGCAACTCTAACCAGCCTATTACAGGGTAGATAAGTATGTTGGGAAAATGTATATACAGGTCTTTGTCAGCATTGCTATCTGACTACAACACAAACTTTTCTGTTCTTTGCATTTTACCATATATCAATACTATGTAAGAGTGGTTTAATTTAATTTTATGTATGTACATAATGTTTCATCCTACTTACCATCCTTTGCTCTCATTTATCTTCTGACGATCTCCTCTCTCTTCCTAGATAGTTCCCCATTCAAGCCTTTAAAACAAATCAAAATTCCACCTGTGAGAGAAAATATATGATTTTGGTTTTCTGGATCTGAATTACTTCATTTAATGCAATAATTTCCAATGCCATCCATTTTTCTGCAAAAGCAATTATTTTCTTCTCTATGATTGGATGTATACAGTCATGTGAACATACCACATTTCTCTCTCCATTTATGAGATGATAGGCAAATTCTCCACAAGTTTCTATTGGGTCAAATGTTGCTTGCAACTCACAACCCATTCTCATTTTCCTCCATTCAGTGCAATTTTCTTTCTGTGAGCATGTGTGCAGTTTTATTTTTCTTGTTCTTGGCCACTTAGGATGTTTACACTATGTTTGTCAGCCCTTGATCCTTGACTTGTGTGGTCAGGTGGCATATTACATTCTGCTTCAATCTCTTACTTCTTACATAAACCTAAGCACATTGACTAACGTCCGCGATTTTAGAATGCTTACATTTAAGTGGACTTGATTTAAAAGGTACTTGAATCATCTCTAGGTTGTGGAGAATCAGATACATTATGCTTCTAATTCTGATGTATATGAAATAAAAAAAAAACCCAGATAGCTAGATCAGTCATAAGGTTGCTGGTTGCTGGTGCTTTCCATTGACCACTCTCAAACAAACCAAGACAGCAAGGAGGGCTAATACGGAGCCCAGACATTAGCTTCCAAGGACCTTTAACAGTACCACATAAGCAGATTGTGATGGTGCCTCTTTGTATTCCCAGCACCAAGGAGGGGATTGATCCTGAAGAATTCATACATGAGTTAGAAGACCTATTCTTCTAAGGTGTATAAACATATTCTCCTCTTCCAATGAAAGCGTAATACTGCAGTTGCTGTGTTCATCTTAGGCTCAAGAGCCACCAGTCTAAAGAAACCCAATAAAAACAATGCAGTAGACCCAAATTTTCCCAAGGAGAAAGCCCTCTGTGTGCCCTTCCTGCTACTGACCTGATGTAGGACTGTGTATGGAGTGAGGCAGGGAACGTTTGCTGTGCTGTTCTTTTTCAGGATGGGTAGTCTGCGATCCAATTTTATTTCATACAGTAGACACACATTTTGGAATGAAGAATTTCAATCTCACTGTTTTAACTGTGGAAATGTCCTGGCCTTTTCTTCACAGACCTACTGAGGTGTGACTTCATGTCCCACATTTGTCTGCTTTGATTTGTGGGGTTTTCATAGACAAACTAATACTGGCAAGGAGCCTTGTGAAAACTTCAAAAAAGCCACAAAGGCTGGAATACTTACTACTCAGTTCATTTTTAAACTCCCCAGTTGTGGTTTCCAAGTACCAGTGGTGGTGGTGCTATGGCGGCCCCAGTCTGTTCCTCCCTCACTTACTAGGACACAGTTACAAATGCTTTCAGCTTTTTGCATCCATTCTAGAATCATTCTTGGCTGAGTCTGGAAAGTGTGCGTCCATATTCTTTGGATTTCATCTTTGTAGCACAGGCTTCTAGATAAACATCACGTTCCCACGACTGAGAAACTTCATTGGCAGACTGACTGCCAATTACATTTGGGGAATTTTTATCCCTCTAGTGAGCTCAACAAAAAAATCCTAACAAAATGTACCGCCTGTGTTCTCAGCTGACTTGTTTCAATGTGATGCAAGTGGATGCTATTTACTAGACATGTAAGATCCAGTGTGTGTCTAAACTATGGTGAGATGAATATACAATATAACAATAGAGTTGTAGCAGAAAACAAAACAACATACTCAGAATGTGATTTCAGGAGGAGAGTATCTACAGATACTTGAAGAAAGTCAAGAAAACCAATGAGGTTTGGTCAAGAAATTTGTCTACTTTAGGAAACTTACTGATGCTCACCACTACAACAGAGACAAAAGGTCGGACTTGAAGGCTAGATCTTTGGGATGGCAAGGTGGTTTTTTTAGGAACTGTAAGTACAGGAAAGCAATTATGGTGGTTGATATACTAGAAGGGCACAATTTTTCTTCCCTGGTACCTTGATTGCTGGTGTTGCCCATTGACCACTCTCAAACAAACCAAGACTAATATAGAGCACAGACATTAGTATCCAGGGGCCTTTAGCAGACAGAGAAGATCAGGTACTTGTCATGGGGAGAGAAATATAATACTAGAAATAGAGAACAATCCAGATACCTTTAATCATTTGAAATCAGAATTTATTTCAAGACACAATGTGAATAAGTAAAAATGAACAGATTGGTTCCAGGGAGATACAGACCTAATTTTCATCTGCTGGTAGTAAGAATTGAGTTTGGGAGAGTATTTGAAATCACACACACACACACACACACACACACACACACACACACACACACTCACACACACACACACACACACACACACACACACACACACACACACACACACACCACTCCTACACACAAGAGCTGGAAAAACCTGATCTCATATGTTTGATATTTTTTGGCTACTTCTCATTAGCTCTTCTGTTAGTTACCCTTTAAATGGCAAGTTGCCTGCCATATGGAGGGGGAAAAACAGTGTGCTCAGTTGTTAGTGCTGTGTTCCTGTGGTGTCCCTATTAATTCATACCTGAAATGACGAGAGATGGGAGGATTGATGTTATTCCTGGATTCCTGCTCATTGAGTCCTTTTGTCAAGAGATTGTGCTGCTATTTTTGGTGCAATGTGAACCCATCAGAACTTCTTAAGGAGAGATTGAATTTTGTCTCATCACATGGGCATAGGTCCTTAGGTAACTGTTCCCTTTCCTGCTGGGCAGAAGATGACCAACAAATGGTCCCTGGTCCCTTGTGAACTGAGTGTTGACAAGGTCCTGTGTTTTTCCAAGAACTCAGGCGACTCTTCCTTGATAGATTCTTTGCTCCTTTCCAAACCTCTTAAAGGAGTTGTTCTTTATTGTGGCTGATGTTACCTTGTAACTTAGAAGCAAGAGAGGATGGGTAGTTACTTGTGAGGTGTGTGTGTGTGTCTGTCTACATTCACGTGCATATGGATACAAATCTGTGCAGAGACACACAGGGGTCAGATGACAGCCTCAGAAGTTGTTCCTCTTGGAAGTCTTTCACACTCTGTTTGAATCAAGGTCTCCTTGGCCTGAAACTTCACAAGTAAGTTAGAGTGACTGGCCTGTTTGTACCCAGGGACCAGCTGCTCTCTCATTTCCATCTTGCCATTATTGAGACTAAAACACATGTGTGTTCTGGGACTCAAACTGAGGTTTTCATGTGTGAAGGTGAGCACTTTACAAAATGAGCCTTCTCTCCACCCTCTGATTGCAAATTCTGACTGGCCTGTTGGAAATGGGGCTGGTGATTGGAAAGGAAACAGTCACAGAAAACATTGAATATTCACTGATTCAGACTTGAGTCTCAGGATTTGCTGTGCTAAGAAGAGGCCCTAAACCTCATAGCCATCTTCTAATGCAGTGTCTACTATTCTCAGTTGAAGAAGCTGAGCCTCCGAGAGATGGGTTCATCTGTCCAGATGCCAAAGCCTGAGCCAGAGACCGCAGACCTACCTCCATCAAAACAAAAAGCTGTGTGTCTTTTCTTGAAGCAGTTAAGGAGAATCAATTAGAGTATTTTCATCTAGCCACGACTATTTTAAAATTAAAAACCAAACAAAACAAAACATAAACAAGACTATGAGTTTTCTCATAAAAGGGTTGAGTCTTACTCATCTCTTGTTTCCCATTGCTTCCCACTGCCCCTGCCATAACACGGGTGGCTGGTTAACATTTGTTGAATGAGAGAATGACTGACTGAATGAATCATCAATACAAAGGTATTTTTGTCTCCGTGTAGCATTTTAATGCATATTTATATTTCATATGACAGTATTTGCAAATTGCATAATATTCCCCTTCAGCATGATTTGCACTGTAGAAATGTTTCCATATGCTGCATGTTTCCCCTCATTTGACTGAAGGTGAAAAAAAAAAAGCCTAAGAAAAACATCGCATGGTGGCTGAGCACCCATATAAACACAAGTCATATAGCATGTACTGTCCACAAACCGTATATTTTGGAAGGGCAATTTTGCAAAAATAATATTGAAGTAGACATTCAGTTTGGGCTGATGTGGGTTAGGAAAATGTTCTTGTGAAGTTAAACACAGTTTCATATTAATTCAGTATGTTGTAGAAGGTAGAAGGGAGAGCTGGGTCCTCAGGGCAATGTCCATATTCAAAGCCAGTCTCTACTGTTTAACAATGTTCATATTCAAAGCCAGTTTCTACTGTTTAACAGCACTGTGCCTTCTGAAACATATTCAAAGTATGTGCACCTTGATCCAGAGACTCTATGAAATGGAGGAAAATCACCATTTTTTCTCATGGAATAGTTGAAAGAGCTGAGATATAAGTGATTAAACTAATATCCCACAAATAACAAGAATCAACAAACGTTATTCAAAGTTCTACGCACCCAGCTCAGAAGAAATCGCCTTCCAGTTTACACTCACTGGGGTGAGGCTTTGAAGACTCACAGTAGGCCATTTGCTCTTTTGCTTCATGTCACCACCATCAGTCCCTGTCAACTTTAAGGCAAAACACAATAATCCTCAGAGTGACCTTCAAGGCCCTAAAGGAACTCATTCTTTTCTCATTCCTTTCACCTCACTTCTCCCACTTGCATGTTTTACCAATGGGTACTAACGAAAGTTCAAACTGGAAAAACTGACATTCGATGGGTGAACAGTAATACTTGAATGAAAGGAACCAGGTCATCTTTTTGCCAATGGACTTATGGAAATCTTAGAGAAGAGGCCTATTGACGTAGCTTGATGTTTGTCAAAGAATATCAGTTAAAAGATGATCAGAGGGACTGAGGAGTGAATTTGTTCTTGGTACCAAAAGCAAGGCATGAAGGTACAACAGGCCGATGCTGCAAAGTGAGCTAGGTTATGAGGAAAGCATCAGTTGGGTCCCTTAAATCTAGCTTAAGTAATAGATGGATATAAGGAGCTATCGAGATAATGGAGGTAAGGGAGATGAGCCCCCATTTTATCTTGCTACCTTTCAACCTGTTCTCAACAGAGCAGCCAGTGTGCCCTCTTACAGAGAACGCAGGTCATGACTCCTTTGCCTGAAACCTACTGAAGACCAATTCCCTCCAAATCACTCTGAAGGTATTTACTCTGGTGACCTGTGTGACACATTCCGGTCTACCCCTACAGTTCAGCTCTCTGTCTTGTCTACCAAAGCCTTCTCTGGCACAATCTTGTCATGTTGAAGTCCTTGATGTTCCTCAACCACGGCCAGTCTCCTCCTTTCTAGGAGCTCCTGAGACGACGTCTCTACTGCCCAGAATGGCTTTTCTATGGATACCCATCAGGTCTCCTCCCTCACCTCGTTTGGATTTTCACTTCCTTGTCATCTCCTCAGTGAGGTATCTTGTAACTACTTAATTTCTAAGAAGCTGGTCCCATCTTACTTATGCTCTGCTGAGCTCCGTTTTCTGATATGTTTTCTCCATTTGCATATGTAAGCACCAATCATGTTCTGTATTTGACCTTCACGATCCATGTCTCTGTCCACTTTCTTGCTTCTATAACAGACACCGTGAGGAAAGACTGACTCTTGCATCATTTCCCACTCTGTTTTACTGTGCCTTGAAAAGTGACTGCCCACGAGTTACTTAACAGGCGTTTGCTGAATGAAAGAATCCAGGCGGGGACTGCAGCAGAGCGTGTTGCTCTGAGGATGTGGTATTTAAGAAGCAGATCTGGGTTAAAGATAGATTTGGGAATCCTTAGCAATGACAAGATATCTGTGTGGGTGTAACTATGACAGATCAAGGGGGGAAATAGAATTTCACTAAATAATAAAGACTGTACATGAAACAGGAAGGGTTGAGTGCCATGCCTTGGGGGGTGGGGTAAAGATTTGAAGTAAAAGCTTTACTCTAATTCACACTGGCTCTGTGACCCTGAGAAAATGACCGAGTTGTTGTTGGTCTCCAATGTCTCAGGGTCATTAGGAAAAACAAAAAACAAAAAACAAAAAAACAAAAAACAAAAAACAAAAAACAAAAAACAAAAAACAAAAAACAAAAAACAAAAAACAAAACAAAACAAAACCAAAAACCAAGATGTCTTTTTTTTTTAATTTTTATTTTTTTATTAAGAGGATGTACCAGTAATGTACATACAAATGTTCATGGATGTTATAACAAATATAGGCTGTTGTTATTGTTGAGTCAAATATCATTGTGATTACAGAAATGTGAGAAAGAATCCTAGAAACATATAAAGTACTGGATGGCCCTCACAGTGGACAAATGAAGAGAAGTTTTTAAAAGAATCAGGGAAGCAGACCCCCTAGATGGTCACTGGCTGAGGCAAATATGCTAAGCTGCGTGCTGCACTCCAGGGTGCAGCAATTTAATCGGATAGTTTCACTTGAACCAAAAGGTTATAATCCCATATTTTAAAATGACCTAATGTTTATCTGGAAAATAGCAATAATTGTCCCAGAAAACAATCAAATAAAAACAAAACAAAACAACACTTGGGCCCTCAATTGTGTCCAGCTGACAAATGTAGGAACATGGTGACCCAAAAGTTTCTTTCTGGCCTTTAGGAGAGTTACTTGCTCACTAGTCAGGACTAGTTTGCTGGTTTTATGAGGGTGGCTATTGTGCAACTCTATTGAGCTGGCTCTGTGGGCGTTTATTTACAGATGGCTGCCATCTTGATTTATTGTCTGTCAAATTATAATTATTAAGGATGGGGTTAATTGTCATTTCAACCACCTGGTAATTACCCACTGTGCTTTCATGTGGTGACAAATCTGTCCTTTGGATCAAAACTGGAAACTTCATAATTCAGTTCCATGTCTACCTCCGTTCTTGTCATGGTCAAAATAAAAGATTAGTAAAAAATTATCAATACTTTCAAGTATAATTTGTGGACCATGAAAGGAAAAAATTGCCAATTGTTTTCAATAGTTTTGAGGAACAGGGCTTGTAGAACCAGACTCCACTGATGTGAGTTACAGTAATTGAAATTAAAATTACGAGACATGCTCTTTCAAAGATTGGTCTAATAAAACTTTCAAACAATGCTTCTAGTATATTCCATAGTGCATCACATAAAATGATGATTTATGACTCTCAGCATTGTTTACCCCATTGTGTACCATGCCACTTAGCCTTATGTCCCTTCCACACTTTCAAGACAGAATTCACCAGTGGCAGTGTGGTAACTAACGTCTCTAAGTCTGTAGAGCTGGCCTCGGGCAATGAATAGGATACTTTTCTTCGTGATCTAAGGAGACTGATAGAATTAATAGGAATAAAAAGAAGTCTACATGTCATGTAGGGAATGTCACTCTTTTCACTTTGGATGCCCATTCCTGTTGTCACATACATTTTTGCATTTTCAGCTTTCCCCAGAATGTATTATATCCGGAAGGTACACAAACCTCAATAAATTAGTCAGAATAGGGTCAAGAAAATAGCTTTGGAATTTTCTTATCATTTCATTATCTTTTCTTTTTTCTGAAAAAAAAAAAAAAACCAAACAAGCAAGTACACTATAGCCAATTTGTTGTAGCTTTTACAAGAGGCTATAGCAAAGAAGCTCAGGTCTAAGGCTCCCCAATACTTCTTAGCAGAATTGCCTTATGAGTGACAAAAGTCACATCAGAGTCCTTTGTCCCCAGAGCTTTACTTTGTTACTTGCTCAGCTGTGAAGCTCAGTCTGGGCTGGTTTCTGCTAATGTCCTGTTTCAGATTCAGATAGGTATCCATCCACCCACTGGGTCCAGAGAGAAACTGTGAGCAGCTTCTGTCTCCCTTTTTCTGTAAGACTGCTAGTGCATTCGTCAGGGGAAAAAAGGCCCGTGGGTTAAAGGGCCTACTAGTTTGTCACCAAGCTCAGCTGTTTCCAGATCTGTCTTAAGAGATCATAACCTGCTACGTAGGATTTCAGCTTCTTGGGCAATTTTCTCCAGTCAAGTGCCCCAACTTGCCTTCCTCTGCTCTTTCTTCCTTTGCTTCTCCATGAGCCATGGGAAAACTCTCATCTTTCTTGTAAGATCTTATCTCTGGTGCCTGTTCCCTGCCTAGTAAAGTCCACATACTGCTGCCTCAGAGAGTTCTCAGATCTTTCATTGCTTCCTGAAACATTTATTTGTCTTTTTCATCTGCTCTTTTTCTCTGCTCCCAATCTAGTGCTTTCCATGTTAGATGACATGTTATTAACCTGCAACATTCCTGATTATTCTTCAAAACCCACAAGCCCAGAAGAAAATCCCTTAATGAACAATCACCCCCATTGGTCCAAAATTAATTCTTTCTCTTTCTATATTTATACTTCCTTATACCCATGTCCTGTGATGTAACACTATATTACCCCTAATCTCTCCATCTCTGTTCTAGGCTCCTCAAGGGCAAAATATAGCATAGATTTTGTTGTTTTTCATGATGAAGGAGAGGCTATACAAATTGAATAAATGTTGTGTTTTATGCTTTGTACATGGCTTTCTCTAGGTTGAGTAGTAAGTACTCTGGATGTACCACATAAACAGATGTTGATAGACTCCTTGCAAAAGATTGCTTAAATCTTGGAAAATGGTACTGGTAGCAACATTAGAAAATCTAAGTAATTTTGTGGACAAATATCAACTGGTTTTATGGAAAACTCTACATTTCCCCACATCATGAATGGCATTTGCTCATCTGAATAAAACACAGTTAATCATGTCCAAATGGAAAGAAAAGAAGGATTTGGATTTTGTAAGGAAAAATTATTGTTTTTGCTTTTTGTGAGGTTTTTGCAGGATATTTGAGGTAATTGAGATATTTTATGAACAATGAATATTTTTCAAAGGGTGTTATTTCTTCTCTACCTCCTCGACTTCTTTCTATGAAGTCAGGAAGTCTTGAGCAAAAACAGAAGGCTGCTACCTTCTATAGAGAAAACGTACAGAATCTGTCTTGTGTAGATAGCAGCCTTTGGATGGCACCTTGGACCATCTCTTCCCAAACTCAAGATGCCAGCTGAAGAAGGTATTTTTAAACCTCTCACTTTCTCATGGTCTACTCAGTCACTCTGTGGCACTGGGGTTTATTGGCTTTGAGGGCCCAGCATGGGAAGTATTAGCAGATTAACAGATAATAGACCCATAAGGGGACTTTTTCTTTCTTGATTGGCACTGCACAAGGATTTCATATGGAACCTGTTCTTGCTCTCCCTATATCATCAGGGACTTTCCAAGGCACAGAAGACAGCTAAGTTCTAGAGTGGCTTGAAAGTTTTCCTAATAGAGTGGATGACTCTAAGAGGCTCTGGCATTCTCTAAGAACCATTCATTACTGTTACAATCATTTATGTGTATGCAGCCACTATCTTCTTATCAGAAAAGTACTTCTTCAAAGTTGAAACCTCTGTCTCTCCTACATAGGCAACAACTGACTGAGAAGCCTTTGAACGAGAGACATGAGGATAATGTTATATGGGCCACATTTACATTCCTTCTTTGTAGTCTTCCCTTCCCTTCCGTTCCCTTCCCTTCCCTTCCGTTCCCTTCCCTTCCCTTTCCCTTTCCTTTTTTTCTTTTTCTTTTTCTTTTTCTTTTTCTTTTTCTTTTTCCTTTTCTTTTTCTCTTTCTCTTTCTCTTTTCTTTCCCTTTTTCTTTTCTTTTTTCTTTTTTGGTTTTTTTGAGACAGGGTTTCTTTGTATAGCCCTGGCTATCCTGGAACTCACTTTGTAGACCAGGATGGCCTCGAACTCAGAAATCTGCCTGCCTCTGCCTCCCGAGTGCTGGGATTAAAGACGAGTGCCACCACGCCTGGCTGTAGTCTTTTCTATATCCACATAGATAGTAAAGAAGGTTATACAGGAGAGTGTTTAATTTCTCAGAGGAAAACAAAGTGGATTTATCTCCTCTCCTTTCTGCAAAACAAAAATTAAAGATACTCAAAGACCAAGGAAGCAGCATTCCTATACCTGGTCGGAGTCCCCTAACGTTTTTTTAGGTACACACACACACACACACACACACACACACAGAGAGAGAGAGAGAGAGAGAGAGAGAGAGAGAGAGAGAGAGAGAGAGAGGTTTTTTTTGAGATAGAGTTTCTCTGTGTGGCCCTCGCTGGCCTCAAACTCAGAGATCTGCCTGCTTCTACCACCCAAATGCCGAGATTAAAGGCGTGTGTCACCACTGCTCCTAATGTTCACCCTAACCATAGTGTGGAGAAAGTGATGATGACCTCTGATCGTCAACTTTTCCTGATTGACTCTATCACCTCATTTTCTCTATCCTTGACTTCCTCCCTTCCCCAAGGTCTAAATTCTCTGCAAAGTCGAAAACTGAAGGGTGATGGATGAATCATGTTAATGACCTCTAAATCATGCACACACCCAGGCACATGTCTGCCAAGAAGCCTCTTCCATTCACCACTGGGGGAAAGATTCTCTCTGTCCTCTTTACATGTGTTTACATCCATGAAAATGTTAACTCCACTCCTAGGAGTTGATTATTTAAAAAAAAATTACTCTCTATAGGAAGGAGGAAAAACTACATTAAAAGATATTGCTCATGGTTTAGTTCAAACCTCAGCACAGACTCTTGGCCAATAGATGAGTGGTGATCTGTGGTGGTTTCAGTGTCATGAGAACCACAATGAGGAGAGTCAAAGCACTTGCCCTGTGGTTTACAAAACATCTGTGAAGAAGAGGTATGTGAGGGGAGTAGCTGTCCATGGTGTACTCTCTGTGGGTCAGGCTCTGAGCATTTGCATTAACCTTCCCATTTATTCTTCTGAACAGCCATGAGGATAGATACGATCACTATAATTTATGGGTTAGAAGCACAGGGCTCAGAGACTTGGAGTAACTTGCCAAGCTCATGACTACAGTTGATGAGCTAATACTCAGAATTCAAACCTGGCTGGTGGATTTTTGTTGTCATAGTGGCTCTGGTTTATAGAGTCACCATGTCTCCAAGAACATCAAGCCACTGAATGCTCTGCAATTGTTCTTGGCCAAGTAAAAAGGCTGAGCTATTGCAAGCTGATGCTAACTCCAGCAGGCACGTACAGAGATGGTCCTTGACGTATGACTTATGGTACTTGTCCATCATGGTGGTGCAGAAACAATGTGTATCCAGTAGAAGCCTTACTTTTTGAAGTTTGGTCTTTTCCCAGGTTAATAGTATACAATATGATGCCCTTGTCATGCTGGCTAGAGCAGTGAGTGATATCTCCTTGCTCTCATAAGTAAAACCATCCCATGGATTACAAAGCCATGAGGCTTAGCAGGAAGGGTGAATTAAACACATTCTTGAAAGTATTATGGACTTATTGGCATGTGACTTCACAGTAAGTCATGGGACACCTGTACATATATGTGTATTTTGATTTAAGAATACTTTAATGTTTGGCTGACTCATTAGCTTGAACTCATGGTTCAGTAAAGTCCTACCGTTTCTGAATAAAGCTCTTTTTTTGGCACATGAATTATCTCTGTGAGCCACTTCATAGCCTCTCACACAGAGAAATGCTATGCAGTTCTGCTGAGCAGAGAGTAGTGGAGGAGACCTAATCCCTGCTATTCAGGGGGCTGATTTTGATCCTCCTGATCAAAAAACAAGTATATACAAGCTCAGTGGCAGATCATTCATGTATCATATATCATATATGAGGTTCACTACTCTGTACTGAGAGGGGGAGAGAGAGAGAGAGAGAGAGAGAGAGAGAGAGAGAGAGAGAGAGAGAGAGAGAGAGAGAGAGAGAGAGATAAAAGGCATAAATGTGCAAAATGCATGGCACCAAGCATACCCCAAATAGTATACATTTTTCAGTATTACTTCAACTGGAGACAGGCACTTTGGCGATGCAAGTTTTTCACTGTTCCACATGTCTATGAGCAATTGTGAAATAATTGATTTGGGGAATTAAAAAAAATGTAGCGAGAAAGTTCACGATTACAGAATCCATGAAAAACAAGAATAGACAGAACAGGTGTGTTTACGAGTCTGCAGAGATGCTGCCCGAGACACTGGGGATTCAGCAATTGGGAAGACTGGCATTTTGAGAAAGGGCAGCTTATGAGGAATATACTATCATCAACGGTGATGGAAAACTAAACTGAGGGTGGCTTGGGAGAGTGGACTTGGGAGAGTAGGCATGTTTCAGTTCATTCAAGGCAATCCCTGTGGAATCTGGCAAAGTGTCATCTAAACAAAGCAGTCAAAGGGCTGACTTAGGAATAAGCAGGAACCTGAGTAGCCAGAGGCCAATGTGACTGGAGCTGAGAGAAGAGGCGGTAAGTGAGAAGATCACACAGAGAAAGGTATGGTAAAGGGTAGCAGAGGCTCATATGGAACCTCAAGCTTCTAGACTTAGTTCTTGAACTGACCACGTCAGGAAGTGCAATAGCAGCACTGGATGCTTGTTGGTGACCACAAGGCTAGGAAAAATAAACACAAAATAACACAAAACAAAACAAAACAAAACAAAACAAAACAAAACAAAACTACTGTTACTCTTTGGCAAAGAGAGGATCTTGGCAGAGTGACAGAGGCCTCCAATCACCCACCCCTGCTTTGTCTGGGGCAGGAGAGGGTGCCTGAAGCTGCCTGATTTAGGAAAGTGACTGAAAAGCAGGCTTGAGTGAGATTCTGTGATAACATGACCCAGGGCTGCAACGCTGGGGACAATTTCATCAGCATCAGCATCTGTCCTGCATCCCAGGCAAAGTCAGTCACAACAAACAAACCATCCCCAGGACAACAGCAGCAGTGACGGGAAGGAAGTCTATGGGCCAATGAGCTGTGGAAAACTGGGCAGAGTTCTGCTTGCTGAGCTGGTCTGAGTGGGAATGCCTAAATATCTGCAGTTAGAACTCCTTTGCTCCAAGCGTCTCAGCTGCCTGAGAGGGAAATTGAGGCCTAGACAGCCAAAGTGGCAAGCCTTCTAATATCAAAGGAATGACTGACCATAGTGCCCAGTGTAGTGATCTCTGTCACTAAACTGACATTCTCTTTGGTTAATATTATAGTTTAACAGAAGAAGTTCGACAGCTTTTCTCAGGTTGAAAAGAAAACAAAACAGAACGATTTAGTTTGTCCAGCTGCTGTGCTCAGAGTTACCTTAAAGGCTCAGGTGGTGACAGCAGCGTGTTCAATGACCTGGATTTATTTATTGCCTATTTTTATTGTTACAACCTGGCCATTCAGTGTCTGGCTCTCAGAGTGACCTGTGGACATAATACGAATCCATCCCAAGGGAAATGTTCTCAGTCAACCAGACTGGTTACTCTACATGGAAATCAGTTGAGAAGAACTAAAACTCTATCTTTGCTTTTCAGACTGCACTGGGGTCGTGTCTACTTTGGTATTTTCCTGTGTGGAAGCCTCAGCGGAGTTCTGTGCCTTCAGGATTCTACCTCCATGCCATGTTGACTCCCCAGGGAAGTTGAAAGCAGTCTGTCAAGGTCAGTGGTACACTTGTCAGCCATTAGTCTGGGACAGGGTAAGAAAAGAAGTGCTTGATTGGCTGTGCTTGGTTATCTTTTGGTGGAAGTACTTTTGTGATAGTGTGTTTCAAACTCCCAACATGTGAATGTATTTGCAGAGTTCCTGGAAATGTGAACTCTGCCTCCACAGGCCTTCTCTCTTAGTCTCTGGCACACCTCTGAAGCTCTTTGAAGAGAGAGAGAGAGAGGACTAGAGTTGGGAGACGTAGTTAATTCTGCTAGAAATACCAGACTCTCGGGAGCGGGGAGATAAAGTAATTATAAAGCAAAACATGAGGTCCTGCGTTTGATCCCCAGACCCCACACGACCATGGTTGTTTCTTTGTAACCCCAGCAAAGGGGAAGCAGCAGTGGTAGATTCCTGGGACTTGCTGGTCAGCCAGCTTACCTATCTGGTAAATTCCAGGTCATTGAGCTATCCTGTCTGAAAATACTGGTGGACAGCATTCTTGACAGACAGCACCAATGTGGTTCATGTCATGTCGAATGTGTGGTTCTGTTTTAGATAAAGCTTGCCCAAATTGAATATTCCCAATCTGTTAATGGTTAGCTTACAATACAGTACTCAACAGAAGTGTTCTTCCTGGTGGGGACCAATGTGTGTCTATGGACCGATAATGTGTGTGGGCGTGCATGCTCCACGTGGAACATGGAGAAACAACAAGATTCACGTAGAGCACTGGAAGAAGCCAGGCCAATTTAAACACAGGTCATCATGGTCTTTGCTACAAATCTTGATGGGGCTCTGAAGTCCTTTTCCAGAGCCTTAGAATCTTAATAAACAGGCTTGGAGAAGTGTTGAGAACAGGGAACCTGATGTGAGCTTAGCATTAGCATGTTCTGATAAAGCTACTGGAACAGTCAGGGCTGCTGGATGCCTTAAGGACTAGAGTCTATAAAGATGACAACATGGGGCAACCACTAGGTGGGGCTGTGGCTGAGGGGACTCCAGGGTTTCTTTTATGTGGTTTCCAGTTTCTATTTCCTTATTCTCACTCTCTCCTTTTCTGTTCTTCTTTTGCCCTTGCTGCTTATCTTGTAGCTGTCTTAGCTGAAGAAGCCTGGGTTAGCTACCTCCTTGTGCACTGATCTCTACAGCTTGCTATAGCAGGAACCTGGGGCCTCAGCCTTCTCCTATAGACCTGGACACTGGGTGGAATGCTCAACTCCACTCTCCCCTGCAGTTTGTTTTGTTTTGTTTTGTTTTGTTTTGTTGTTTTGTTTTGTTTCGATTCATTTCTTTTCTCTTCCAACATTCTCAGCTCCAGTCTTCAGTCTGAAGATGGATAAATAAACAAATCGAAACTGAAATTGAACATCGGCCCCAAAGTGAGGACATCTGGGAGGCTTTTAGGGAAATGTATGTGCTTGCTGGGTTTCCGGTTACATATTTTATGTTGCCTGGTAACAGACCTCACAGTTCACTTTCTGGCTTTCTTCTCCCCCATCCCCTGTTTATAGTGTAATTGCTGCCGTGACTTCATAATCCCCCAGTGAACAGCTGTCAGGGGGGCCCAACTGCTGAATAAACAGGGCTATACAAGCTCACCTCCACTGGCTGGTTTACTAAATAGATCAATATTTGGTTTGTAGGCAAAGAGATTAGGAGGTGGAAGTGTCTTTTGAAAAAGTTTGCTGGCTTCCCAGGGCCTCCCAGCACACCTGAGAATGTAGGAAAGAAAAACCAAGTTCATGGAGGGGGAAAAAAAGGCCCATCCAAGCCTTTCACCTGCTGGAGACTTCCCAAGGAGCACTGTGTCTTTAGGAGGGCATCCTCTTCAGGAGGCACCGTAGGCTCTTAATTCCAAGTCCTAGAGAATTCTATTTTCTTCTTCCTCTACCTCCCTACCTCTCTTTCTGTCCTGGCCCGATCACATCCTCTTTAATCTTTCTAAATGGATATTATAGCCTCAGGGACTCCAAGAAGATTCAAGGATAAACAGGAGCTAAGCCCCTGAAATACTAGGCTCTCTCCAATGCCATCTTCTCCGCACAAAAGCCCTGGTTAGAAATGCCATTAAGAGAGCAGCCTCTGAGGGTTCTTTGTCAAACTCAAGGTCTGTGTGACCCTCTGGGATTTTTTTATGTGTAAGGAAAGGGCTGAAGGGCAGGGGGGCCCTGCCTGAAGTTTCTGGAGCCTTACAATCTAAACCTCTAGGCTGGCTGGCTCTAGGACCTGGGACAAGGCCTTTGTGGATTTGTGCTCACACAGTGTGGGCAGCTGGGTCTAAAGGCTTCTTCCAGGTAGGAGTGAAGCAATGTCTGACTGAACAGAAGAGAGTTCACTGCAAAGGCCCAAAAGAGACTGGGAACTCCACAGAGTTGTCCTACCTTCCATGTGGAAAGAGGAGAGTTAACCTATTACTGTGATCATCAAAGGAGACAAAGGATGAATGGAATTTGCCTAGATTACGGTCTCTTTAAAACCAGCATTGTTTAATTTCTCCTGAAGCTAAAACCACAGTGAAGAAAGGCTTGGTTAAAAAGTGGACAGAAAGAGGAGATGCAGATCTCCTTTCCTGTGTAGAGCCTCCAGTAGATCTACCTTCACAAAGACAAAAGCACTGCATTAATTCAACTTGAGACTTAGCTCTTCAGTGTCCTGGTGTTTCGTCGTATTGTCTAGATGCATTATGTCCCTATGTTGCAAATAATTGATGTTCAGAGGTCATCAAGACTGTTGTTGAGGGTTGGGTCGTCTTGCAGATAAATATGCGCCCCCCCCCCGATCTACTTGTAAAATTTTTTGTGTTCCTTCTTCACCACAGAAGTGACTGATGACTGATGCACATGGAAAGAGAAACATCGACCCGATGAGCTGCTCCAGATTAATGACCTAGAGGTGGCAAGGGACGTTTACACAGCCTCTGATGTGCCCTTTGTTGTTGCCATGCAACAATATGTCACCGGCTGATTCACTCATCTCACTGAATAATGAAGTGTCTCTGTGGTAAAGAAAAGCCTGAACTTGGCCTCTTTCTGTGGGACATGATGAAACTCCTCTGGACAAGGGGTTACAAAAGGCCTGACCCTCCACCCATAATGGAAGGGGTAAGGGGCCAGGGTGGAGTGTCAGCAAGGTCGGTCCTAGATGCTCTCTAGAAACTCAATTTTTGCCTTTGTGCAAGGATGAATGGCAGAATCTGCTGGCTCAGGCTGCTAGCTTCTTTCAGAAAGACAGCACGATTTCACTTCAGTTTCATATAGATCCGTGTGTAGATCAGCACTGTGATAACATTCCATCATGCTAAGTCTGTCCAAGACAACTAACCTGTTTCCAAGATCTAATTTTGTACGTGGGAATCTTGCCTTGCCCTGATTTCCAGACCCACAGGCAGGCTTGGCAAGATGTAGCTAGGGAAGGCCTGTGCTCTACCCTGATGCTCTGAACTAGAAATCCTCTTCCTCCTTGGTTATACCAAGCACCTGTCTTGACACAGGTACTGTCTGTGCTGGTTTGTAAAGCTTCTTATGAGTGATGGTTCCCTGGAGAGCTCAAAACTCATATTTCTTTGCTAGTAAGTAAAATGTAGAAAGAGCCCATTATGACAATATATATATATACACACATATACACATATATGCATATGTTTATGTATCTGTATCTATATATATGTATGTATATGTATATATATGTGTGTGTGTGTGTGTTTGTGTATGTGTTTGTGTGTGTAAAGCCCTCCAGTTTACTCCATCAGCCAGGACCTTCAAGTACAGTGTACATCTAACCACTGACTGGAGAGTTTGTTAAAATTCAGGGTCCTGGACAACATCCTTGGAGCTCCTGATGACCCGTGACCAAGAGCTTAAGAAGCTGCCCCTTTAATCCATGTCCAGTTGACTTTTCCCACACCCAAGGAGGTCTCTGTATGCATAGTCCACCATAGCCACTTGAGTTCCTAGAGCCACTGGAAGCTGATCTTTTAGCTTTCTTTTGACATTTATTTTTGCTATTTGTAGCTCCTTTGGTCCCTTCTTCCACAAAAGAGTTCTGGGATTGCCTGTCTCCTCTTACTATGAAAATTGAGTGGTTTTATATAGTACCACATTCCATATCCCACTGCAGCCTATATTATGGCAGTCAGGAGATGTGCAAGGATCCATAATCTACTTACTGACTCACAATTCTACATCTTTGAATATGCTCCCTGGTGGCCTCCCCAGTGTTTTCTGAATTGTAGGTCAGAATGGAATCGAGCATGACCCCAGAAGGATCATCCCTCCATCAAAAACTTCTAGAATGAACTATCCTTCCAGGATTTTGTAATGTCAGGGTCTGTTTCAATGCTTCCTCTGCCAGCCAACAAAAGGAAACAGGAAGAAAGAGACAAAAAAAATGGCTCAAGTTGAAATTCTCCAAGTACCATGTACAGAGGTATCAATCCAGGTTGTGTTTTGAGAAGTACCTGGGCACAAAATTCTAATAGTTTCTTATTTCCACAGACTAGTCACACGGAGATCTCTTGTGAAGAAAGCTGTGATTTAAACCTACAGACCTGGCTGTCCTAGCATGAATGTTGTGGTAGTTACCACTCCACTCTGCCTTTGTGCCTTGGGTGTTCTTATCCATGAGGCACACAGAATAAAATTAGGGTTTTTTATGAATAAATACATACATACCCAAACTCACACCTCAGACATTCATGAGAACACACTGAGAGGGAGGAAGGGAGAGAGGGAGAGAAGTAAGGAGGGGAGGGGAAGAAAGTTTATTAGCTTGGATCAGAGATGTACTCACTCCCGAGAGCTGTGCCTAACTTTTGATACTCAAAGTTCCCTTTTTTCAGGATGCTCAGAATGCTTCCAATGACTTTATCTCTGACTAATATCTTGTTAGAAGAGTTTGTAGAGAGTCTCCTGACAAAGTGTGGTCTTTCATTATAGCAGTGTAGAGGAGATTGGAGAGTTCTGACAGTGACTCACATGACATGAGATTCCAGAGCCTAGAACATTTTGGTGTCTTCACCCTTTTCTGGGTCTGTCATGTTCTTTTTGTTATCTGGGAAAGACCAGAGAAAGCCTTTAGATGCTTTCTGGTGCTTCCCCGAGCAATATTTGTAGACATCAATATTCCCCTTTTTAAGAACATTCATTTTTAAACAGTAGGGGAAAGTCTTTTTATTCTGCATAGTGTATCACCAGTATCGACTACCAGGCTACTATAAGCACCTGTATAAGTATCAGTTGGGGAATATTAATGACAAGTGGCTCTGTCTTGCCACCATGTTAGCCCACCTCCTAAACTTCTCTGTGTGGCAACCTCTGAGTTTTCAGTGTTGTAATAGTTTTAAAATTTAATTGTATGTATATGTGTATGTCTGTATGTGGGCAAATGCACATGCATGCAGGGGTGTGAGAAGGATATTAGCATCAGATACTCTGGATCTAAGATACAGATCATTGTGAAGCTGCCAGATGTGTTACTGGGAACCAACGTCAGGTCATCTAGAAGAATGGGAAGTGTGTGTAACCACTGAGACACCATCCAGCCCACTCTCAATGTTTTAGATAAAAACCACATTGATCCAGGAAAGAAAAGTAGTTGAAAACTATGCACATCCTAATCTTGCAGAAACAAGATAAACTAGGGGTGATGCAGACATTACTGGGTACTAACAATAGCTACTGCTATTGGAGGCTTTCCCACTGCCAGATAATGTGACAGGTGTTTTACTTATTCCTCCTCAGGCCATTTACTCAACTTCAGTCTTAAAGAAAAGCACAGATGCTCAGAAAAGATGAGTAATATGGCCTCAGTCACTCAGCTGGTGAATGGGATTCAAGGATCCTGAATCTTAAGACCATGATATTTTCCAGCATTACAGCCTAGTGAGTCTTTGTACCCCTCTGTATTCCCATCTATAAACTGGATAAATCAATATTCACTCCTTTATATGCCTTGAAGGAATGATGGCACAATAGCTGTTATTAGTCATAATAGTATCTTTACTGTGTATAAGACTTCAGCCTTCAAAATATTTTTTGTGTCCTGAGTCCCACATGAGTGGCATGACATCCTTGTGACATGGGTATAATCATACTCATCTTCCAGGTGAGGAAGCTGAGGCTCAGAGAGGAAAGGTGATTGGTCCAGGTTCACAGCCCTGAAGAATAGTAGTGTCAGAAAAATGATGCTACCATCACTGTCTGGCTCATCTCATGTCAGCTGCTTTTCTAATTACTAAGATAACTGTATTCAACCAGAAGTTGCCCATGGGATGGAAGGACTCACTATATAACATTACACAGGTGGTCATTATCTTTGATGCCATGCTTGCTATGAGTTTCCAAAGGACAGTTGTAAAGTGTTTGGTCCTTTTCTCCTTTGAGTCCAACTACTTCCTTCATCTCTTGACCACATCTCTTCTCGTGGCTCCTCTGGGCTATCATGGTCCCTTAAAACCACTCTGTCTGGGTTTTATCATGTGCTTGGCTCTCTTCTCTCTTGATTTGCTTGGCAGAAGCTAGAGGTACTGAGAAATTTAATTAACATCTTAGAACCGGGAATGATAGATATAGTCATTACATTGCCCTCTTATGTAAATTGACTTGAAAGCAAGTATCCTCCCCACCCCCTGAAAGCTAAATTACAATTAAGAATATTTCTGACCTGTGGGGTTGGCCAAACGGTTAAGTAAAAATCTATCAGAGGAAGCATAAAGTGATCTTGGGAGATGAGAGCTATTTTCTGAATCTGGTATAAAAGGAGAGCTCAAACTATCAGGCTCAATATGGAGGTTTTGCTATTGCTAGACAGTCTTCATAAGTCTCACAAAATAAAACTTGAACATAGGAACAGTTATTTGGGACTTTGTGACTCAGGAAATAGGGACATTAGGCAGAACTTAGGAATTAGTTCACTAGGATAGTTAATGGTTCCTAAAGGGGAAAGAATGCAAAAAATGAGGAATATAGTTCAAAATAGAACAGCCATTCGAGGCCATGGTGTTGGTTATCATATATGAGATAATACAAAGGGAGGGCGGGTACTTCTCAGAGGAGGAGAATAAGCAGCATCATTTCCTGTCCTCTCTGCTTTCCAAATGTTGGACTGGAGATACAGCCCTCCCAAGGCCTCTGCTTAATCCCTTCAAGAGATGATTAAACTAATCTAATGTGCCAGTGGGGAGAGAACAGAGGGCATGGGGTGCACTCAGGAAAACTCTGAGATACAGCTTTCCTTGCATTGACAGGGGGAAGTCTTGGGTGAGTTTGAGGGTCATATTGAAGGGACCCTTGGAGCTAAGACAAGAGAGATTCTCCCAGGTTGGGAAATGTGTCTGTTTTCTTCAGTGTGAGAGTAACAGAAAACACTCGTAGAGCAATCCTACATAGAATGCGTAGAGCAATTCTGTCACATACTGACAGAAATATCAGCATGTCTGCGCTATACTCTCATACTTCTATTGACTATCACACCCTGAGCAGGCACACTGTGTTACAGTGACAAAGGAAAAAGAAAAGAGCATGTGCTGGACACTTACTTCCAGTTTTCTTAGTCCAGTGAACAAGAGGCTCTTTTTCTGGATTTCAGGAAGGAAACCATGCCTTAGCGCAGGTAAAATTGCTTTGGGTTAAAGAACTTGCAAGTGTGAGAAACTGGGCTCAAATACAGATATACTGATGCTGAATTCCATTCCCAAGTACTCTGAAAGCAGCCCCCAAAGTCGGGCACCTATCTTTTTCCTGCCTCTGGCCCTTTTCTCTTTGCATGGAAGGAATAGCACTCATTCACACATTTATTCATGCAAAAGATATTTGCAGGACACTTCCCATGTGTCTGAGAGCTGGCTTAGCTTTAGGAAAATACGTGGATAGGAATGTGTGACTACCCTGCAAAAGCAGAAAATCTAGGGAGGGACAGGCACGGGCAAGAAGAACTCTGCATAGTGTGGTATGTTCTCTGAGTGGAAAGCAGGCAGCGCACTGCAGAGCCATAGCTAAGGAAGCAGCAAACTCTTCCAGGAGCTGGGAAGACAATGGCAGGAGATGGGAAACAACGTCGGAGAAGGCGTTTTGGAAATACTATGTGCCAACATCTATCAGGCTGTCCGAAGAGTAAACCTCAAAGGAAAGATACAAGCTCATGATCATTACAGATGTCCATTGGGTGGCTTCCGTATGCCAGCGTCACCATAGAGAGGATCAACAGGAGCTCAAGCCCTAGCTGCATGGAGCTTGTATTTTGGTGCCAGAGTTGGATACACAATAATGAAAAATTCTAAAAACACAATGCCTACTCAGGAGGAATTTACCAATGAAGGTGGAAATCAAGCAGGGAAGTGGTGTTTCAGGTGTCTGCTCAGACAAAGTCCCAACTGAGGCCTTTCAGGGTAGAACAGGGCATTGTAAGAGGCATCACACAGCTCAGTGTGGAAGGAGACTGAGGATAGGAAGGTGGGGAACAGAGGGCGAGATTGTCCAGAGGGATGGAGTAGCTGGAGAAAAGGTCATGCAGGGTTTTAGAAGCCGTGAAAGGTGTGGGCAATCAGTCAATCAATTTGTATATTTACCATTTATTACAGGAATGTATTCCTGAATAAAAGATTATTCAAAGAGACATTTAGCATTTAGTTACCTCCAAAAATGTAAAATAAAATTCATATTGTGAATGGATGAGAGCTGGCTTCTCCCATCAAAGTAGATCTCTAATCTCTTGCTGACATGTTCTGAAAAGCTTGTGTTATAACTGGTCATCTAAACTGATCACTGAAAACCTCAAGTTGGGGAAAGAAACAGCCAAAAATTTTAGGTAAAACCACTGGGAAACCAGTTTGGCATAGGTCAGAACCAAAGCCTATCACCAGCAGCTGCCTTTGGCTTCTGTTCCAGATTCATTCTGAAAAACAAATGTCCCTGCCTTAAGCTCCCTACCACAGCCTGGAACCACAAGGCCTCTCATAAGAACCGTATGGATCATACAAATCATAAGGTTCAACCCATTTTCTCTTGTTCTGGAACATTCTCTGTGGGGCCTTTCTAGATTTGAACATAGACCATGGAGGTGGCTGTGGGGCCACTGACAAATATAGAGAGGCCTGAACTACACAGCACACATGAAGTGAGCTTGTATCCAAGCCTGATACCCACCTATTGTGAGAACCATGCCCTGGTCCTTGGCTCCAACTCTGCTCCTTAGCAGTTTCAGAGACCTGGGCACTACAAGGCCCAGGCTTCCTGTTGTCACTGAGCAGGCTGAGCTAATATGGAGAAATTGCTGAAACCCTTATGGTCCTTTGAGAACTATTAAACTAGGCCTTTAGCAAAACAGGAGTTAGGAGGAGAGAGCAAGAAGGGAAATCCTTATTGTTATCCAATGGTTCTGGGTGTTTACCTAGGAGTCCCCACACGATGTTGATTTCCCAAAGATCAGGAAATGTGGGATGGAGGTACCAACCACCTGATTTCTGGCCTCACAAGCCTGTATCCTCTCACTTTAGAAGATGGGCAGTTGGTGACTTAAAGGCCTTTCACGAGCAGCCTCCTCTCCTGGTGCTATTGGGAATGAAGAAGGAGGATGGATCTCAGGGAGTGAAAGTAGGTAGGTTTCCTGGCCAAAGTGTGAGCTCAGCCTTTTACTGGAAATTTAACATTATTCCAGATGTCCAGGGTCAAGGGGGTTTGTTACAACTGCAGTGATTCTCCCAGGCTGAGTGTTTAGGGTGTCAGTCATTTGTCTCTCTAAGAACATGCATCTCCCTAGCTGAGGGTGTCCACTTCGTCTTCTGCAGTCTCTGTTTTTCCCAGTGCTGAATATTGCTCCTATCAGTATCCCCTTCCAACCACCCTGGTTCAAAAAATTGAGGCTAGAAATTGGAAGTGACTTGTTCTAAATTCTAAATCAATTTCTTCCCCACTTTTCCTTTTGCAGGATATATGTCAGAGCAACCAACTCTACAAACTACAGTTTGTCTAGAGTCCTTTTCCCAGGAACATTTTAAGGGACATCTGACCACTCATGTGCTCATAGATAAAACACTCAAGGCACACCATTTCCTTTACCCCATAGTCTGTTCAAGGGTCCCTCACCCCATCCCCATAACTCCCCATTTCCATGGGAAAGAAACAATCAAACAAACTGTGGAGAAGGAATTCAAGGATGTAGAAAAACAGGTTTTGAAATGTTCTAATGGCAGACGTGTCCTTCAGAATTGATCTTGCCAGGTTGCCTCAATTCTGTGTTTTCATTAAACGTATTAGTAAAATTTTAGAAGTGTAATCACAGTAAAAAGTTTAAATGGCTTCTGACTCATTTTCTTAATATTAGACAAACACACATGACCCGAGTGTGGGCACACCTCCATCCCCACGGCCCTCACATACACACGTCTTACTCATCTCACATGCTAGGTTAAATTTTACTGTTTCGTACATGATCTTGTAATTAAGAGCATTCTCTTTGAAGAGACAATTATAGTTACAGATGGCAGTGAGCAGGCGGGAAGCTCAAAGCATGTTTCCTGGTATTAACCAAAAGCCACTGCATTACTACCTAGAAATCTCACTGAAGTTTCAAAATAGTAAAGTAAGAATGCTTATAAAAATGCCGAGAACACTTTGCCCGAAGCTGCTGTAATTATTCAAATAATTGGTGTGTCACTGTGGGACTTCAGAATAGGTCTCCTCTCTCTAGCTCTCTCCACATCCTGTTTGTAAAACATACAGGAGTGTATAGGAGCATAAAGGCCTCCTGGTACAAAGTCAATCTATCTAGTTCTGTCACAAACAGGGGGACCAAGTGCCCAGGGTTAAAAATGACTTAACTAGGACTCTATGACAGGAAGCTGGGTGTGGAGGTGGGCCTGGTCAGAGCCTCCTGAATCTCTACTGGTCCCATGACCCACCCTTCTTTTATCAGCTCAAGCTAAGAGGTAGTTTTCAAAAGGGTGCTTCTTTGCCCCAGCTGAGCTCGAAACTGGAGATGGCAAGCTAAGGTTATGTAGCCATAGAAACACCGTGTGTATTGAGATAAACAATTATCCAACACAATGCTAAAATGTGTCAGTCACCTTCAAGGAGAAGGTCTCCCTGGGGCAGAGTTCATTCTTTATTTATTTACAAATTCAGTATTCAGGTTAATGCTTTTCCAATGCTTTAGGCATCCCAGTGAAATGTGGCATCCCCCTTTACAGATAGGAATATTGAGACTCAAGGGGAAAATGACCTTGCAGAAAATGGCTTAGCTCAGATACATTGGAGATGGAGATGTGGCTCAACGCCAGGTATAGA
>NW_028227261.1:98477500-98630000 GCF_978045245.1 Mus caroli
CCCTGCACACACTGTGGACACTGAAGTTGCCTCATGGTAAACGGATGGAAGGAAATTAAACAGGAAAAGAGGAAGGGTTTCAACTTTCATGATTTCCAAAACTCCTTCCTCGGCTTTAGTATTTATAGATGCCATGAAGCTAATTCTTTCTTTTTTAAAAATTTCCCCAAATTCAGCCACTCAAGCAACTCTAAATGGAGAAAGGGATATTAAACCACAAAGTCTTGGAAGGAGATTTTAAAATGCACGATCTCTTAACTAGAATGTGATAAGTAGGTTTTAATTTAAAAATTAATTTCATTTAATTTAACCAATTTGAATCTAATGTAACTGTGACAATAAAACAGCTTTAAATACTCTGCATATTGATTAAATAAACATTTATTGAGTACCTAGGAGGTGGCTGGCACTGTGCTTGATGCTGGAATTGCCAAGAGGATAATATATCGGCCTTCCACTTGAGAGCCTGGATATCTCTTGGGACTACAAACAAACAGTGACAGGAGTCACAGCCAACTGGCAAGATCCTCTAAGATAGTGCTCTACAAAGCGCTGAGGGGAGAAAGTGACTAACTCGTGGGCGGAAGAGGTGGTTGCAGAAAGCCTCTCAGAAGGGCTGCCTTTAAGCTGAGTCTTAAGGATGAGAAGTCCTTGCTTGTTCTTAACAATTTGTCTGTAATTGAACTAAGTCAGGGTGATGTGATGCAAACATTAATCACTCCACGAGTGTTCTTGATATGGGAATGGCTTAGTCAAGTTTGAAAAGGACACCATGGTCACTTAGGCACCCAACAGGCTATAACACGAGAGTGAAACTCTGCAGTCCTGAAAATGTACAAGGCATGTACGTAAATTACGTTTTTTGGAGTCAGTTTTGAAAAAGTTGAATCTCAGTACAAGCCTCGGGAAAAAAATTGCAAAGTTCATAAATGTTTAATAAATGCCTCGCAATGTGCTTTCAACTTTGGAGAATAAAGGTAACCTCTGTCAGAAGTGACTTACAGAGTTCTGGGTTCTTTTTGCCTGGGTAACACCTTATTATTTCAGCAAATCCTGGTCAGAGGCCATTACGGGGTGGGTGGTGATGCTGGCTAACAGGCCTTGACACAAAGTCTTCCTTTGAACCTAAGGATCATAGCTTCAATTCATCCCATAAAATTAAATCCCTGCTTAGTCCCTACGTTGCCTACAAGGTAGAACCATCTTGCCTTCCATTTATGGACCAGAGCTGCGGTACTCTCTATCCTCTACTCATAGAGCTAAATCAGAATGTATGAGTGTTCAAACAAACCAAAACAAACACGAGATTCACTGGGAATTTCAGCAATGTATTAGAAACAATTTATTTACTGGCATGTATTTGCAACACTGTGAAAAGGTAGATATGCAGAATAACTTCCTTGTATTGGCAAACTGAAGAATTAGATAAATTGGGAGGTGATTTAAAACATAAGAAAACGTGATTCCAGAGGGATAAACAAGCGCAGCCTGACCCGACATCATCTACGTCCCACATCTATAGTTTCAATGGGATCAAAAGGCAAAGTATGGAAGGGAACGGTAACTGTTGCTTCTTCAAAGACCCGTTCTTCCATTCTGCCACATAGTGAGAATGTGCATGGTATTAGTTAAAAGGCAATGGAGCCCCCTGAGCTGTGCCCACCTTCATTTTTTTCCCTAGAAAATGTCATTTTTATCAAAGACACTGCTATATCATATCTCGACTTTGTAGATGTTCACTCCATATATCCCATTTTTAAAAGCAAATAGAATATGCATGAAGTTTTAATTTGCATTTTCTTGATGGTTAAAGATGTTGAACTTTTTCATATGCTTATGGACCATTAGTACTTCATCTTTTGAGAATAATATCTCCATTCCATGAGCTTGATTATTAATGAATTGTTTGGCTTTCAGTACTTATATACTTTTGTTGTCGTTGTTATCCAAGTGCTAATCTCCTGCCAAATACAAATTTGCAAAGATTTTTCCCCTCCCATATAGGCCGTAGCTTCACAGATTGTTGCCTTTGCCATACGGAAGCTTTTAATACAATCCCATTTGTCTGCTCTTGGCATTATCTCCTAAATTGCACAGTGAGTGAACTAAGTCAAGGCACAGAAGACAAATATCTCAGGTTTTCTTTCATTTGTGGGTCTTAGAATTTTGTATAGATACACGTATAGACACACACACACACACTCATACATATGAGTGAGAGGGGGTGAAAATAGAAGAAGGAAGGAGGACACTAATGGGAGAAAGATAGGAGGTACTCAAGAAAGAGAGTTGAAGAGGTGAATAGGGTGAAGATTGTCCCTGTACGTGATATACTTGAAAGAAACCACCTAATGAAATCTGACACCATATCTCGTGAATATGCAGCAACTGAATGCCCTTGAAAAATGGACCACTTTCTGTGCCTGCTTGGGCTTGCTTCCCAGAATTGGTGTGATTCCACAGTCTGATCTTCTCCGAGTATGTATGTCTAGTCCTTTAAGGAACATTTCTTTCCCTCATGGCTCTGTTTGGAATTTTGAGTGAATTCCCGCACCAGCCAGATTTGTATTAATGTAGGACTGAAATAAATTTGTAGCAGGAATGCAATGCTTAGGAAGCCACAGGATCCATGTGACATTTATTTGTGACATTTCTTAGTAGTTTATACAGAACTTCAATTTTGCAAATAGGAGAGCTGTTTTACATGGCTCATGGATGAGAATGGTATGCTGCTTGAGACTACAAGCACTGTAGTTAGCAGAGAGAATGTGGACACAGGAATAGATCAAAAGGGAATAACTTTCATGGAAGTTGTTGACATTTAAGCTTCAGGCTGTTTCACTCGCTCAAACTTCTCTTGCCTGCTCAAGCAATTTTGTACTATTTTCAAAGATGGCTATTTGTAATTTGTGACTTAGTTTCTTGCTGTAGCCAAAACATAACTTCTATAATTTATGCTCTATTTGGGATTCTGGCGTCTTTTACTTAAAGTGTTCACCCCCACATATCCATTGTATAAAAACTGATTGTATAAAAACTGATTGTATACGTGAGCCTGACTACAAATGAAGTTGCCTCCTGTTAGATGTATTTGAGCTGTATCAAGAGGCAGGCCTGTTGGTACAAGTTAGCCTGAGACTGCCTAGGCTGGGTATTTAAATATTAAAATGTTTCCAGGCTCTGGCTGACTCTGCTTATATAATGGCTCATGCTTTGAATCAGAACTGTGTTGCTAACGACTTACATATGAATAGCATAAATACTCATGTCACTGCAGTTTGAGTCTGTGGACAACTTAAAAATGAGGTATTACAGATGAGGAAACTAAGAATTAGAGAACTTCAATGACTTCCTAGATGTCACAGTGTTAGGAAATGACAAGCCATAACTCAGCATTCCCCTCTGATTGCCCACCCATGGGCCAGTCGCTCTGCCTTAGTGCTTGAACACTAAAACATTGATCTAGATTTCCATGACATTGTGTTTACACTTCTTGTGGTGGTTTCAATGGGAATGGCCCTCATAGTGTGTCATTAAATATTTGCTTCCCCAGTTAGGATAGGATTAGGAAGCTTGGCCTTGTTGGAGGAGGTTTGTCACTAGGGATGGGCTTTGAGGCTTCAAAAGCCCGCGTCATTCCCAGGTAGCATGCTCTGTTTGGCCCATGCTTGTGGGTCAGAATGTTTGCTTTCAGCTACTTCTCCAACACCATTTCTGCCTGCTGCTGTGTTCCCTGACGTGGTGACCATGGAGTAACCCTCTGAATGGCAAGCAACCAATAAAATGTTTCTTCTATAAGTTGCCTTCACTCTAGTGTCTTAGCACAGCAATAGAAAAGTAAGACTAAGACACCCCTCTATTAACATAGCAAAGATAAAACAAAAACCAACCAACCAACCCAAAACAAAACCTAACTAAATGAAATCCCATGGCATTTTAAATGAGAAATCTCTCTGCTAGGTTGAGGCATTTGAATACTTGGCTTCCAGTTGATGGTACTGTTTGGGGAAGGTTAGGAGGTGACACCTTGGTGGAAGAGTTCTGTCATTAGAGGCAGGCTTTCAAAGTTCCTAGCCTTGCCCTACTTCTGTTTCTCTCTGCTTTGTGCTTTCAGTTGAGACTATGAGCTCTCAGCTTTCTGTTCCTGCTTCTGTTCCTGTCGGTTGATGTCTGGTTGCCCTAGTGAACTCTTGTCCCTGAAACTATAAGTCAAAAGAAACTGTTTCTCCCATAAGTCACTTTTGGTCATGATGTTTTACCACAGCAGCAATAAATTAACACAAATACCAAAACCTTCAGAGATGTGTGTGTGTGTGTGTGTCTTTGTGGAGAGAGAGAGAGTTAAGAGTTAGTAGACAAAATAATGTCCTGCCACTCCAAAGGTGTCCACATTCTACATCCTGAAGTCTATTGCAGTTATTTGTCATGGGAAGAGCGACTTTGAAAATTGGTTAAGTAAAGATCTTAAGATGGAAAGCTGATTCTGACTTACCTGGATGGGCCCAGTGTGTTTAAAAAGGCAGAAAAGGGAAGGTTAGTGTTAGAGAAAGAGTTTTACTGACAAATGCAGATCTCAGGGCAGAGGTAGACAGATCCCAGAGACTGAGGTTTGAACACAACACAGTGTTGATCATGCTGGTGACATTTTGAAGCATGAACCAAGGAATGCAAGAACCTTCTGGAAACAGAGAGAACAGGGAAAGGGTGTCTCTCCAAGGAAGTGGTTGGTTGCTCCCATAACTTCTATGCCACTGTTGTGTCACCAGACAGACCTTGACCAAATGGGCATTACCATAGCTCACAGGAGTTACAGTTGGGTAAGAATGATGACTTCTTCTTCTTCTTCTTCTTCTTCTTCTTCTTCTTCTTCTTCTTCTTCTTCTTCTTCTTCTTCTTCTTCTTCTTCTTCTTCTTCTTCTTCTTCTCCTTCTTCTTCTTCTTGTAGATCAGGGTATACAACTCTCATCTCCTTCTTTACTCCCATGTCTGCCTGCTCCCTGCTGTGATGATAGTGGAGTAACCTCTGAACTGTAGTCTAGTCCCCAGTTAAATGCCTTTTTTATAAAAGTTAACTTTGTTGTGATGTCCCTCATAGCAGTTGAACTGCTCTGTCTCTTTGGTTTGTAATATATATATGTATTTATGTGTATGGAATTTAATTTGCTTGGTGAATGATATTGTTCACACATCAGTCTTGCTATGTGGACAAATGGGACTAATTCTTAGATGTCTGGATTCATTGTTAGCGGGGAAAATCAGTTGGCATCAGTAAAGTTTTGCCCATGTTGGACAACAAATAAATATATGTGCATGAATGAAGAGCTCTTCAATGCTATTGTAAGATCAGCCACAGCCAACACATAATGAACTACCATGGTTGTGTTCTGATGAATATTTATGAAAGACTGAATTTTGAATTTCATGCAATTTTCATAGGACCTGAAATAGTGTTCTCTTTTGATATTTTCCTCCCAGTGCTGAATGGTGACCTTAGGGCCTATGTGTGCTGGCAAGCAGTAGGCCACTGTGCTATGTCCCTAGTCCTTCATTTATCTATTTTCAACAGTTGAAGGATTTGGAGTTGCACGGGGATGCCATTTAGAAAGGTAAGTTCTCCAGACCCTCTCCTTACCCATCTAGAGGAGTGTGAGCCAGAGAGATAGGTATAGTGCTCATCCCCTATTAAATAAACTTCATAATGAAGCAGATGGAGATGATTTCAGAGACCCACAACCGCTCAAAATGTTGACAATACCTGATCAAGTGAACATGGAATGCCCAGCCTCAATTGATTCTGTAATGCAGACCTTACACCAAAAGCTCAAAGAACAACAGAGGTGAAAAAAAGGATTGAAAGAGATAAGGGCCAGGACTCCTTTGAGAGCATCTTCTAGACACAGCATGACTGCTGTACCCATGAGATGTCATCCATATGGCTGCCTAAGACCTCATGATGACAATACCAGTTGATAGGTCAGCATGCATAGAGGAAATTCTACATGGCCTCACCCATAGATAAAGGCATACAGGCAAACAATGGCTGCTGAATGAGGGAGACTTGGTTTCCTCCAGGACTAAATTCCCTGGTAGGTTATCAAATCCCAGTTGTTAGTTCTAAACATGTACATTCAAGAAACACTGAATGGACTTGGCAGGTTTTCATGTATACATGTATTTGTATATAGGCGTGAATATATATACACATATTTGTATATAAATATATGTGTATATACATGAATGTAATCATCATAGAAGGAGAGGTCATGAATTTGTGAGGGAGTGGGAAGGGAATGAGGAATAGGTAGATACAATGTAATTCGTAATTCCTGCAATAGTTTTCAGACATCTCACAAAAGAAAACTTCACACTCAAAGGGATGTGGGAAGCAATTCTAGGTTATAGGCCATATTTTTAAAAAGTAAGCTAACAAAGCCATGGTATACTGACCTCTAGAATGGCAGTATGCTGATATGAAAGACACAGAATATCTCTCAGGCTGACAGGCCACTGACACACTAAAGCCACTGAGTTTGCTGGTAAGAGAATGCACCGATCTGAAGGGAATCTAGCCCACTGAAGAAGCATACAAGGACAAAATAGCTTCCGGGCCCAACAGAGCTGGCACTGGTCTCTCAGTGACTCAAAGAGCATTACTCGAGCCAATGATCTCAGACTGGCACTCAGCTCTTGAATGTTCATTTGGTAATGGGCAAGGACGGCTAAATCTATATCCTTCTTTAAAATTAAAAATATGTGTACTTGCCAGATGATGCAATACCTGCTTATAACCCCAGAAATTTGGGGGAGCTGAGGTATGGGAATAGTCATTTTGAGGCTGACTTAGGCTATATCACAAAGCCTTGTCTTTAAAAAAACAATACCCTACCATATATATACACATATATCCATGCAGATATAGTACATAGAAAGCACTACATAATAATTTTTGTTTTCAATAAAGCCAGACACATGTATATGCTTACATACACCACAGCAGTATCTATTGCAATAGATATCCCTCTTGTATATTGTTTTAACATTGGAGACTACATGAAGTTGGGGCAACAGCATGGCTTCTGCATCCCACTGCTGGCCTTGCGCATTGGTTTCCTTATTGTCAGAACTTTGCTTAGTTCTTTAGGTTCTCAAGGTCACAAATCCTTTTTACCTACCACCCCGAGATGTGTGAAGACTGAATGACAAAAATCAATGGAAACCCTTAGCGTGTATATTCAGATCTAAATAACCTAATACGATGATCAGGACACAGCCGGTTTATAAGAAGTAACCAAACAGTGTCTAAAACTAAAATGTTTATGTGAGAAAAATTGTAATGATCTGGAATGTTCCAGCTTTCTCACAAAATTCTTAGCACTGCAAGAAAAAGAAGAAGATGTAGAAAAATATATTTGAGGAGGAAAGGAATTGTTGCAATCCTGCAGTGGTAAAGGGCGTGAGAGCACACGCAGGGTGAGGGTGTCAGTCATCAGAGAGGCCCATGCCCAGCAACACAGCAGAGTTTCTAGAAGTGATGCCTTTAAAGACCTTGCTAAGCATAAACTGGGACCTTCTCCAGATTGCTATGCTAATTACACAGAGAAAGGCTTTCAAATGGCAACTTAAGGCCTATTTCAACTATAAATTATTCACTTTTGTAACCATTTCTAATATATGGAAATTTCTTCACGACAAAGACGCTCCTATTCTGCATGATTTATGAAATCATCCTTGAAGCTGAAGCAATGGTGGGTTGATTTACTGCAGCTTGCATTCTTACTGGAATTTGATTTGTGTTTCGGCAATACGAGTTAATTTCAGAAAACATGTCTGGAGGTACAACAAAAGAGAAGGTGTCAATGCCACCAGAAGACTTCTTTGAAGAGAAAAAATTTAAATCATTAATCATTGGCTTATAGGAATTTGTGAAGCACTGGGGGACTGCTGGGGACAGAACTTCGTGGAGATGAATTAATTAGCTAAAGCCATCAAGACAGTAAATGAGAGGTAGGTAGCTCCCACAGAGTAGGTGCTCAATTAATGTGTCACTACCACTTGAATCATTTTCTAAAGGATTGCCATGTCCCAGCAGCTTCCAGTGGCAGCCCTGGTTAATCTAAACCAACAAAACCCAAGAGGAAGGTGATGTTGCCACCCTATTACAACTGGAAAATTCGGCAGTCAAAAGAGGTTCCTCTAGAGATCACAGAGATGGAAAGGGATAAATGAGTTCTCTTCCCTTCAGGAAAATAATTCAAGCGGGTGCCAGTGTGTGTGTGTGTGTGTGTGTGTGTGTGTGTGTGTGTGTGTGTGTGTGTTTTTGCATGGAGGTACATGTTCCTCTTTAAAGAAAATGCCAACCTTATAATAAGGCCGACAACATTAATCTCTATTAAAAGCGTTTTAAAACACTCATTTTCTTCAAAGAGAAATAAAGGCAGGAATTATGTGTAAATTCCACTAGGCTCTGTACTTATTATGTCAAAGATGGTTTTTAGGTTTTACCACATATGAGAGGGGAAGCTTCACTGAGTACCATTTTTATTATATCCAAGATGCTTTCCGAACTGCAGTGCTCATTAGATTTGTCTGCGTACTGTGGGTACTTAGTCAAGCGTCTGCCTCCCTTAATTAGAAAGGGATTTCTTCGTGTAGAAAACCATGCCCACATCTCTTACCTGTTTTAGCATTAAGTTGAAATACACAGGATTTTAAGAATAGGCTGACCTCTTGATAATTCACTAGGTTTCAACTCTAACAAGCACATCGTTTCCGAGTTCTTCTGTGGATATGTAGCCAAGACAATAGAGCATGTATGTACAATGGGAAGATGATTCTTTCCACCTTGGGAAGAGTGCATGTTTGGAGTGAGGATTGTTGAGGATGAAAGGGCCCTACCCAGGTAATAGGTCGAGGTTGAGCACACAGTAGCACTGCAGAAAACATTATTCCGAAATAAGGACCCCAAGGTCTTAGTGACAGCACTAGAGACATTGTGTGTCCTCATTCCCGGTGAGCCTTGTTATTATTTGTAAAATAAATTCAATGTGTGGAGACCCAGACCAGAGCTGGCTCAGTCTACCCTCTCAGTTTCCAAAATAAGAATGTAGATCTAGCAGCAGCAGCACAAAATTGAAAAACATAACTGTTATCATATGCCTTACTGTAAAGTGACACTACACAAGAAAAAGTGCTATTGGTATAAATATAAAAATATAATGTGACACTGTGATGGATCTTCCCCATTTAGAACCATAAGCCAATAGACCCTTTCATACATTGCTTTGGGTCTCGTATTATTTTATCACGGCAACAGAAAAAGCTATGAATACTTGTTACATAACTGGGAGACCGCTTTGTGGTGAAAGTACGCATCATTAAACATCTACCTTCATTTTCATACCTAACAGGAAGTGTGAAGTGAAACTGTAGAGAATGTAAGGTAGTCACATGCAGCTAGGTCGAAGCAACTGCCTTTCCTCTATGGTATGTTGCACTGTCTGCCTCTGGGCTCAGCTTCCAGAGCTCTGAGTATTAGAATAAGAGGATGGTGTGGCTGCTGCTCTTCATGGTATGCTGATTGTCGCCTGGTCCTCAGAGTGTTCATAGCTGTTCCCGTATCACTTTAGACTTCTCCATGATCCAGTCCTCATGCTGGTTGGTACCTTGAGCATCTCTCATGAGTTAGCCAATTCTTCTTTTGCCTCTCTCTCACACACACTCTCTCTCTCTCTCACACTCTCTCTCTCTCACACACACACTCTCTCTCTCTCTCTGCTTGTAAACATATGCTAATCTATGAATGTTCATTGAATAATATTGGGGAACCCAAAACTTTGACCAGCTACATGTCATAATATCAATTAATACAAATAATTAAGCCTTTCATCTATGTTTTGTCTGATACTCACACATGTATGTATGTATGTATGTATGTTTGTATGTATGCATGCATGTAAGTGTGAACAATGTTGGCACAACTGTGAGAACACCAGAAACCAGACATCATGTACATATATATTTACCCACATATATTCTCAGTTATAGAGACCAATCAGTTCTTTTACTAAGATCTTTAGCTGAATACGTGAGTCAGGTGGATCAAACTATTTCTTAAAGGCATTGTGATTTGTTTTGTTTTGTTTTTCAACCTATATTATCAAATGTAAACATGGAAAAAATATTAATACCAGTCCTCTGATTGTTCTCACTAATCCCTATTAGTCAGGTTTTCCTTCCTGTCAAAAAACATCTGAGGCATAACTTCATAAGAGGTTTAGTTTTAAATTCTTACTGCATTAATTAATTAGCTAAATAATTAAATATTGTACACTGTGTATGTCAGAGGACAAGTTTGTGGAGTTGGTTCTATCCTTCCGAAATGTGGGTCCCAGTGATCTAACTCAAGTCAGGCTTAGTGCTAAGGGTCCTTGGCCACTGAGCCACCCTGCTGACCCTGAGAGGTTCATTTAATACACAATTCTGAAAATATAGGCTTCAAAAAGAAACCACATCTGGTAATCTGTTTTGTTGTTGTTTGTTTGTTTGTTTGTTTTTAACTAGCATTATACCAGGGCAGCATGTGAGACTACACAGCAAGAGACAGGAAGTCTGTATGTCACTTGTGGTCTCACTCCTTTTAAAGGCACTGAGTCACATTGTGAGGGATCAGCTCCTGTGACCTCATCTGACCCTAATCAGCCCTTGGAAGCCCCACCCCTAAGCACACTGGATTGTTTCTGCCCTCTTTACTATGTTAACATATAACTTTGGAGATTAAAATCTTGTGTGAATTCATGGGACACATCATGGAATCTCTAACACCATAGGATTTTTGCCAGGAGATGTCACAAATAGGTCATGACACACCTTCCTCTCTGAGCCTGCATCTGGCCTCAGACTCTTCTCAGCAGGAAGTTCCAGAAAATTGCTAGCCACTAACCAGACAGACATGTAACACGAAAACAGTTTCCATCTTTGTTTTGAATGTCATTAATGTTTGCTATGACTCATGCCATTTGTTAAAGGGCTCATTCTATTGACTCCTTCAGCTTTGGGCCTGATCCAAGTGGTTTTATGTGCTGGTGGCCCAGTTCTGCTTGCTAGCTTGTTTTCCTGTTTGTGCCCACATTTCTTACTTTGAATTTTCCCCTGTGAAGCTTCTAGACTTACCTAAAGAAAGCCAGATTCAATAGTGTTTGGTTGCATTTTGTTGTGTTTGGTGGTCCCTAACAATGTAACCAGAGCACGTGCACTTAAATGCAATTGTGCTAAATTCTGCTCATTTAACAAATGATTATTGAAGACATAGCCCTCGGGTCTTGCACTTTAGAAAGAACATAAAAGACTGGGTTTCTGCCTCCCCAAATTTAAAGAAAAAGAAAATGCATTTAGGAAACTATTTATTTGGTCTTCATGAGATCTGTGAGCTGTTAAAACTCTTTCACAATTTTTACTTTTTGGCTAAGTCACAATCTGAGATATGAGATTTGAAACACACAGTCAGTTGGCAGCATGTATGAGCGACACCAACTGCTGCAAAGCTCTGGAACACGGCAGGATCCTGTGCGTGATCAAGTACTGCCTATGTGGTCCAAGTTAATCCACGTGCTCATAAAACAGAGCCGCTGTTTGTGTATTGCTTGGCAATTCATTTTCTCCAATTTCCAAAAACATTGGAAATCTTACCCACTTTTAAATGTTTTTTTGTTTTGTTTTGTTTTTTAATGCTTCAAAGTATTTTGGCAGAGCAGAATGTCCAAGCAGATGATGTGACCAGGTCTGAAATTCCTATCAATACCTGATCTCTCCTCCACCCTCATCGGTCTTTGATGTTACAGGGGCCTGCCAGTCTCTTTCACGTGAGCCTTGGCAAGTCAGTTGACATCACATCGCTGAGACTTGCTTCTTGATCTCCTCAGTGAGGATAATGATATCTACCTACCAGCAATGTCACGAGGGCTGAAGAGACAATGCCCAATAAAGCTGTAGCATATACTAAAGCTCCATTCTTCTCCTTATCAATACTATAACAACACTGTCAAGGAATGCAAGGGATTTTGTTTGTGCCTGACTCATCTGTCTGTCCATTTGTCCATCCATCCTTCCACCCACCTACCTACACAATCAGGAGTATTCTCTATTCCTGGCCTGCTGTACACAGGCTCTTGTGCTTGACACTATCCAAATACATGGCTTTCTCTTTCACTGCACTTGGAAAACAAATACCGACATAATTAGAATGCAAAGTGCCAAGGAGAGACACATTTGCACAGCTTGCTTTCCATTGCTGGATAAAACTCTGCCCCAACCAACTTGGGGAGCAAAGTGTGGTTTATTTCACCTTACAGTTTAGAATCTATCATCGAGGGAAATCAGGGCAGCACTCAAATCAAGAGCTTGGGGGCATGAAGGTCAGACCTAGAGAACCTCTGCCTAGTTGTTTGCTCATCTTGGATTCTTATACAACCCAGGACCACCTGTCTAACACCCCCTCCCACAAATACATACACCAATCAATAATCAAGAAAATGCCCCACAGACTTGTTTACAATCCAGCCTGCTGGCAACAGTTCCTCCAGTAAAGTTTCCTCTTTCTGGGTTTTCTGGAAAAGATAAACCATCGTTCTTCATCCTCCCTAGATAAGCCAGTCCTTCTACAGCAGCTTAGTAAGAGTCCCTGAAATCTTTGCCTTTCTACATGACTATGTTTTCCTAAGAGCTAGCCATTGTAGCTCTCCTGGACCCTTTCACTAAACTTGCAGAAGCAAAAATTCATGAAAGGTGAGTTCTTTTATTCCCTTTGAAGGATTCCATAAGCCTGGAAAAGTTGGTTTTGAAAGCAGCCTTTGCTTTTCTTTATGAGCTAGGAAACAACGGACTATCTAGCTCTCACCTGCCCAGGGCCATCTATATTTTGATTTCACACTAGAAACCCCTGGGACAATGAGGTTTGAGGTTTTCCACTCAATTATTTGATATTTGCTCAATTTCATGGCCATCATTCTGGCTCTCCTTGAACAGTTTCTATGTCATCATTCTTTTTTTTTTTTTTGAAGTTCCCTGAAGTTGTTTTTATAACATGGTTAAAATTGAGAGCACTGGAGATGTGCCTTTACAGACCATGAAACAGTATAATCAAGGCCATGCTCTCTCTCTCTCTCTCTCTCTCTCTCTCTCTCTCTCTCTCTCTCTCTCTCTCTCTCTCTCTCTCTCTCTCTCTGGTGTGTATGTGTGCAAGTGAGGGTGTGCATGTGTCCATATGAATATGTGTAGGTAGCTAGGTCAGAGGTCAACCTTGAGTGCCCTTCCTAGTTGGGAATCCATATTTATTATCTAGTTTGGAGAAGGGGAGAGGAGTCTTTTGTTCTTACATGAAATTCACTGATTGGCTAGGCAGCTGGCTAGCAATCCCTAGGGACCTGCTTGGCTCCCACTCCCTATCTCTGCTACAGGCACATCCCACCGTGACACCACAGTTTTAAAAATGAATTCTGGGGAGGCAGGAAACTGAAGTCTGCATGTTTGTGTGGCAAACTTGTTGCAAACTGACAGAGCAAACGCATCAGTCCTGTTCTCTTTCTGTTTAGAAACTCTACCAAATGCAAACTCAATTGCAGGAATGACTTTTGCATGATGCAGATCAAGATGGGATTTATAACTTTTGCCAATTATTACTTAATAGGAGATAAATTAATATTCTATTTTCCATGTGTGAATGCACATGTGTATATACATATATACACACACATGCATATATATGCATATATATGTGCAAAATATATAACCATTTATATCACACATGTTTTTGCTGTGATTACTTCTCATTGCTCTAAAAAAAAAAAAATTCTAACCATACAAATTGCCAGGAAGATAAAGGAACACTAATACTGAGAAGTCATTTCCAATTTTTAAAATTATTTTAAAGCTTTTATATCTCAAATATCACTAAGGTTGCTTGTTTGCAAAGCAAGTAGTCCATCTCTCCTTAGCTTTTTGACTCAAGTTGAGTGTAAGAAGTGAATATACAAACCCAAAGTTACCACCCAATGACGAGAAAATACAATAGGGAACTTTTCAATGTAGAAATATAGGATAATAAAAAATGAAACTTGGTATAAATTGAAATGATAAAGGTTAAAGACTTTCATAATAATTATTAGACTCCTTTGACATCTATGAATGGGGTGTATAAATGAGAATCCTGCTTTGTCCTTAGGAGCTTTAGTTGATACTGTTCTATTCTCCCAAGTAAATAGTTTAAAACCCATTTTTTAAAGTTTAAATTTATCTTAAATTCTTCTTGCAGTTTATTGACCCTAACTGAAATCCAAGTCATATCACTTTTGTGTTTTGAGTTGGAGCAGAGTACTCTCTGGCACTCTGGGTCACATTCTATGCCCAGCGAGCATGTCCTACAGAGTCAGCATCTTTCACGGGAAGGCATTCCTCACTTGATGCCTTGGTGCTTGTCTCTCAAAGACTTCCTCTCTGGATTGTGAACACCCCCCAAGGAAACATTCTTTCTTTTGGTTCCTCCTTCTCCTCCTTCTCTTTCTTTTTCTCATCATTCTTTTCTCCCTCTTGTTCTTCTTCATTTCCCCCCTCCCTCCTCCTCCTCCTCCTCCTGATATTCCTTCATCCAAACAATCTCAGGATTCAGTTCATAGTGATGAATTTACATGCACCATATCTCTTCTTGATTTGGTCATCAAAGCTCAGAAGCTTGTAGCCAGGCTGGGATTACTGTTCTCCCAGTCAAAGCCATCATATATATATGTCCCCAAGTGTAAATCAAATGAATAAGAATGCTATCCCTGAAGGAGTGGAGAATTTTCCAGAAGACGAGCCTTACACCCTCCTTAGGAACCATATTGATGGTTCAGACTCACATTTCCCTTCACAGCAGAGCAGAAGCAATAACTCCTGCATGACAAACACACCCTAAAATACAAAACAGATGAGCTCTATAAACTCCTTGGCACTCGATGATTGCAATAACTGACAGATAAATTTGATAATGCAGATAAAAATGAATATAATAGAAAATGATGGACAAAATTCATTTCATTGTGAAAGTTTACAAGAGCAAGGGAATGACAGAGAGAGAGAGAGAGAGAGAGAGAGAGAGAGAGAGAGAGAGAGAGAGAGAGAGAGAGAGAGAGAGAGAGAGAGAGAGAGAGGTGCATACATAAAGGAGACCAACCCTGAAGACCAACCCAGAATAAATTAACTTGCAATTGGTGACACTGTAATAATACATGGGACCCGTATATTTTAAATGCACATCTTCAAACCCAGCACAACAACTTGCTCACCCATGATTCTGCAACTCAGCTCATTTTTCCTTTACTCCCAATTTCTACTACTCCCCCTTGCCATATTTTCTGTGACTGGTGGTATTTTCTGCAGGTTCTCGTGCCCCACTGAGTTATTAGCACCTCTTAGGGTACTTCATGACTTCATCTTCTTGCTATGTGTTCTCATAGAAACAGAATACAGTGTAACACAACTGAGAAGAGGCCTGTGCCTTTCCTGTGTGTATCTTCAAGCCTGATATTAACTAAAAGAGTGAGGCTGAGGGTATAAGCTTTACTGTGGATTTTGATAGTGATTGCCCTTACATCTCCCCAAACCTTCTGTTTTTAATAAACTTTACTAGAAATGTAACATGACCAAAAAGTATAATCAAGTACATTGTATACGCATGAATCATAATAAATGGGGATTAGATAATGCTTTTGCTTACATGAAGAGGCTGTTTCACAGTTGATATTTATTTTTTAGTGGGAAAATTGTTTTGGTGAAGCAAGCGAGTCTGGATAGAGTAGAATTTATGATTATCCACGGAGTTGACCACACTATTCTCTCTAACAACTGAACACTAACTTTGCCCTGGCTTGGGCTAAGTTGAGATCTCTGTCCTCTATAAATGGCATTCTTCTGAAGACACAGGATGACTGTCTTTAGAGTCCTTTGCTTCTGGGTCTTGGACATCTACCTTTGCTGAGTCCTGGATTTCTTCTCCACCACGCAGCTGTGAGAAGTAAAGCTTTAGAGACACAAAGGCAGTGTGCTCATGGCGAGACTCTCTCATCTATGTGACACACAATGATCTTCACATGCAACACATGTGAAGTGGGTGGATAATGCTAAGCATAAAAGAAATTCAGACAGGGAATATTTTTCCAAGGACACACTAGTGAAATATTACCTTTCAAAACAAGTAAACCAATGAATAGATCAGTATTTATACATTGATGAATATTTTAGCAAAGGAAAGGCTTATATTGATAGATAATATGACAGATAATTAATATTTTGAGTCTTTAACAAATGGGTCAATGTCTTCATCAAACTTGGATTTCTATGCCCACTTAATTTGATAGAGAGCTAAACTTTTCTATCTATCCCTCATGGTTGATCAAAATGTAGATATTTTATTCATGTTGATTTAGAAATTTTTCTTCCGAAAGAATCAATAAACACACAAACCCATTAATATGTTGATGCACTTTCCTGATTCACAAAATCCTAAAATTTATTATTTCACTGGGAAGCCTAGAGATTGTAAAGTAGTCCTAGCCATGTCTTTGTTTCTTTGCGGTCAAATACTTTGGATTTCAAAGATTTTTTTCCCCCAAGCTTTAAAGGATTTTCCCATCAAACTACCTTTACTAGAAATATGTACCAAAAATATCTACCATATCTTGGGAAATCTATTTAAAAATCAGGAAAGGGACTTTATTAACGCTACTTGACCTATAGCTTAAGAACAAGAAAATATCCAGTTAGTTCTTTGTAACAGTAATTGGGCCAGCTCAGTACTCTGTATCCATTGGATCTTTCCTGGAAGTATGGGCCCCAAATCAGTTATTATTTCCCTTATCACTGTCTGGAAATTCAAATCTTTCACATTATAGTCTAGAATAGATAGGAACCTCTCAGCATTTTCTCTATGCTGTATTTTGAGGAAAAACAATTAAAAGCTGTCATTTTACTGCATTTTTATGGGGCTGATTCTGATCTTATTTGAACATAGGATTATTTTAATTTATTAGCATTATATAAAACCTTGTCGCATCAGAAAATTCAAGTTCAGAACATTGTGCTTATAAACTAACGTCTGTACTTAACAGGAGCTGAAGAAATGGCTCAGTGATTAATAACATTTGTCGTTCTTATAGAGGAGCTGGGTTTGGCTTCCAGCACCCATATGGTGTCTTGTGGCCACCTGCAACTTCAATTTCAGGGTATCCAATGTCCTCTTCTAATCAATTCAGACACTAGGTATGTAAGTGGTGCACACACATACATGCAGATAAAACACTTGTATGCACTAAACAAAAATAAATCTTTTAAAAATTCAACCCTACAAATAAGAACACAATGCTCTGCACTTTCACTCTGATTCATTGTTTTAAAATTGAAATGTGAAATAATTTTTTAGGTAGTCACATAGAGTCAGAAATCAGCTGTCTCTAATTCTGTTATTAGATCTTCTCCAATCATTGGGCCATCACTTTCATGTAGAATTCCCTGTTGTATACAACAAGTGCTGGGACCTGAACCACACCTGAAGCCATCTAGGAGGGCTCCAAATGTCCTAACGTCTTACTTAACAGGAATGCCCATAGTTGTGCATGTGCATGTTGGTGGCTGATGGAAAAACTTCTCAGAATTAACTTCTGTATATGATGTGATTTTTTTATTAAAGAATAATTTTAAAATGTATTTATTTAGAACTCACCTATTTATTATTCAAAACTCAATGGTAACTATGGCAATTGTTGAGAACTTACACTCATAGTAGCACATTCTTTCTGCAGGAGATTTTTTTAATCCTAGACATTGTTTATAATTTCTACTCCATAATGATAATAAAGATGACAGTAGGTCTTTGTTCTGTTTTCAAGTTCTCCATGCTTTCTCTGTATAGCCCTTGGAGTATGGGAGAGCACATGGCTCAAACTAGCATGATCCCTTTGGCATCAGGCTGTCATGGTACATATGTATATATACTTGCTGCATGCATTTTCTGAGTACTGTGTTGATGCCTCTACTGATCTGAAAAAAGGCGTTTCAAGATGAAGGATTGGAGGAGCCCCTGAGCTAAAGAAGGAAAAAAAAAGTCTTCCAATAATGAATGAATTCTCTTTCAAAGTTTATGCTATCAGTGAACATTTGTCTATTTTTAAAATAAAGCCAACTATAACTAGAACAAATTAACAACAACAAAATGGCTCAGATTTCAAAGTTATTTGCTGTTAGGCCAGTAGGCTGTTTAGAGGTGTGAGGTCTCAGCTTTGATCTACAGCTAAACAATGCCACCAAGGACATTAATTCCTTTGATCCTTTGTCTCTACCATCTTTAACAAGCTGGCAATTTATATCTCATTGTCACAACGTGACTGATGCAGCTCTCAGCATTGTGTTCTTACAGAATAACTTCAATACCAGGGAGGAAGAAATGCTGACGAGCAAAGCGACACTCTTCCTCAGTGTGCCGCAAGGATGGACATGTGGGATCCTCTTCATGGTGCTTCCCAGGGACTTCTTACGTCATATTGGCCATAAATGTCTTGCTTACTCAACTCTGGGTAAATCATTCATAAGAAAGAAAATAAAACAACAATAACAACACCAAAGAATCAGAATGGGGTTGTGATGATCAGTTCCCACAAAGCATGCTCACCTGTGCCTGAACATGGATCAGTTTTGTTAACCTAGAAGTAGGCTGTGATAATAGACTTAGACAGCCTCACCGTCTACATTCTGACGTAATAAAGCAATGTGCACAGAAGCCCAGGGAGGCACCATCTGTGGGATCCTTGTTTCAGCTATGGCTGTGCATATGAAACTCTTAGCTGATCCTACAGAGTCTGCAAAGTGTTCTGAGCCAACAGTTAAACCTTAGATGACAGAAATCCCAAATTATTATTCCTTAATTTTATTGAGTTATAATTGATACATAAAATTATGATTTGTATAATAAATTGCATATTGTGTATAATATACAATGCTATAATATATCATTATATGTAATATATTTAATGTTAACATAATATCAGTTATATAATATATAGTAACTATGTATAGTATGTAATGTTACACATAATACTAACTATATAGTACATCATGTCACGTATAATATATGTAATCTGATATGCATATTAAATCTGCAATTAATGAGGCTAGCGTATGTAACTATAGCTGTACATGTAACTTTGATTTATTTTGTGAAGCAATGGGTGAGTTAACTTCTCTATCACCTCGCACAGTTACCCACACCAATGGTAAGAGTACATAAGATCTACCTCTTAGCCAACTTAAAATCTGCATTAGTTGTTGTCTTAGTTATTTTTCCATTGATGAGAAGAGATCATGACCAAGTCAACTTACAAAAGAAAGCATTTATTTTGGGAGCTTGAGGTTTCAGAGGGCCATAGAATCCATAACCACAATCAAGGAAACATGGCAATAGGCAGTCAGGCATGGTGCTGGAGATTCACCTGGAAGATTACATCATATCTGCAAGATGGAGGCAGAGAGAGAGAAGGAGGGGGAGGGGGTAAGGGGAGGAGGAGGGAGAAGGAAAGAGGGAGAGGGAGGGAGGGGGATGGGAGGGGGAGGGGAGTGAGAGAGTTATCTGGGAATGTGGAATGGCATGGGATTTTAAAACCTCAAAGTCCATCCCCAATGACATACCTCCTTCAACCAACCACACCTCCTAATCCTTCCCAGATAGTTCCATCAAATAGTGACCAACCATTCAAATGCATTAGCCTGTGAGGGTCATTCTCATTCAAACCACCACATTCATTATTAAGTACAATCATTATGCTATATATTAAAACAAAGATTTGTTCAAGCAAAAATTTGCATGCTTACACCATCTTCTTTCTCCCCTCCCCTTTCAACTTTCAGTCATGCAGGTTGGTCTGGAATTCACAGTGTAGCTCAGTGCTGATGTGAATGAAGCTTGTGATCGATCAGTCTCATTCTCCCTGATGCTTGGGTTCCAATCATGCACCGACAACCATGCTTACAGGTAGCTCCTCTACTTTATGAGGGCAGTCACCATCCCACCGGAAGTGTTTCTATACACCCTTAAACGTTTGTTTGTCAACACTTATCTTGTGTTCATGTCTAGGCTCTTGTGAATAACTTCCCCATGAACTCAGGTGTGCAGCCATCTTTATGCCATGTTGACTTCATCTCCTTTCAATATACATGCAGAAAGGAGATCCTTACTTGTAGCTCCATTTGTAACTTTGAAAGGAGCTGCCATGCTGTTTTCTATCATACAGATTTACATTCTCACAAGCAACTTTCAAGGATTCTTTACCTCCACCTCCTGAGAAAGTTGTTACATTTTGGCTTTTTGAAAACAGTCATTTCACCAGTTAAAAGGGTATATTCTACTATGGTTTTGATTTCATATCTGTGATTGTTAATAAAATTCCCAATATTCTCTTGTATCTATTGATCGATGGTATGTCTTTATGGAGTACATGTTTATACAGGCGTTTTGGACATTTATATCATGTTATTTTAGTTTTTGGTATTGAGCTGTTTGAGTTTATATATATATATATATATATATATATATATATATATATATATGTTATATATTACTCCTCATTGTATGTGTAGTTTCTAAATATTTTATCCTATTCTGTAGGCTTCTCTTTTATTTTGTTGGTTTTGTCCTTTACTTTGTAGAAACAGTTTAGTTTGATAGAGTCACACATGTTTAATTTTTGATGCACCTTTACTATCATGTGCAGAGAGTCTTAGCTAAGACCAACAGCATTTGAGTTTCCCCCTTATTTTCATTCTAGGAATTTCATGATTTCCAGCCTTCAGTTAATATTTTTAGTGTACATTTGCTAATCTGCATATAAATGAACATCTAATTTCTTTGTGTATGATATATGTATCCAACTTCCCAATATTATATAATGGGACAGGGACATATATGTTCCTTGTCCTGTGGTGACCAGTGGATCATGTACTCAGGTTTTATGTCTATTTACCCCCACTACTGCAGAAAGGGGAGCAGGGGTTACTGGAATTTCCATAGGGATTTCATCAAATTTGTAGATTACTTTTGATAATTTGGTCAATTGACTGTGAATTCTTCATACTCCTAGAGATACTAGGTTTTAAGGCCTCTTTGTTATAACCCAAGAGAAAACCCTCTTCATAACCAAGCTTACTTCAACTTTTAAATGAATAACTGAAGGTTAATGCTCCCAGGTCTTTTTATTTGGGCAATGCATGGGCTAGTTTACTGGAATCCAGTGTGTATTAATGATGGCCTATCTACTTCCAGTGCCCTTGTCATCATTCAGGCAGTATTTCATTGTGACTCTACTGCATTCCTCTACCAATGGGTATATAAGCCATTTGCTCCAGCCACTTAAAGAACTAATTGAAAGCTTTAAACTTCATGGTATGCCAGTCAGTGAAGAAAAAATAGGGTTTGCCTCTAAATTATTTCAGTCTAGCTATGATCAAAATGTCATAAACTTGTAACCAATTTTCCCAGCTATGCGAAGAATCACAGCACTGGATGTGATTCAAACACCATAAGTCATTGTAGCAAGGCAAATACTTCACTCTGCCTGTGCCATTCTTGTTATATAATACATAATTTTGCCATACCAAACTCCTTGAAAAATAATAGACAGCTTTTCTCTATATGCTTATTTACCTGGGGAGTGAGCATATTATGAGTGATTGTTTTAGATATTTAAAAGTGTATCAAGGTACTCCTACTTAGAAGTTTAAGAACACTTTAAAGTATTTGAGAGATGTTTCTTTCAAGAGACATAATTGGTTCCTTGCATTGACCTGTTCTAGATAAAGAAACATTGCAGACCCCTGGTTTAAATCTACCCATTTGCCATGCGTTATCTCTATGACCATAGTGGGGGTGCTAAATTTTCTGCAGATTTATTCTGCCATTTTAAGGATATGGACATTAACAATGGTAGACTAGATATACCTAAATGGAGGGATAGCTTTAAAAGGCAGAAAGATATTTTAAGGAGAATGGATCCTGTCTCAGAATGTATATTCTCAATGAAGTTCCATCTCTTGGTCAGGGTTTAAGGTCTTATATGTGTTCAATGATTGGCTGCACTCAGCTCAGATATGGAAACCCATATCTCAATGCAACAGTAGTCATATAAACTATATTAAAAGGAGGCCACATATAAAAGAGAATATCTGTAGATGCTGAAATATATATTAGTGTGATCAGTGATAACTTTAAAATGATTTTTTGATAGCTTTGACATGCAGAACATGGAGCATCCTATATTTTTTGTTTGTTTGTTTGTTTGTTTTGTTTTTGTTTTTTTTAAGATTTTTTTCTTTTAATTATTTATAATAAATATATGTTTGGTTAGGAACAAATGCAATATACATTTAAAATACATGGTGGACTACCAAAGTGAACTTGTATCATTTACTTTTAACAATTCATACATTTACACCCACAGTAGTTTATTCATACCTCTCCGACTCTTGCTGAGACCCTTCTTCTTCCCAGATGGCCCCCCTCTTATTCTTTTTTTTAAATTTTTAATATTTTTTATTACATATTTTCCTCAATTACATTTCCAATGCTATCCCAAAAGTCCCCCATACCCCCCTCTTTCCCTACCCACCCATTCCCATTCTTTTGGCCCTGGCATTCCCCTGTATTGGGGCATATAAAGTTTGCAAGTCCAATGGGCCTCTCTTTCCAGTGATGGCCGACTAGGCCATCTTTCGATACATATGCAGCTAGAGACAAGAGCTCCGGGGTACTGGTTAGTTCATCATGTTGTTCCCCCTATAGGGTTGCATATCCCTTTAACTCCTTGGGTACTTTCTCTAGCTTCTCCATTGGGAGCCCTGTGATCCATCCAATAGCTGACTGTGAGCATCCACTTATGTGTTTGCTAGGCTCCGGCATAGTCTCACAAGAGACAGCTATATCTGGGTCCTTTCAGCAAAATCTTGCTAGTGTATGCAATGGTGTCAGTGTTTGGAAGCTGATTATGGTATGGATCCCTGGATATGGCAGTCTCTAGATGGTCCATCCTTTCATCACAGCTCCAAACTTTGTCTGTGTAACTCCTTCCATGGGTGTTTTGTTCCCAATTCCAAGAAGGGGCATAGTGTCCACACTTTGGTCTTGATTCTTCTTGAGTTTCATGTGTTTAGCAAATTGTATCTTGTATCTTGGGTATCCTAAGTTTTGGGCTAATATCCACTTATCAGTGAATACATATTGTGTGAGTTTCTTTGTGATTTTGTTACCTCACTCAAGATGATGCCCTCCAGGTCCATCCATTTGGCTAGGAATTTCATTCTTTTTAATAGCTGAGTAGTACTCCATTGTGGAGCATCCTATCTTGACTTTAAGTTTTGGAAATTCCCTTTTAATCACTACAAAGTCCTCATGTCAACCATTGGTCTCATTATAGAGACACTACAGGCATATAAGATTGCTAATTTTGCCACCCTGAGAGTCCAATAACCAAAACCATCTAGTCATAGGGGTGAGGGTTGGAGGGATGGCTCATCGGTTAAAAGTAAGTACTGCTCTTTTAGAGGATCCAAATTTTGTCCCCCCAACCCATGTTGGCTGCCTCACAACCACACTCACATAAATAAAAATAAAAACAAATCGTTCTAAAAACAGTTAGGGGCTTGTTTCTAGCTACTACTACAGAGCACCAAGGTTGAATTCCATTTGTTTAGCGTCAGCTCCATTCAGCATCAACTAATACAACAAAGGAGCAAATTACCTTGCTTTTTCTGTGTGTATGCTTGCATGCTGACTTCTTCATCGACTCCGTGCTTAATCGTCTTCACTGACCTGTTAGAGTCTAACAGGTAAGCGCTTCAATGGGGAGAGATTTCTGGATCTTTGGAAAACTTAAATGTTTTCAAATTGTCTTCATATGACACATATAGACAAAATTCTACCTCCTTACTAGTCTACTAATCTCGTTCTTCTTATAAGGTTTTGTTGAGCCTTTCTTTCTCAACAGCTCTTACACCTACCTCTTATCATCCTCCATCCCAAAGATTCATTCATTGGCTATCTGAGCATCTGTATATATGGCTATTGATATGACACATAGTACAGAGTGTAGACTCATTGACTAGCAAATGGCTACAGTTTGTGACTCTGATCCAACATGACAATGTACTTAAACTCCTCAAACAATGATGAGTTCTATGTGCTACATAGGCTTCAGTTATGGAAACCCGGACTAGTATACCACAAAATACTTTCTCAATTGGATGAGCATTCTTGTGTTGACCACATTCTATTACCTATAATGGACATAAAGAATTAAGCTGATGTTTGAGGTAGGTTCAAAATGAAGAATCTAAAAGCAAGTAAAAATTGAGACAGTGACTACTTTAACAACTGCTATGTCAAATGTATACACACGGACACGCAATCACACACACACATTGTACACCTCTTAAATGTATGCACATACTTACATAGCCATAGCTATTAAAGCTTGTGGGAGGTGATGGGAATTTCAAGAGGTGTGGCTTGGTTGAAGTAGTTGAGGTCATTAGGAGTGTGACTTATGTTGCATATTGGAACTTTTCTCGCTTAGATTCTTGGCCACCATGAAGAGAACAGTGTCCTTCACTATATGTTCTTCTACCATGAAGTGCCACCTCCAGGCAAGCACAATAGAAACTTGGCCAACTGAGGACTAATACCTCTGAATCTTGAACCAAAATAGACATTTTATTTTTAAAGTTGATCAAACATTTTACAGTAGCAATAGGTAGCTATCTAATATACCCACAATTCCAAAGCACACTGAAGCAACCTGCAACAGAAGAATCTGAGAATTGTTTCCTGATTGGAACCAGAGCTCACTTGATGGGGTGGAGAAGATGGAGGTTGTTGGCTTTTTAACTCACCTTTGTGTCTTGAGAGAATGCATGTACTTTGGTCATAAACGTGTCACAAAAGGCTGAATCTGAGTTTAGTAAATAGGTTGTTAAATTTTAGCGTTAAGAATGTTTGCACAGTCCTTTGTGTCTGAAAGAATCAGGAAACCTACGTAAAGGTTGGATTAATACTTTTTTAAAAGCTACTACTAGTAGGCATGGTTTCTTTTAGTAAATGACAAATATATAATATAACATGTTAATTAACTTGGTTTAGCCATTCCACAAGTTATCTTTATATGAAAACATCACTTCAAATGTCACAGATAAATGCACACAATTCATTAAGAATAAATAATCACTTAACGTTTGAAAGCTGTGTTGACCTGGTTATGCACAATCATTTCACACAGGAAGAAATGGACAGATTGCTGAGCCCCCTGCTCAACAGATCATGTACACTTTCAGAGTGAAGAACTGCAGAGTTTTAGTCTTAAAAGTTGTGGTTTATAAACTTTAAATTGAAGGGCTAGACCTGTAGTTCTGAATACTTGCTGGATATTCATAAAGTCACAGGTTAAATTCCCAGGGATACATTTTTTAAGATTATAGAAAAATTGTTAAAGCTTCATTTTAAAATGCAGCGGTCATTTTAAGCATGCTTATAAACTGATGAAGACAGTGGAAATTGAGTGCAAGCTAAGCTTTCCACAGAAAGTGAATGGTTGCAGTCTTTATTGCTTTTCTGATTGCAGTATTCTTTGAAGAGTTACCTTTTGCCAGCAGAATGCACCCTGAGTGCACAGGGACTTAGAACACTGGGATAATAGAGTAAGTGAATATTTATGAAGATTCATCTCAAAGAATGTATTACAAAATTATGTATCTGAACCATGCTTGCAAACTAACCAACACGTGATCGGCAGCTTCAGTTTTCCTTTTAGAAGCAACCCTAGACACAGGTCAGCTCCTCAACTCTTACTTGGATAGAAATGCCTATCATTTCTGTGACTGCACTTAACACCCCGCAAGGACCCTCCAAGGGCACGTGTGCTTGGTAGCTGGCCAGGGATCTCGGTGTCCTGGGGGAGGAAATCGATTACCACTCAGAGACTTCCACATAGCTGCTGTCCAAACCACAGCCAAAATGATAAACTGTGCGTGAGGCTGAACTCCTGCTGATTGCAGAATCTATTTCCAAATATTCCAGAAGTGACCATGTGGAATCTTCTGGCTTCTGGGGAATCATACTGACTGAGAAACCTGTTTTGTATTATGGTTGGGAAATGTGTGTGTGTGTGTGTGTGTATACACATATACTGTTTAACTATTCCTTGACTTTAATGGAACACAGATTTGGTTTGTCTAGAATGGCTGTTAGGCATTATAATTACAATTTGCTCCCAGCGTCAGTGACAGACACAGTGGAGCTGGCTTCTAGACCACAGAAGCCAAGAGCAAAAGGGATAAGCACGGTGGTGCATGTGTGCACACTTGTATGCACACACATACACACATCATACATTGGTTCATTTGCAATTCATGATACTGTGGGGCTAGGAGGATTTTCCTCCTCAAAGGCAACATCCGTTCTTTGACAAACTCATAAATCATTTTATTTCTTTTCTATAAAGCAAAACCCATTTTTACGGCCAGTATGAACTTCAAATCTGTTCCTTTGGCGAATGCATCTCATGCTGAACTGAAGACATGTCAAGCTTGACAGGAAGTCCACATTCCTGCATGGACATGCTCCATGAGGCCTTTCCAGAGGCCAGCCATTTTGGTTAATGCCCTCATGCAGAGTCTTGTGCCAGACTGCTGCATTCAGCATTTTTTGTTTATCTCCTGAGTCTTTGCCAGTAGAGCCTTTTCACCACGTGTGGGGCTTTGACGTTTCACCCAAGGCTTAAATGTGATAGTAGAGTCTGGAAAGGATCCAAATGGGGCAGGAAAAATGAAGCAGAAGATCTTAGCTAATGAGGAGCCGCCAGGCACCATGTGTTAACTCTGGGGCCTTCATTGCTTTGTCTTAGAAACTGTAATCCCAGGCTGAGTGTGTATTGCTGGGTTGAAGGCTCTGAATTATTCAGCACCTCATGTGTCATGGGGGGGGGGGGCAGGGATAGGAGGAGACTTTTTGCTTACTACTCTTTCATGCATTCTTCATGGCTTTCTAGGGCTGATTCGTCATCCTTTATGTCTCAACTCATTTAACTCTATTGAATTTAGTACTTTTCTTATTTTTTTAAAATAAAGAAACTGGGCAAAGACTCTAAATTGCTTGTGTGCTGGCTAGTCAACAGGGAAGTTGTGATTAAGTCCATAGACCTAAACTCAGAGCCTGTATTCTAAGTTCATATTATACTGCTTAGTGCTTTGCTCTAAGACGGGTCTTAGATTAATGCAGAAAGAAAAGTAGTTCTTGGTGACCAATGACAGAATGGAGATGCTTTTGGGATGGGGCTTAGCAGAGTCACCTTAAGATTCCTTAAGGTACTAATTCTCTAGGTGAGTATTGGAGGAGTGCCAGAAGAAGAGATGACATTTAGCACAAAAGAACAGAAAGCCTGGCAGAGTGGCTTTGTGTTGGTAAAATAGCAATAACTATAGAGAATGTATCTGCTTAGCATTAGTGGCGGGTATTTGTCATGAACAGATCAGAGGTAGAGAAACTGGTAGGAATATATGTAAGGTGACATCTGTTAGCCTTTCTGTAGATGTGATAAAACACTCTGACCAAAAGCAAATTACGGAAGGACTGGGTTTATTTCAACTTACAGGTTTCTGTCTATCATGGAAGGAAGAAAGTGGAAAGCAGAAATTATGAAGGAATGAGGCTTGCTGGCTCAGTCAGTCTTATGTTTAGCTCTTTTTCTTTTACAGCCCAGAAATACTTGCCTAAGGAATGGTGCCACCCACAGTGGGCTTGGACCGCACACATGAGTTAACAATCAACACAATCCCCACACAGATCTCTCCATAAGCTAATTTAATCTAGGCAGTGTTTTATTTGAGACTCCCTTCTCAGGAAAATCTAGGTTGTGTCATGTTGGCAGTCAAAACAAACTAGGATGCTACGTTTTCTTGCCTATAATCTAGGATAATGAGTGAATGTAGGTAGCAACTGGTCAAACTTACCTTTTAGGAATTTCACTATGGCTGTCATGTGGAAGGTGGCTTGACTGGGGAAGGCTAGAAAGGCCCATTAGGAATATCTTTGTATGATCCCTGAGAAAAAATAAGATATCAGGTAGTGTAATGTCTGAAATGTCCCTTTCAATTCCCAAGGCTCGAAACAAGCCAAGGAAGCAATCAATGAAAGAGATTAAAGTGCAAGCATTCTGGTTTGCTCTTTCAGGTGCAAATCAGAGTGTTTGCTTAAATGGGTTACCTGCTTAAATAATGTTACCTGGAGGGTCATTGATTCCTTCTCTTGCATACTTGACTGTGAGCATACTAGTGCTATCTAAAGGAGAACCTGCTTCCTACATGCATACTCGTGCTTGGGATGCTTGCTGTGCATTTCCAGCTGGCAAATTAATGGCATCACTGTTTAGGTATCCTAGCTTGTGAATCTTCTCTACCTGTGATAAGCTTTGCAAGGATGGAGCATCGTGCAGAGGATTAAAGGTTTTCGTTCCACCTAGACTTAACAGTGTTACAGAGTTGATAAGCCTTATCAGACACCATGGTAGAGAGGTGCTACTGGTATAGCCTGGAACTTTTCTAGGAGTAAATACTCTGAGATAGGTGCTACTTGCATGGACTTCCTAGTTAAAGAGGTATTTTCTGCTACCACTGGGTATTTGACCTGGTTGGTAAGTTTGTTTCCTTGTGGGCTTTCCTCTTACCTCATGCTCTGCCTCAGGTGTTTCACGTACCTTTTGGTAATCTAGCCAATGTTTGAATGCAGCTTGGCTGTGGACAGTACAGTATTAGATACAGCATGAAGGAGGGACTGTGAGTCTGAAGCAAGATTGTGATAGGAAGCCTGGGTTTGACTCATGAAGAATTAGAAGATAGGCTAATAAGACCAGACCTGGGGAGATAGGGAGTGCAAAAAGGTGAGTTTAGGTCTACTACCAAGTTTCTGATTCATGTTCCTGGATGGATCAAAGTGTCATTTTTGGAAAATTGAGCCAGGTATAGTGAAGAATGTAAAAATCACCTTCTTTGAGTATATAATTGAACTTGGTGTCTAAGTGTCTACCATGGCTTGGTACACAGGGTTCTGGAGAAATGCCAACTATGGGGAAGTGATTTGGATTCACAGTCTGGTGAGTTTGTTAAGACTGATACTTCAGGGAGAGTGGTAGAAGGAAAGTAGACCCTTGAGCAGAGATGTTTCAAGGTCATCTGTGCATTTGAACCCTGAATCAGGCAGAACACATAGGACCAGGTGGTTACCTCCACAACCAGAACCTTCCACAACTTCTGTGAATCACAGATCAACTTTTCATTGGGAGAACAAGAGCCCAAAGAACCTCTGACATTCTTATGAACACATCACCTTGGATAGTGTCCACTTTTCCGTTTTCCTGAATGTTGTATCTTTCATTGAGTCCAATAAAAGAGAGCATCCAGATATTGAAGGAGTGGAATGTGTAATATGCTTTCCTTCGGACAAACCACAGGCTTAGGGATTTATTTTAAATGACACCAGTGTTTTGAATGTAGCAATTTATTTTGTTTTCATTAATCATTATAGCAACTTTAAAAGTGGATCAGCCCTAATTCTAACACTACATCTACTGTGGAACAGGAAAGAGGCAAAGGAGAATTTTGCTTTTTACTCTCAACCATTCAAAGGCTTGGTTTATGTAATTATTTTCTATCCAGGTTTCTTTAGAGCAGCCTTTCTCCTCCACAAAGGGATTTAATGACATTGGATGAATGTTTGCCATCTGCCTAGAGGTATTTGAGGCACGTTGATGGGCAATGTTCCCTGTAAGCCTCATAACATGGCCAGAGTAAGTTCATAAGACTTTGGTCCATTGTGCGGATTAAAAAATTAAGGCTTTAAGAGGTGAAGAGATTGGGTTTCTTGAGCCAATTAGAGGACAAGTACTTGAACACATGTGCACATAAGCACACATATTAAATTCCAAGTCTAACTGTTTTTTCTGTTAATATAATGGTTCTGTTTTTAATACCAAAATATGGTTCACATCTTAGTGATTTTTCAAGTGGAATAAATCTTTTCTTTTTAACTCCTGAGCCTCCCAACTTGGCTGAGCAAGCAGAAAACAAGTGAACAAATGAAATTATGTCCTTTCTAACATGGTCATTTCTAGATCATGTGCACAGGTGGTGTAACCTACACATTTAATCTCACAGTAGCTGGTGACTAGTAGATCCTTTGGATTTCTAACCTGGGAAAGTCAATGGGTAAAATTTAAAGTCGGTATCAATGATGTTTCTCAGCAGCTTTTTAAAAAATATTCTCAATATTTACATATTACCTTTGAGGCTTAGAAGCAAGACATCTGGACACAAGTTTTGCTCAGGGAGGCAGGCATTTGTTCCCACAAAATCAGGCCTTGGCTCACAGGGTTTGAGAGTCTTCAATATTTTAAGCAGTCCCTACACTTAGCTCACAAATGAACAAATCATTGTTGTTTACTGTCCCTCCTTGTATTCATATTCAAGTAGACATTAAGTACAAACATGGGACAGAAATTCCTGGTTTTTATTTTTTATTTTTTAAACCAGGCTTGTCAGGACAGAAGAGCAAGAGATAAAAACAAACAAACAAAGAAACAAACAACACAAAATAGAAGTGAGATTGCCATATGGCAACTACAAAGACAAATTCTATACAATGAAAGTTTTGATAAACATAGTGGTTTTTAGAAAACTCACAAGTAATACTCTAGGGAGGATTTGGCTCCTTGGATAAAGCATCCATTACTGGTAGATGACCTGTTCTAAGCTAGCCCCCACCCCCTTAGATATGGGAGGCATAAAAATGCACAAAATAGAAATGTCTCTGCTGATACTCACAAAAATATCAGGCAAGTCACTCTGCATTCCCACTAAGTGGCACATAGCGGCCATGCCTATAGCCTCACAGAAGAGGCCCTGAGGAGGATATCAAGCCTGGGTTGGAAGTTCCTCTCTGTAGATTGTTCCCTAGGGCATAATTACTGGTGGATAATCTCTGCTGTAAGACCTGGTAGGTAGAGAAGGCAAAGGAGATAAAATTGAAAGATGTGTCTGAAGAATACATCCCCAGCAGATACCTGAAATAAATTCTGCATTGAATAATCCATATATACATACATTCACTTGTACACACACACACACACACACACACACAATTTTTCTTGTTATATCTGAGTCTCTAGCATCATAACCTTATGCCGTGTAACTTTTATATTATTTTTGTCTCTGACCAAATTACTATTATTGATAGGAAGCAACCTAAGCAAGGGAGGGTTTGTTTTTGTTTACAGTTTACAGAGATGCAGTCCATCATGGTTAGGAAGGCATGGTGGCAGAAATGTGAGGCAGATGGTCACACTGTGTCCACAAGCAAGAAGCAGACAAAGGATCAAAAGTGGACCAGAACTATTGAATGTGAAGGCCTATTTATTCTTCAGTGATTCACTTCCAGCAAGGCTCTACCTCTTAAAAATTTCATAACATTCCAAAATAGCACCACTAGTTGTGGAAGAAGCATTCAGACACATGAAGTCCTATTTAGGATGTCTCAAATTCAAATCACAACAGGGACACTTATTAGCAAGATATGTAAGAATATAAGCTCTGCTATATCTTCGTAACTGATTTGATAACTAAGACAGTTATGAAATCAATGACAAGTAGTGTTGAATTGTCAACTTGTCACTAGAATCACCTGAGAATTGTCTAGATCAGATTGACTTGTGGGTATAGCTGTGGAGAATCATCTTATGTTAGTAAAGGTGAGAAGACCTGCCCACTATGGGTGGCAACATTCCCTAGGACTATATAAGAATGGAAAAAAATAGACCCAACATGTATACATTTATTGCTCTCTCTTCTTAATTATGTTATATAAATAATTTCCTCAAACTCTTTATGGTGTGGTTTTCCTGCTATGATAGACTATATCTAATGTGGAACAATGAGATAAAACAAACCCGTTCTTTCCTAAATCGCTTGTGTTGTGCTCCAGTCACAGCAAGAGGAAATAAAACTAAGATAGATAGGTACCATGTATAGCAGAGATACTTTGAAAAATGGCTGATTCATATGCTGGGCAGGATGAGATGGAGCAGCATGCAATTACAAGTGTATGCATTCTTTATATTTGCATTTTTATCCTTAATATTTGGCGATTATAACTGTAAAAGAAAGAAAGAAAGAAAAAAGAAAGAAAGAAAAAAGAAAGAAAGAAAAAAGAAAGAAAGAAAAAAGAAAGAAAGAAAAGAAAGAAAAACAAAGAAAGAAAGAAAGAAAGAAAGAAAGAAAGAAAGAAAGAAAGAAAGAAAGAAAGAAAGAAAGGAAGGAAGGAAGGAAGGAAGGAAGGAAGGAAGGAAGGAAGGGAGAGAGAGAGAGAGAGAGAGAGAGAGAGAGAGAGATAGAGAGAGAGAGAGAGAGAGAGAGAGAGAGAGAGAGAAAGAGAGAGAGAGAGAGAGAGAGAGAAAGACAGACTATGTCACGAAGGACCAGTGGACTAGGGAGTAAAGCCCTTAGGATCATTTTAGAAGCTGGCTATTGTTCTACATACTTGTGGTAGCTGAGATCTTTGGTTGCTCTGTGATTTAAATCAGGATAACATCCCTGCTGCTCTGCTGTTGTGAGAATTAAACAAGATGGACTACATTAAGTCTCTGCCATCTCCACACTGCCTGTGTGGATCTTGGCCTGAGTTAATCTATTCTGGATGATCCTTCATTTGCTAACATAATTTACTTAAAATAGTTCAGAAAGTATCTCCTATCCTTGAATTATGTGCAGAGGGAGAAACAAGGTGGACACCTTTCTTTAACTATAAATTCAAGGAAGCCTTCACAGGGGACTTTTCATTGCTGGAGTCTTTAGCTCTTCTCTTCTGACATTTTCACATTAATGAGGCTCCCAGAGGGGTGATATAATTGATAGAATACTCCTGCAAGCCTGGTCTGTGCTCTGCTGTCACAGAGGTGCAGAGATTCATCTTCTCCGTGTCAGAAAGCTCAGAGTAGACCCGAACTGAACCCTGCCTTGAACTGAAGAAGTTTCCTTTGAAGAATCATGGGACTGGCCTGATGAATGAGCTGGAAGTGCAGTCTTGGCCTTTCAGATGCCTGAATGCCATTGGGAGAGAAAAAATGGGAAGGAGAGTGCAAGTTCTAAACAAGTGCTGTGTGTGAGCCATCTTGCAATCATGGACTCTGCATTTCAGCAAAATCGTAGATTGTACTGGAAAGACTGTGGGCTACAGAGTCAGCCAGAATGAGCTAACTGGACTTCCAACCATGCCTCTCTCTAACTTAAGGAGGCCTGGAGCAGAAAACATCTTGAAGACTCTTAATGATGTCCAACATGAAGCCGAGTAATAACCACTGTATCAGAAGGTTGCATAGATGCCAGGGACCACACCAAAGGCTCTTAATAAACACTAAATCCCTTAGAGCTTGCTTTCAAGATGCTGGTGGTAAAGAATTAACAACTGAGTCTCCAAAGGGGGTCGGGGGAGCCCTGACTTGCAGTCTTTGCCTGTGTGTCTGTGTTGTAAAATCGACTTTGGTACTGATGTCGAGTACTTAACCCAGACTAATTGAATGTGAGATGGAAAGAGCTGGGATCAAGGCTGAGAAGTACATGGTGGCGCTGTACCTTTGCTTGGTCTTCCCTTCCTCTTTTGCTTGCTTATGTCTTTTGGTGGCAGCACCTATAACTAATGAATAATAAAACAAGTTAAATGTACACTTGTTCTGTCCTGTCCCTTAGGCAATGAGTGGGTGGACTCTATCCTCCCCAGGGTAAGGCTTGGTAATCAAGGATTGTCAAGAAAAGGGAACTCCTTTTCCATGCTCTGGAAGGAAGTAGCCTTAGTTCAGAACAGGTCTTGGCCTGAGGATTAGCATAATGGACTTCACAGCCCTCGACTGCTATGGCCGCTGATGCAGTAGAGGGCTGGTAGCAGTAGACGGCTGGAAAAAACAATGGAATGGAGACAGGTCCTAAACAAATGCTATGTGTGAGCTATCTTGCAACCACAGACTTTGTCTCTCAGCAAAATCACAGGCTGTGCCTGAAAGACTGTGGGCTACAGAATCAGCCAGAACAATTCGACTGCACTTCCCTTGAGTAGGACATGAACAGCTTTGAAACATTATTTGGCCTAGCCTTGTGCCCTGCTGGAAGACTTCCCTAGAGCCTGAGACGGTCTGCTTACTGAGAGACCGCCTTATTCTCAAGGTAAACAAAGCAAACAGAATCACAAGAAGGATTCTGTGATGCCCAGAGGTGGCACTTCTCTGACAGACATGGTAAAATGAAACTAAGAATGTCATGGCCCCATGGTATTTGAAGTTTAGGTTGCAGTGAACATATGGACATATAAACATATGTACGTTTGCCTGGGAGTCAGCCATTGGATGGAACTCTGAGATGATTGCTACCTTAGTAGATGATGCTCCCATTTGTACTGTACGGGACAGATTATAAAGCACTTTGAGAAATATTACCTCATTTAGATCTCACTGCATAAAATCAGAAGCATTATGTTCAGATTTAAGAAATGTGAAAAGTGGCTCAGAAAAGCTAATAACAGAAGGCATAACCTGGGCCTGATCCCAGACTTTAGGCTATATAGGGCATTGACCTTGAAAATAGCATTGCCTTGGTTCTGAGCTGTTAATTCATCCTTCTAGATAACATGCACTGACTACGGTTTCTCTCCTGAACCACAGAGTATAGCATATAGTTTAAATGTCCATGATTTATGACTGGTGATGTGTCTGGGGTCTTTAGGAGGCACTAGGGAAAGTTAATTCACTGCAGTGAACAATTTCAAGTGGTTACAGGAAAAGATACATAATCTATGACCACAGGTTCCCCTAAAGCCTACCAGTGAAATAGAGTGGCCAGAACCCATTCAGGCCTCTACTCAAGGACATTGTCCTGCTGGAGCCTCCACTGTTTCATCCCAATCATCAGTCCACAGTATCCAACTCCCTTTTAGGAAAAATGAGATGAAAACACTGTGCTCTTAGAAAATGACTCAGAGTTGGAGATGACTCAGTGGATAAAGTGCTTGTTCTACAAGCTTAAGGGCTGGAGTTCAGATCCCCAAAGCCCACTTAAAAGCTAGGTATTAGTGGCGGTCCATTGTAACCCTAGTGGTCAGGATGGAGAGACAGAATCCCCAGGGCAAGCAGGCTGGAAAGACTAGCTGAGTAAGTGAGCTCCATGCTCAGTAAGAAACCCCTAATCAGGAGAGACGGATCATGAATACGCCTGAGGTCAACTTCTGACCTACACACACACACACACACACACACACACACACACACACACACACCACACACACACAGACACAGACACACACAAACACACACACACAGACACACACACAGACACACACACACACACACCTTGTGTACTTGTACTTGCATATGCACATGTGTGTCAACACACATACACATACAAGTATATAGATATGAAGTAAAGTAATTAAAAAGATAGTGCTTTGAGTTATACATTTTCCCCTGCTGCTCTAGTCTTTGTTACTGTAAGCCTCCATAACGCTGAACCCCAAGTTCTCCATCTGTACAGTGACATCTACCCAAATCTATGTTCAGAAGCATAGCAAACACTCATAAACAGTAGCAACATCTAGATGGCTCACATCTAGAGTGTGGCTATTCAGGCATCAGGAGGCATAGTGTGGCTGTAGCCCAGTGCATACACTAGGGTGTGAGTCACTCATGGTAGGGATAGTAAAATAGGGCACAAAAGACTGAGATGCAGAAGTGGGTATGTGTGAGGAAGATCTTGTAAGTCTCAATAAAGGAAAGCTCTTCACGATGAGTGGCCAAGGTGGAGCAGGAGTGTATCAGGTATGGGTGAGTACAGGAGGAAGATGGCTGCTTCAGCAAGTGTGCTCCTTCAGGAGGCCCAGGATGAGCACTGTGACTATGGGGAAAGAGGATGAAGGCTACAGAAAGCAAGCAGACAAGCCAGCCAAGAAAGGATGATAATGGTTCCTCAAGGTTTTTATGTTCAGGAAGCTTGGTTGCCAATGTGACCATACTGAGAGGTGGTAAATGGTTTAGAGTGGGGCCTTGTGAGAGCTGGTGGGTATATACCCTCAGAAGGGATTGAGGACATCTCTTGGAGTGAATTAGATCTTCAGAGCTGGATTAGTTACCAGGAGATCAGGCTATGATAAAGTGAGGTCACTCCATATGTATGGTCCCTTCTGTATTGTTGATTGACACATACCACGAATCATAAAATGTAGTGCCACATACCATACAATGATACAGAGAGAAGGCACTCAGTAGATGCTGAAGAGATGGGCCACCTAGTCTTGGACTTTCAGACTCCAATACTGTGACCTAAATAAATATTTTCTTAAAAAAGAAACTCTGCAGTGTCTAGGAATTTGTTACAGTCACACAGAATGAATTTCATAGCACATCATATGTCCATTATCTATTTATTAATACAACTAAAAGTTTTTTTAATTAGCTTTAAAAACATTATATGAATCAGAGGAACCAGTCATGGGACATGCCTTGTAAGTATACACAGTAAATCTTGAAAAGAGAAAATTAGCAAGAAAAACAAACAAACAAACAAACCCATAGCTTTCAGATGCAAAGATAGAGGAGTTGCCTGCACAACAAAGGAGGGAACTATGGGCGAGGGCTAAGATGCATCTCGTTTCATCTTAGTCTTATTAGCAATTTGTGTCTTTAAAAATAATGAGTTTTTCTGAGTGTAAAAGAATACTTGTAGTCAGGAAAGCTGATTATTTAAAGCCCTTGGAGTGACACTCAGTGCAGGAATACAAGGGAGCAAATCGGGTGGGGGGGGGGGGGCGGGGAAGGAGAGACGGGTTGGAGGGGAAAGTAAACGATATGAGAATCATACCTTTGCTGTTTTTTATCTCTGAGAAAAGTCTTTGCTATTTCCATATTAAGTGAGCAGTGGCTCCCCAACTCTTCGGTTGTAATTCTATATATTAAGTATCTCTTGTTCCATCCAGGGTTTTAGTCATCAACACCAATCAGGGTCCCACTGTCCTGCTTCCTGCATACCCATTGTCTTTTCCCCTCAGTCTTTTCTCACTTCCTCAATTTTGTTTCCCATTTCTGAATTCTTTCTGGGGCTCTCAATGCACGGGCAGGAGTTGGCACTGTTAACTTTATCCTTGCCACTCTAAAAGTGACTCCTCACGCTGTGATTGCCTTCTAATATCTCAGAATTTTCTCATTCTGTTGAGCTCTTGTTATTAAGCCTGATTTTAAACCTGTCTGAGAAATGAGTGGAAGGGACCATCCCTTGGAGAGGGCCAGCCCATATGTCTTGTAGCTGTGGACATCATTTGACTGGTTACAGTCAGCATCTCTTTCCTCTTTTGCATCATTGGCCTAGTTTTCCAGGAATTTCCCCTGAATTTAATTGACAGCACAAAGCAACCATGTTTCCTTTCGACTTGTAATACATTTAGTCTGAGATGCACATTTCCTTTTGTCTCTGCAGTGCGCTATTACCCGTGGCCGTGACTGGGCTTTTATTTCATCAGGAAGGTTCTCAATTTACAATTATTCAACCTTGAAAATAGGTGAGTGGATGAACCCAGCGTCTCACTGACCCTCGATCACAGGTGAATAGCTGCCCCTGCTGCCCCTCCCTGTTCACCTGCTTTCTCATGCTGTAGGCTCCAGGAGGCTTTGTCACAGTTGTTCATTTCCATTTTCAACGGGCTGATAAAGCAGCCAGAGGGGAGAAGAAGGGGAGGGGAAGCCATGGGCTAAGTCACCATTGCTTATTCTTCATGTTTGCCTAAACCCTTGTCCCAAGGCTTGTCCTTTTGTATTTGAATTCTCATTTGTTCTGTTCCTTGTTCAGGTACAAAGGGGAGCTCTAAACAAACACCGGTGCCTTGTGATGAAAATTCCACCCATAGAACCATTTCCTTATAAAAATATCATGTGTTTTCTCTCATCTGTGCTTCTGAGATTTAATATAGGCATACAGTCACGCATGTGTATGTGACACAAAATTAGAAGCAAAACAGTCTAGGAGAACAAAGGAGTCTACACAGAAGGTTGTGGAAGGAAAGCGAGCATAGAAGGAAATTCAGGAATATGTATGATGTACAATATACACTCATATGGTAACATCTTTATGAAATAAAGTGCCATATAGAATGAATATATACTATGGATTTAAAAACAACATGCACATACACATATAAGAGAATGGCTGACAGTTTGTAGCATGTAGGCCCAGCAGGATGAAACAGTGATCAAAGAAAACACTTTTTATATGATTTAGGATAACTTGACCTTGTGATTGAGAAATTTCATCTCTGCTCCTGAACACAGCCTATTGGGAAGGTAGCAGGACTATGAAGGGCCAACAGCTTCTTGTGATGTCATGGTGGACATCTTGACCAATGAAGATGTTTCATATCAAGTGGTAGCTAGCTACACTCATTGGCTCCCCTTTATTGGGGTACAGTTGTAAGTAGTTGACACTCCCTTAACTCTGGCTACCACTACAAGGAGTCCAAGACAATCATCATTGAACCCAACTCTGGAAGTTCTGAGACCCAAGAGTTTTTTTGGCTGTGGCTCAGAACCCAAGTGTGTAACTTTCCCGGCAGCAGGATTGAATGGGGCATAACTACCAAGCAGGCCAAGAGTTTTACAGGTTCCCAGAGATCTTTGCATGCTGCACAGACACGACAATACTGGTTGAACACATACTTTACTTCTTCTGTAGAATAAGTCTCCAACAGGGATTCTACTTTGCCTACTCCAGTCTGTTATCATAGTACAGACTTATTGGGATCTAGCTGAGTAAAATCCAGGCGAGTGTGCTGTTGGTCTTGTTTTACAGTGTTACCCGCCTTGGATCCGAAAAGCTGCCCCTTGTTCAGATGAAGATAGTTTAGAAAGTTGGACTTGGTTCCTGTTGACAGTATTAGCTTGGCTCTGGATGCCTTATTACACATCCAAGCTTTGGAAGATTGTTTTATGACTAACATTTGGGTTAAATCTATAAAGATTGTTTATCTCTGATATTACTTCCCTTCAAAAAAAAGCAATATCAGCTGTATTTGCCCCCTGCCACGTTGCCTGCACTGCGGTGAGGAGGATGGTGGGAGGAAGGAATGATGAGGAGATGTGGAGATATTGTCATCCCCCAAGTCTTCCAGTTCTGTTGCTAGAGGGGAAAAATATTGACATGACACAGAAGGTCTTCCCTTGAGGAGTCCAGCGAGTGAAAACTGATGGATATACACCACCAAATCCCTTTCCTTCGGGTATGTTATCATGTCACATTTCTGAAAATATAGAATGCGCTCTGGATAATATTTTCACATATGCCGATGAATGCAGCTGCCAAGAATAGCACGCTTTAAAGCAAGAATCCAGGGGATGCTGAGGCTGCCTCTCAACAGAATTTATGTGCTTTTGGTCTTTCTCCATTCCTTCAGTGATGCTCCAAGTTTTACCTGCTTCCCTTTGCTGTACCCTTTCATCAGATGACTGCCAATAACTAAAGCATGAGTCTTAGCTTGTGATGATCAGAGATGACAGAGATAATAAACTTGCTTCGTTTTGGATGAACCTTTGTTAAAGACACACAGCACACCCCCCTCACATACATACACACTCAGAGAGATGGAGAGGGAGAAGTAGAGGGAGGGAGGAAGGGAGGGAGGGGAGAGAGAGAGAGAGAGAGAGAGAGAGAGAGAGAGAGAGAGAGAGAGAGAGAGAGAACAAGAACATAGAGTCAACCCAAACTGAAAGATAATTTAAAGGGTAGGAAGCAAAGTCATCGTACTTCATACAAAATAAAAATAAATTTCTAATCTTTAACTTATTTTACATGTCAGTGAAATCCTTTTGATTTCTACCTTCTAAGTCTCATCAGAGGAACTGCTCTAGTTTGGTTTTCTGTTGCTGTGACTGACACCATGATCCATAGCAACTTGGGGGAGGGGGTGTGCCTTTAATCTGGCTTATACTTCCAGGTTTGATCCATCCCTGATGGAAAGTCAGTAAATGAACTCTAGCAGAAACTGAAGCATAAATCATGGATGTATACTGCATATCCCACCCTACCCCCACCTGACTCCTGCTCATTTTTTAATATACCGCAGGCTTACCTGCCTAGAGACGGCACTGGCCACAGTAGCCTGGACCCTCCAGAAATCATCAGTTAGGCTAAGCCTTCACAGACATAGTCACAGACCTTCTTGATAGAGGCAGTTCTTCAGCTGAGGTTCCCTCTTCCCATGTGACTTTGGATTGTGTCAAGCTGACAATAAAATCTAACTAGGGCAGTTGTGGTTATCATTTATCAGGGATTCAAAGCAAATAACAGAATATTTACCTTTCCCTTAATTATTCCCCTATTCTTGCATACTCAGTTACACATAAATAAAATCAGGAACAATAGGTACAATTGCTAATGCTTTGTTATTCCTTGGCCATTGTTTTCCTGCTGATCACTGTGTAAGGAACACACTTAAGAGTAGTGGATATTGGTTGTTTTTACAACATTTTTACAACTTTTGTGAAATTACCATCCCAAAGAGATTTAACAAGATATATTACAGAGACCAGCACTTGCCCCTTAATGTGCCAGGGCATCTTTTCTTGGGAGCTCCTGAAACACATCACAGATATAATGAATGGATGTGGAGATTCCCTGTCATTCCTGTGCAGTACCAATGGGGAACACTTGAAAAGTTCCATAGCTAATGGCTCTTCTCTTTCCAGTTCCTCCCACTTCTATATACTTCCTCTTCCTCCTTCTGCTACTCCTCCTTCTCTTCCTCCTCCTCCTGATAACCCTACTTTTGTTTTTCCTCCTCTTTTTCCTCCTCCTCTTTCTCTGTGACAGAGTGTCACTATACCCTCCAACTTGATCTGAACATCAATCCCAGGCAATCCTCCAACTCAGGAAACTCATGGTGCTTCTCCTTCTAAGGGCTGGGACTCCAGGCATACACCACCAAACACAGATGCACTGTTATCTAAGAGTTAGCACTATTGTAATTTTATTGGACTTTGAAGATGAATCTTTTTATTTGTAAGTTATCTTATGTCTGGCTTCATTTAACTTACTGATTTTATTTCTCATTTTCTTTCTACTCTTTTCTCTCTTTCCTTTTCCTTCTTCTTTTTCTCCCCTCACTCCTTTTCTTCTTCCCTCTTTCCTTCCTTCCTTCCTTCCTTCCTCCCTTCCTTCCTTCTCTCCCTCTCTCTCCCTCTCTCTCTCTCTCTCTTTCTTTCTTTCTTTCTTTCTGACTTAGGATTTGACCCAGAACACATAAATTTTTGAGCCATTGAGTCATGTGCCAAGGCTTCTTTTAATTTTCTTTTTTTTAATTTTTGACACAGGTCCCACTGTGTGGCTCAAGCTGGCCTTGAACTCACACTGTAGCCTACACTCACCTTGAACTTGTCATATTCTTTTGCCTTAGCATCCTGAATTTTAGAATTAAAGGCCTTTACCACCAGAACAACTTCTTTAATTTTTATTCTATTCCTAGATATTGATATGAAAGTATCTTTTGAATGACAAGAATAATAAGACCTGATATAATATATGCTTATTAAATAATTGTCAAATAAATAATATGTATATATCATCTAGATAGCTCTTGAATGTTTAAAAAACTTTTCATTTTTTAAAAATATATCCTTCCTGACAACTAAAGCCTGGGCTTATAAATCCTGGCTTGCTAATTTAAGTACTCACTAATTTGAACTTTTCATTATGCTGTTTGATTAACTATTTCCTTATTCAATTCGCACAACAGTCCTTTGAGAAGACTGCATTGCTTTCTTCATTTCACAGGAAAATTTACCAACTCCAAGAAAGCAAAGAGGTGTTTGGGGACTTTGTTGAAGACTATGCCTCGTAAGAAGGGCTTTGTCTGTGTCAATCTGCAGAAAATTTTGCTTTTCTGCTTTTACTAAGATATACCTGAGAACAAGGAGAGATCCCATTAATACCTGCTATATTTCTAATATATTTAAAATAAAATGCCTTTATTACTATTTGTACTGTAGCATTACATGTTGTATTAAAGTGATATATATATATATATATATATATGAAATTTGTTGAGTGTATGTATGCTTATTTTCCAGCAATCTTAGTTCCAAGTGTGTATGTCAAAGAACTGTGTGCACATATGTTCTAAGAAATTATGACACAGATACATTTAACTGTTCTTGCACAAACAGTTCCAAATTGGAAACAATGCATGATGTCCAATGGTAGATACGGGATATCTACCCAGTAGGACATTATATAAAGAAAAAAAAACCATATCAAATACAAATAGATAGAACACCATAAAGGAATATTTGCATACATACATATACATGCGTAAAATGTGTATATTTTCATTGAGTTTTTCACTGTAATAATTTCATAGCAGGCTAACCTGAACTATTATATGGACCAGGATGGCCTCAAACTCATAGAAATCTACCTGCCTTTTCCTCCCAATTCCTGGAATTTAATGTGCCTGGCTGTTACAATATTTTCTTTTGATGTCAGAATTTGTCTTTTTTTTTTTCTCTTCATACACTGAAAACATGGAAGCTTGGTGAATTTTGATTCTTCACATGCTCAGACCAGGATGTGACTACTCAAATTGAAACAAATCCAACCTACTCAATCCAAGGTTGGTGACTGTCTACAAACTGCCCCTGCGATTAAACCTCCAGCCATGCATTTTTCAGAGTTGTACAGCCTTATTTCCATAATGACAACCAAGCTCCCAGATGTAGCTAAGAAAAGTCACACCTTCCTGGGATCCTGAGACAGTGGGTGGGTACACAGGCCTGCTAAGCTCCAGGAGAAGAGTCCAGAAGCCAGGGATGCCACTCTATTTGCTTTGGCATAGCCATTGAGTTCACAAATAGAAACTGGGGCTACATAGCTAAAGCCAACAGAATATAAAGACACAGATAGACCAATGGCCTTCTATTGTTGTCTCTCTGTCTAGACAGGAGAACCCACCAGGCCTGCCCCCTAAGTATCCAGGAGGCTGTCTCCCAAAAGCCTACCCTGGATGATGGAGGTGATCAGCTGAGGACCATAAGGGAATCTTGAATGCATAACATCATAACATTGGGCAGAAGCCAGACTCAGACAACACAGACAACTTGAGTCCATTTATATAAAATGTGTGTGTGTGTGCTTGTGAATGTGTGTGCATGCCTGTGTGCATGCCTTTGCACATGCATGTGTATGTGTGAGCATGTGTGTATATGTTGATGCCTGTGTGTATGGTGTGTCTGTTTGTATGTCTGTGCTTGTGTGAGTATGTATATGGTGTGTGTGTGTGTGTGTGTGTGTGTGTGAAAGAGAGAGAGAGAGAAAGAGAGAGAGAGAGAGCGAGAGAGAGAGCATATGTACATGCATGCACATGTGGTGTATGTGTGTTTAGTCCAGAGGACAATCTCAGGTATCTTCCTTGGGCACTACGAACCTTGTTTTTTGAGACAGACTCTCTTACTGAACCTATCGATAACCAAACAGGCTAAGTTTGATGACCAGTGTCTCCCAGCTCTCTGCCCGTCTCTGCCACCGCTGTACTGGTATGACAAGTACTCACCACCGTTACATGAGTTGTGGGGATTGAACTCAAGACCTCATTCTTTCAAGGCAAGAAACACAGACAGGGCATCTCCCCAGTTCAATATATCTAAGACTGTAAAACCAGGCAAAGAAGAGCTTGCTTTCAAAGATATTGAAGACATTACATAGAAATGAAATTGTGATTAAACAACCAGAAGGTGAGCCTTTGGAGTGGGACATGTCATTATGTAGAAGGTACCTTTTTAGGTATATGAGTGTCATATCATGTAAGCAATCATACTAGATCATCTGTGGCACTTTAAGACCTTTGTGTATAAGTTTAAACCCCTTTATTTCAATACCCGTGTCATTTCACAATAAAAATTGTCTATAAAAGTGGGATAGTGGTTACCAGAAAAAAAAATAGATTGTCATGTGCCCATTGCCCAAAGCCACTGTTGGAAACACCTCACTGCATCTCTCTGCAATTAAGAACACATCCTTCCCCCTCCTCCGTCTGTTTCATTCATGGCCTGTGTAAAGTACAATGGGGCAGCCGAGGGAGAGCTTTTGTTTGGTTACTGTTCGGGATTTTCCCCCTGTATTTGAATGAACCATATTGAATAAATAATGACTTGATGGAGCAATGTGTGTCTAATTAAGCTCCTGCTTCCCTCATGACTTTCAGGGCTCTAACATTTACTGAGTTAAAGCTTCGATCCTGTTGGTGAAGCCACGCACCTCTCTTCTCCAGGGATCTCCTCCATTTCTGAGGCGGGAAACGAACTATCAGGCTGCATATTTTATTAGAAGCAGGAAGTAGTGTCAGGAATATTAAGCAGGCCCCATGTTGATCCCTCCACATGCCTGTCAGCTCGGCTCTCCTCTAGCTGGAAGACCTGGACCTTGCTTCTTCTGTGTTATATAAGCTGAGAGACTGAATTGATCTGCATGTCCTCTTGCCAAGTGTTCCAAAGCATGGAGCTGCTCGTTTAAATGAGAGGAGAGCTGAATGTTTCCCCACTGACCCCTGCTCATATCACAAAACATTTTTGATACATTTGGATTAAAATGTCACCCTCACATGTGTCCTTCTTTTCGCAAGATGCGTGGAAACTGGATCAGACCGAATATGAAGCAAGCCAGGCCCGTCTGATTCATCCAGCGTACTCATTAACATCCTCCCATGTTGCTCTCTCTGTGACCCATTTTGAGTCATTCTTTTGGTGACTAACAGGGACGACATACAGCAATAGGCAATGGGTCCCAAATTGCTAGTAGGACCTTTTTACCAAAGCAAGGGATCTTCCCACACTCTGAGTGACCATCATCGGCCTTTGCACGTCTGTCTTCCAGACTGCTTAGCTGTTCTCTTGAATTAGACAATGCATCAATAGCACAAACACATTTGTGCCTGATTACATTCATTCAGAACCACACTGAGACACCACCCACTATGCACCAGGCCCTGCAGTAGGTGATGGAGCTCAGAGGGGGTTCCCTTTCACAGTTGTCATGGAAGTGAGTTCATCTCACTCAAGTGCCACAAATGCAGTGTTGGGGATGCTTATAGGACAGGAGGAGAAGATTTTTCATGATTGACACTAAGAAGAACACAGACTAAGGCTGGGGTCCAGATTAGTTCTCCATGTCAGAAAGAGAGTCATTACATCATTGACAAGAAATTAGAAGACCAAAACTAAACATTTTTTTTTTTTTGCCAAAAAAGTAACTTGCTTCACGATGGTAAAATGCCACAAACACTCTTAATTAAGAATGCAGACTGGGGTCTGGAGAGATGGCTCAGGAGTTAAGAGCACTTGCTGCTCTGGCAGAGGTCCCTTGCTCAGTTCCTAGCACCTACGTCAGGTAGTTTAATATCACTTGAAACTCCGTTCCAGGGCAGCTGATGCCCTCTTCTGGCTCGCTCAGATACCTGCACACCTGGGCGCACATACACACTCTCAGGCATACTCTCGCATACGAATAAAATAAAGGAAGTAATTAAAATGAAGCCCAGAGGTGGCTGACAGACATGTTCTCATCACAATGATGAAAGAACAAAACAAACAAACAAACAAACAAACAAAACCCCCAAACCAAACCAAACCAAAACAACCAAAATAACCCCCCAAATCCCCAAGCCCCCAAACCCAAATCCCAACAATAAAGAAACAAGAATGAAAAAATGCCTGCCAATTTCCTCAGAGCAGAAAAGCTGTACTCTAAATCCTCTGCCACAGTGGGGTTCACCTGAGATCTAAGCACACTGTATCTCACTGGATGCTCAATGCTCATCAATGGACCAGATGAGTTAATGGCTTATTATATAAACCATGTGTGCACTTATGTAGAAAGTGTGAGAGCTGGTGTTTCATACAGAACGTGTAGAAATGAGCACACATGGAAAACTGGCTTTAGCTGGCCCCCAGTGAGACAAGTTGGTGCTAATGATAGCTTAGTCTCACCACTGGCTTTGTACAGTTTGTAGAGAGCATTTGACCCACCCTGGTTACTCTCTCATCATTGTTTGAGATGGAGACTGTGGGAATGAAGAGACATACTAATGTGTTTCATTCTCTCTGTTCCACATTTGGCTGTAGCGGAAGGTCCCAGGACCTATAGAAGGAAAACTGAATTACAGGTGAGGCTGAAAGATACAGAATATAGAAATACCCACCCACATCAGAGATGGGGCAAGTTTGAAGTGTCTGCCTCCTTCTGACAGGAGTGTACTCTGCCACTGTACAAATGCCTGGCTTCCAGATCCTGTTTCTACATTGGCTACAGATGGGGTGAAGGCAGGCTCTTTCCTGTCTCTAAACTTCAGTTTCCACTTACAAACTGATTGGTTTTATATGTTATGGTGCTTCTGTTTGCTATCATCTATTAAATTTCAGAATGCTCTCAAAGATGTTGGAGAGGGGGAGGAAGAGTATGAAGATAAGGGGTATCTCAATCAATAGAAATATTCACCCTTATTACCCTTTCAGGGTAGTTCAATCAAGGGACTCAATAATAATACAGTGACCAATAAGTCAATTTTAGGGAAGTGGGGGGGAGGGTATGGGGGACTTTGGGGATAGCATTTGAAATGTAAATGAAGGAAATACCTAATTAAAAAAAAGAGTTAGGCATAAAAAAAGTAAGCCAATTTTAAAGACTGGGAAACTCATGCTCTGAAGAAAAAAAACTAGAGCTTTGTTACTGAATGTAGAATAGAGATAGTGATTGCTAAGAAGTGGTGCTGGCCGAGGCTTGGATGATCAGCCAGCTCTGCAAAGATCCAGAGAGGTGAGAAAGAGAAAGAGAGAGAGAGAGAGAGAGAGAGAGAGAGAGAGAGAGAGAGAGAGAGAGAGAGAGAGACAGAGAGAGAGAGACAGAGACAGAGACAGAGACAGAGAGACAGAGAGACAGACAGAGACAGAAAGAGGAAGAGTTAGAAAGAGAAAGACAGATAAAGAGAAAGAGAAGAAAAGGAAGAAAGAAACATAGAGACAGACAGACAGAGATCAGCAGACAGACAGAAGAGTGATGGTGGGATTGCAGGACTACTGGGATGAGAGCTTCAGTGTTTGGAGACAGAAAGGAGTGCTCAGTATATTAAGCCTCATGGAAAGGAGACAGGAAGGTCACAACTGAGTCAGGGATTTTCATGTCCAGGGTAAGGAGTTCAGACCTTGTTCTCACAGTCATTGAAAAATACTAAGAAGTAAATATCAACAACACAGTGCAATTTTATAGCACTCACTCAAGTGTTGTGCAGGAAATGGATTGAAAAAAAAATGACCCCAGAAAGAACTTAGAAATCGTTGATTGTGAAAATCTATATAAAGGACTAGAGTAATAAAATGAAAGAGATAGGATATCCGGGGATTTTTTTTAAAAAAAAGCAGTTTCTGGAGTGGTGTGTGTGTGTGTGTGTGTGTGTGTGTGTGTGTGTGTGTGTGTGTGCATGTGCACACATTCATGTGTGAATGTGTAAACTATGATAAATGCCAGAAATCAATGTCATAGTGTTCATCTCAAGTCTTGGTAAGCCTGCAGCTCTAAGTGTATTGGGTGCATTAAAGGAATGCTTTTCTCCATGTTTAAAAAATGATCACTCTTTGAATAATGGCTCCATAACTATGCAGCCTGTGCATCACGCAGGCTTAATGAAAGTGCTTTGAGAGGTTTTTCAACAACATCACATTTAGAAGTAAATATTTACTTCAGTACAAGTCATTTGTAAAATTGAGTCATCTTTCTGAGCCATACTCGATTATTTTTGTAACTAGCCAGCAGCATAATATCTATGAAATTATACCATGCGAGTTTCTGATGAACTATCTTACTTAGAAAACATAAATACGGGCTTCTTTTAAGAGTAGCTTTAAGCAAAACAAGTGTCTTGGCACTTCATCAGTATCTAGCAGGGATATGTGCTGTAGCTGATGAGGTGACATTAGCCAACTTTGAAAAGTGGAAAGCTATGACATCTTTGCCATCCTTTTCTAGTTACAAAGCAAAATTATGAGGTTTCTTGGAACAAAAACATGCAGTAGCATCAATAGCAATAATTGATATTAACATGCACCAATATTGATTTGCTGAATGAATAAATCCTTGCCATCAACCAAAGCCAGTGCATTCATAACTAAAGCAATGAAATGGTAGGTATACTGTGAAAGCTAGGGTGGGCGTGGGGTAGGCTTGGCCATCATTGGCACCAGTCCTGAGCATCTCTTGTGATGCATTGACTCCCACAAGTCCAATCACTGTCAACTTTCGCAGAGTCCTCTGCTCAGTCTGAGGATGTTCTGGCGAGCCAAATCTCTGTTTTCCTATCTCTCCATCTTCTCTGTTACACCCTCATTCCAGCCTCCACATTTCACACTCTGGCTTGTTTATGTTTTCTCTAACACATCAGTTAGGTGTTTCCATCACCTGATCACATTCGAGCTGATGTGTAAGGATGCAAAGCTAATGTTGGCTCACCTCTTCCTTGAAAATGCTCTCTCAGTCCTCATGAAAACAAAACAGAAACTCCTTCTGCTTCTCTACAGAGCACAACTCCATGAGTCTCAATTCTGTCTCCAGACTAGCATCCTTACCATCTTTTTGTCCAAATTCGACTTCAGCCCAATTTGTGTGATCCCTACCTAGAAGGACAGCAAGAGGATTTCAATATAATTCTTTCCCTCATATCTAACTACCTTCCCTCTTAAAACAAAACCAAACCAAAAACCTTTGCTCAGAGTAAAGTCTATGGTCTTGTGTTTTAGGGTTTGACAGATATAGACCCTAGAATGTCTCACTGTGGATATAAGTATATTTGGCTGACACATTAAGTTTCTACCCTTGTGCTCCTTTGTTAAAAGTACCTTGGGATCCATTCTCCTCATTTAGCTTCTTAGAACTTGGTTATTAATCTCATTGTCCCTTTATTTATTAAATTTTAATTGAACAATTTATTATAGGGTTATTTTATTTGATGCTTCCCTTTCTATATAGTCTGTGGGCTCCTTGAAGGCAGACACCAGATCTGGTTGACCAGCCTCAACTTCTTAACACATACCTAGATGCAGGTCATCTGTGAACACTGGAACTAATAAGGACTGTGATTGGCTTAACCATTATCTGTGTCTTGCTTGCCAAATATAAATTATCTTTCATCTCTAGGAAAATGTTTGTGGGACTGATGGATGCTCAAAGACCCTTATACACATGTCTTAATATTTGGATATAGTCTATACTCACCCTTCTTTCCATGCTACATAATTCTGAATTTCTTAATGCAATATAAATGTTATGTGAACAGTTATTCTATGTTATCTGAGGAATAATGACAGTACAACCTGCATAAGTACAAAAGGTTGTTATAAAACGTTGACTCACAGCTGGGCAAATCTGTAGACATGGAGCCTTTGAATAGGGGAAACTGACTCTCCTGGGGAAACTAGTGATCAACTTGAATATCAGTTTAAAATGTGAAGATTAATTGTTTCACTGATAACTTCAGAGCCACTGAAGACTCAATGAAGATGATCAGGAAGAACCAACCATTCTTACTATAAAGTATTACATAAATACAGTCAAATGTCTCATATCATCTGCTAATTCATGTAATCCTTTTGAAAATAGGGTCTTTTATTTTATATATATATATATATATATATATATATATATATATATATATATATATATATCAAGGAAATACTTCTAGTAGCAAAAATGATTTGTTTCAGGCGCCAACAGTACAAATTTCCAAGAAGAGAGTAACTCCCTATACAGTTTGATTCTTATCTTTCCTGCTTCTCTTTCTCTGCACCCTTCTCCATCTTTCTTGGCTCCCCATTGTCTCAACCCTCACTCCTAACTCTCCACATAATTACTTCTAACACTAATAATCCTTATTTGACCTCATCCTCAAAAGAATCATGCCATAAGGGACTGCCTCAGACATTAACCTTGCTGTAGGAAATGATTTGAGTGCCCCATGTGTGTGCCTTTCAGAGTCCAAGCACTCAACCCAGAAGATGGGGGAGACCAGACACTGAGAGCACCTGGCCCCTGGATGGTCTCAAATCACCCAATGATCCTGTTCTCCAATTACAGGAACAAGGAATAATAACAGATCAGAAGACTTGACTCACAAGAGGGACTGATGGTATTGATATTTTTGATGATGACTGGAAAGACAGAAAATAGCTTAAATTTGAGCTGGCCTTTCTAATGCACTTTATAAAGTGATGCCCCATGATCTTATCTGTTTTACTCAATGGCTTTAAGAATCCTGTTTCGTAAGGGAGAAAACTGAACTCGGAATGCTCTGTAAATGTATTTAAGCTATAGAGCTGTGTCAGGGCACCAGTGTGACTTAAAACCATAAGGCCAAATCTTGGTGTTTTATTTTGCTGTTACTGCAAGCTACCCAATACCACCACCACAGCTATTATGTTCTCTACCTAAACAAACAGGTGAGAGGAATTTGATTTGTTGTTGTCCTACTTGGCTGCAATGTCTGCCACCGTTATGCCATTGTTCTGGTGACCCCTTCTTAAGAGATCTCTGCTTCTCCATAGGCAGGGGCCCTGAAGAGTTCCCCACTCCTCTGCCTCTTTGGATGCATTCTAAAGTGATATCCATCTTTCTCTCTGGAACTGTTCTTGTGTAAGGTCAATGGTCCTTCTGACCCAGTGGGGTCTGAGTAGTCCCGTGGTATACAGCACACTTTCTCCTTTGTCCTCTAACCCTGGCTCCTTGAACCATTTCTCTAGGCTTTGAATGTAAAAAAGGAAATGAACTAAAGAGTTGCAGCTTTCACCCTCAACCCAGGCCCATTTAGCTTAAAAATCTTCCCTAAAGCCCTCCTTGCTGAGTGGATCCATCCCAACAGAGCTTTCAAATAAAATATATATTCAGTTAAATTTGTATTTCATATACACAGTGAATGACCTTTTCTAGAAACGTGTACCAAATATTGCTTAAGAAAGAAATATATAAATCTACATTGTTTAACTGAAATGCTACATAATATATAATAATACAATATATAAATGTATATGTATATTATTTAGTTGAAATTATATATGCTATAATATTATAGTATATCAACATGTTTTTTTTTAAATCTGAAATTCATGTTGACTTCACTATCCTCTTTTGGTTTTTACTAAATCTGGCAACCTGAATCCTGGCTCAGTGGAGAGAGGCTCTGGGGAGAGCTTGTGTGATTGGAAAACACAGGAATGGGCTTTGTCATGTTCCCACTCCTTGGTATAATCACTGTGTGAGCATGTCTTTCTAAGTGATTCACTTTCCCCATCTGTCCCATGAGAGGCAGGTATTCTTCAAGGATGTCACTGGCCTTCCTGCTGGCACTGGAGACTTATTCTGTGTCTCACCTTCCTATCAGCCTGTGATGACTGCAGGGAGTACACTCAGCCCCATTCAGTGCACCCCGACTGCATTGACCCTTTTGAGAATTGGTATTGTTTCCATTCAAAGGTGGTGGAAGAACAAGGGCAAACAAGACTTTGACAACCTGAGGTGAAGAGTTGGCAACTTGTTGTTGTTTGTTTGTTTGTTTGTTTGTTTTTTAAATGATTACTTGATACATGTAGCCTTCACTTTCTGCACTGATACCAACGGAAAGGTTGGTTTGAACTCTCTTCCTTGCACATAAAGACCCTTAATAAGCATGATCTATTATTCATGACTTTGCATTTCTAGAGATGCCAAGATTTGTGGTCCAGCATTGGCTATGTAAAGTAAGAGATACAAATATAAATGTTAAGTGGTGGTAAGAGAGACAAAGATCTTAGACGAACTGGCCATCAGCACCGAGACGAGTCTGGACCTATTGTCCTTTTTGTATGTTCCACAAGACTGAAGCCACTTGACTATCTAAGAAGGCTGTTGCTTTAACCTGTTTATGTTCACAGTCAACTTGTGTAGATGTGGCCATTGATGTGGCCATTGAAATAGATGGATATAGATGTAGTATGAATGTGGAGGGTGTCACCAAGGCTCAGCCAATCAACTCAGAGAAATTGATTCTCCACCAGGTAACTCCTTGCAGCTGCAAGAACCTGCCTGGTTCTGGTGGACACACCTAGTATGCGTGCGGCATATCACAGACAATTGGAAGCATCCATAGCAGTCTTTTCCTTTAATTTTTATAAATGAATTCTTTCCACGTTTGATAATCTTCTGTTCCCTCCAATAACTTCTAATTCTTCCCAGATCCTACCCACCCAACTTATGGTCTCCCTCCTACTTTCCTCTCTTTCTTTCAGGGATCTAAAACTTAAAATCAAAATAGACAAACAAAATAAAAAAATCAGAGAAAAAATACAAAGTAAAAAGCACACCTAAAACCCATCCTGTACGTTTTGTTTTGGCCAACTACTTTTGGGTGTGGGGCTTGCCTGTTGTCCAGGATATTCTTGACCACAGACTATCATGTACATGATGAGACAGGAGGATCTATCCTTTGGAAAAACTTGCTGGCTGATGATATATTAACCCAGCTTTCTGATTCCAGTGTCTGCTTGAGAAAAGAGCTGTGATACTAAATCCAGGAAAGGTTGGGATTGCCTGCTGGGACTGGCAGTGCCATCTAGAATCCTACCACTAGGGTAGCAAGAAGAGGATATCTAGAGCTCAGCTGGCCAGCTGAGAGAGACCCTGTCTCAAAGCAAACAATCAATCAAATAAATAAATGTGGAGAATGATTGAGAAAGAGCTTGACCTCTGGTCTCCAAGTGCTCCAAGTGATCCTGAGATCACATCCAGGAAGAAGGGTAAAGAAAATTGAAGGAATGCAGCATATTGGGACTCAAGAGGAAGACAACAGAGTTCTGCTAATACAATGTTGTTTGTAGGAAGAGCAGGGAAGGGAGGGAGGAAACCCTCATCTTTGGTGGAACCAGTTTACAGAGAACAGCATCTAGACCCTTACAGAGCACTGTTTCATAACTGGTAACTGTTCATAGGCACCATTTGAGCTCTTACTTTCCACCGGGCACTGAACTTAGAATTCTTGAATCCAGTTTTGAGCGTTATTCCCTTGGGTGTTTACTAACAGCAGGGTTCATATTTAGCTAACACATGCTGGACAGTGGACTATAGGAAGTTCAGATGTGGTAAATAGCTGCTAATGGCTCTCACCAAGTGACCTTCACTCTCTCACAGTCAGAAAAGGAGAAGGGTCTTTTGAAGGATTTGTCCACATCATACTGCACAGTGTGTGTTTGCTGTTGTTTTGTGCAGTAAAGCCAACCCTCCCCCAACACAGCTGATGTCTAATCACTGAGATCAGTAACTGTTACTTTGTATGGCAAAAGAGAGCTCACAGAAGTGACAACTAAGGATCTGGGCAAACTTAGTAACTCCCAAGAGCAATCATGTGTGTCTATTTCCCACATCTATTTGTATGTGTAGAATGTAGTGTAGTTGACAGGGGTATAAGCATGTGTAATTACACATGCACTTGGAGACCAGAGGTCAAGCTCTTTTTCAATCATTCTCCACATTTATTTATTTGTTTGATTGTTTGCTTTGAGACAGGGTCTCTCTCAGCTGGCCAGTTGAGCTCCAGATATCCTCTTCTTGCTACCCTAGTGGTAGGATTCTAGATGGCACTGCCAGTCCCAGCAGGCAATCCCAACTAAGGTTCTCAAGATTGCACTGTAAAAGCTTTACCATCTTAGCCCTCTCCAGAACCCAAATCACAAGTCTTTATCAGAAGCAGGCAAAAGCATATCTGAAACAAAAGGCTAAAGTTCATATGACAAGGAAGCAGAGAGAGATTTGAAGATGGGGTGCTATGCTCTTGCTTTGAAGATAGACCAAATGGGTAGAATACTTGAAATGCAACTCTGAAAAATACTTTCCCCTGGAAATGGATTTCCCTTCCAGCTGCCAGAAAGAACACGGGACCCATGAAACCTCCATTTTAGCATAATGGAACTGAATTCCACTGGAAACCAAACTGGGCAAATCAATGTGTGTGTTCAAACCACTGAGTTTTTGGTGAGTTTGAGACTAGCTCAAGAAAATGAAATGGTTAACTTTACCAAGAGTAGTCCAATGTGGAAGATGAGACTAGAGATGTTAAGTGATTTTGCTTTTTTTTACTTCCAAGGTGAAGGTCTGAGTTTGATTTAGGCTGCCTGACTCCGGGACGCCCAGTATTAACCACAGCTGCTTTCCAGTATTGCTGTGAGCAATTCACCACAAAACCTACTGCCAGCATTTATTTATCCCAGAGATTGAAGGAATCCTGTGACTTTGAGGGCGAACCTAAAGGACAGAGCTGTGTTCTCCAACACATCATTCTGATGTGTTCTGAATGTCATCTTCCTGCCCTGTGGCCCAGAATGGACCTCGGAGGTTGTCTGAATATGCAGAACTCACCCAAGGTCACCCAATGTCAAACTCTGAAGTGACAGCAAGACTCTCTCCAACAGCCTCCTGTCTCAATGGCATGTTGCTGGTATCTGCTTTGGCCTGGTTGTTTGGCTTGTAAGTGTAGGTGGAGAGCCTTCCATTTAAGTTGCTGTAAGGATCCATGAATACCAGGATATGCACAAAAAGAGGATTGGACAGAAGCAAAGTTTGTCTCTGCATTGTAGGAGGTTTGTTGTTGATGTTGTAGGAATTCAACTGCAACCACAGAAGTTATTGTTCCACTAAACACTTGAGACACCCACTGTTAAGGCCTCATGGGACTTTCTTGGCCAGAGTCTTGTGCCTCTGTCTCATCCAGCCCTGGATTCTGACAGAGATGTCCTAAGGCCAGATCACTGTGAAGAGCAAGGCCAAAGAATACATTTGGAAATGAGTTGGTGAAAGGCTGCACCAAGCTCAGAGTAGGATCGAGGAGGTCAAATGAATATTCTTAAGTCCCCCATTTCTCTTGTTCATTTTCTCCCGACTACAACATCCATGAGGAAGAATAAGACACAAATAGACATGGAGATCAATTTGGGGGTATGTAGAAGAAGGAATGGCCCTAATTAGTTGGGCCAACACAGATCATTCTCTAAAGACGTTATTAAAAGTGAATGTAATCACTTACTGACTGAGCTGGGCCTTCCACAAAGATGCAAACTTAAGTCTCAATGTGACTTATATCTGTGAATGTGACTTTATTTGGAAGTAAAATTTTTGCCTATGTAATAAACTGTGATGAGATCAGCAAAGTAGGGGATTTTAAGTTGTTTTAAGTTATTTTTATTATTATTATCATTAATAATAATTATCATTTGCAGTTTGGAAATGAAACCTAAGGTTTCTCTCATGCTAAGCAAGTACTCCATCACCAAACTACATTCCCACTTAGTATTTTTATTTTGAGATAAGATTTCATTAAACTGTAAATTGCCCTTGAACTCACTAAGTAGCCTAGATAGGGCTAGAACATTCAGTCATTCTGCTTCAGTCTCCAAGTAGCTGGGATCACATTCTTGCATCACTGGGGGGAAAAGATCTGTTTAATTTTTCCTGTATATATGTTTAAATTTTTGAGATAGTTTTATATAGACTGGGCTGGCTTTGAACTTGCTATGCAGTCAAGGATGGCTTTGAACTCCCGATCCTCCTGTCTTTGCTTCCCTGAGTTCTGAGTTTATAGGTGTGTTCCACCATGCCAGCTCTGCCTAGTGTTGCCATCAGAAGGCTCTCTTGCATCTTCAGAAGCTCTGAAGAGGACAGGCAGTATGGTAGTAGGGCATGCCCAACACTATCAACATCCAGCTTCCAGCCTTCTGACTTCCGGAATGTGAAGAGTACACTTCCATTGTTTTTAACCTCTAAGCTGTGGCTTTTTGTTCTGGTAGCCCAGACTATTAATATGGACCCAGGGGGGTTGTGAAATAAGGTACCCTGTTCTTCAAGTCTCCTTAAGACCTGAATCAAGTTCTTCATGCCCTTGCTTTGGCTAAGATGAAGGAAGCCTTGAGAAGATCCGTCTGAACGAAGCCCTGATGGCTAGAAGGTTTGGATCATGTCCATGGGAAATGTGAATTTGGCTGTGGAGTGGCTAGTCATGGTGAGGAAAGCTGGAGAGGCAGGAGGAGGCCAGACTGACAGCCCCATTCCTCCAGCTACACACAATCCTCTTAGCTTTGGACTTGACTTTCCCTTTCTCAGAGGGAAAAGACACGTGAGTCTCACATAAATTACCCACGCAGACTGCACCGGAGCCAACCTTCCTCCTCTTCAAGCCTTACACAGAGATACTGCCAATTTCTGTTTTGGAAATTGCTTTGTCCTTGTTTGTTCTGAAGAGTGGATAACCTCCCTGATCCCCACCTACACTTGGAACACAGCGAAAGGCAGGTATCAGCAAGATGCTATCGAGAGATGACTTTCAATGTGATAAAATCTTGCTGGAGTGCATGGGTTTTCGTGAGATCCACATGCGCCCAACACTGGCACAGTTCAGCTAAGAGAAGACTGCACTTCACAGAGCAGATGTTCCAATGTGGAATCACTGCCTTTCTCTACTTCGGGACCAGAGAGAAGACATACATACCCCGAGGCTTGATTGGGGTTTTGGATGGGGATGTCCACATTGGTCCACAAAACCACATCTATTCGCACTTCAGAAGACAGGTATGAGAGTAGGCAGGAAGCCAAAGTGCTTAAGGGAAGCATTTGCTACTTGCAAATGTAACACCATTCTTGCATATGTGCCTGCATGAACCGTCCTGGGCCAGGGAGGGCTTTAGCACATGATATGGAAAATGACAACCTTCAAAAGTCATATCAAGACAGTAGATGTTTATAGTTTGATCATCCAAACTGTGGTTTGCAGAATTAGAGCTAGAAAGAGCTTTAGGGTTAGTGTAGAAAAAAGATATTGTTAGCTTCTCCATAAACTCTTCCTGCTTCTAAACAGCTCCTTCTTCTTTGGAACATGAACTTCTAAGTTAGAACAAACCACCAAATACATTTCTTACACATGTTGCATATTGTATGATATATGCCATAAATATTTACATGTGTTACATGACTTATATGAAAGAATATAGGTCTCATGTGTGTGACTTATCTAAGCCCTGCCCACGAGTAACAATTTACTTGGATGTAAAGAGAGAAATTCTGGCTGTCACTGAGTATTCTCTTTCATTCTGTATGTGGTGTTACTCTGGTGTGGATTAGAGTATTACTCAGACTGATGAGACACAGGAGAACCATTCAGGTCTCCAGTCCGGGCTATTTTATAGTAGAAACAATGTTGTCCTTAATGCTAGGGCAGAGTAGGTTGTTTCTTGTCCTCAGCAATGGACTTTTTTATGTATAAGACAGAATTCCTGAGGACCCTGGGCCTTTCTGGCTTCTGTGTGTCTCTATTGGACACTGAGAGTTTCCAGAACCCTACTCTCAGCACACAGGTCTTCTCCCCTGCCCTTACCCACCCACCTCCATAAAACCAAGGGCTTCAAGACCTGGATTTCCAGGATGCTCTAGGCTTGCCTGTCCTACTGCCTTGGAGATATTGTTATCTACATGTCTCTAAGAAGGCTCACAGCCATTTGAAAATTGAAGTTCCTATTGGCTTTCCCCACACCTGAACTTGCTACAGTGCAGCCATTACAGGAACACATGGATTGGATTTTGTTTCAACAAGCCTTTTCCTTTCCAGAGCCTATAGAGAGTGATGGGCTCCCATGTGCTTGCTGACCCCTGCTCCACACCAGCATGGTGGTGAGCTTTCTACATGGTGAGTGCAATTTCATCTGGATTTTTGTTTCAAGGCCTTCAGTGCTTCTCCACATTCTTCCCCAGCTCTCTGGGACCTGGCCCTGTGCCACCTCTCACACTCTGTCCCCTGCATTATCTGTACCTTGATCTTGATGTGGTTCCCAGAACACTTGGTTCTACTTGTCAATCCCATACCTTGACACACCTATCTTCTTAGCTGGAAAACTGTTCATCTTCCCACAATCCAGCTTCTGTTGTCGTGTTCCTATCTGTAGACTGAACTCCTGTGCTCTCCCGCGCTCCTATCTTCATCCACTTCTTCATTGTGTCTTCACCTAAATGTTTGTGTATTAGTCTTTTGGTGAGCCACTGTGATGTGTCAGGAGGTTTCCAAGGAATATGGTAAGGTATGAGCTGGGACATAGAGGCTGCTCAGCCTGGACATCAGGCAGGTAAACTGGGACTGGAGACCTAAAAGAACACAAGTCATTTATTGTGCAATTTTAAATTAATGCCCTGTTGCTAGAACATACTGTCCAAGCACACTATAACAGTTATTTTAAAACACTGGAATTATCTTGTGACTAACAGGATAAATCCACCAATTTGCCTTGGAGATGTTGATTTGTTGTATGACAATACTTAAAGCATGATTTTTACAATTTCATTATATTATTGCATCATTTTAGAAAATCATAATAGAAGTTTAGGAAGTAAATATAATCCCATCTTGACATTCAAAAAACCATAGGGCAGTGGTGTCATGGTGGGATAGACATTTTCAGTTGTTGTTTTACGATGTCCAACAGACTCCCCACTGAACCTAGACCAAGAAACTGTGTGCTCATGGACACGAAAACCTGGAGCTTGCTATGGACCTAGAGATTCGATCATTTTTACATTCTGTTGCTGGTGGCTGTCCACACACAGCTCTGAGATAGAAATACTGGAGGCACCATGATGCTCTGAGCTTCTCAGAGTCAAGCTTGGCTTTGAATGGTAGACACACAACAGGGATGAAGAGGGACAAAGTGTCCCCACTCCCACAGCTTCCATTACAGTATACCCAGCAAATAAATATGATGGCAGGAGCTTCAACAAAGTAGGATATTGTGCAAGATGATGTGACAGAGAAAGACAGATGGCAGAAGGGGAGTCAGGGGGGAAGAGGGATGGCTACCACGCATTTCTACTGTGTATAGGGTAGCCACAGAGTTTTTCCTCCATTGTTCTGACTCTGGCTGTGGGGTTACAATGCTCCTTTAGCTTTCTAGTTAAGACTGCTATATGCCATTTATTTGTTTACTTGTGTCTCCTTGTCAACTGCCAGCTACTCATCCCAGAAACCCTTACTGAAGGCTCCATGTCTCCTTCATGCCTGGTACAAAATTACTTCTTCATTGGAAGTTGCTGACGGAGTGCATCTCCTCACACCCTCCAAATGCTGCCTGTGTCTCAACCGCCAACCAACCACAGCAATTGATTTAGGGAGAACGAGTCCAAGATTGGGGAGAACCTTGACATTCAGCTCCCTGGATAGCCCACTTCAAAGGAGAGTGACTGAAGAGACAGGGCGACTACATGTGCATTCCATGTACCTTACAAGTCAGGCTTCCCCACTCATCAACAGAAAAAGAGCTTTATGACACTGACTCCTCTTTTGTGTGTGTGTGTGTGTGTGTGTGCTCGCGCGCACACGTACACATACACACATACACAAGGGGAAAGGGATTGTGGTGATGCCTTAATGCCGTTAGATAAAAATAGCCATGGTGTGGTCTGATTCCTTAGGGAAGACAAAGCCCTCTCAGTTCTGACCGGGGGGAAGGGGGGATTCTTTTTATTCTATTCTTCAAGAAAAAAAAAGTTTAATTATATTCTTCATCCTGAAAGCATGAAATAAATACTGGCTCACTAGAGAATATTTGGAAAGTACAGAGAATTGTGAAAACCCTCTTTGGGTTCCTCAGCAGCCACCTTCTGCTCCCCACCCCACCCATGCCGACAGCCCTCAGTGGACATAGCAGGATGAAGCTCTGTTTTATCCCTGGACTCCTGAAAGATTAGCCCTGCTTTTTTGGAGTCACTTTTACTTTTATCTGATTAGAGAAGTAATGTATTCTCATTTTGGAACTGATAAGAAGCAAGTGCCTGCCATCAATTTCCCACCAAGAGATAAAGGCTAGCAATGTTCTGCTCTGACACACTTTTTCAGTGTCTGCATTCTGGGCGAAGCCATACAGATCAAACCTCAGTGGGTAAGCAAAGCTGCAGCCTATGCACCTATTTTCACACACTCACATTTAAAATGTTTTCCCATCCAGAAAAACATCTAACCAGATGCTTACAACAATGCAGCAGCTGGATTTGATAGATGATCATGGAGTTGTAATTTTAAAAATATGGTAACCTTTCTAAATTTTTACAAATGTGTGTGTGTGTGTGTGTTCAGGTGAGTGTAAATGTTGTGTTGTGACCAATACTTTTAGGTAGGTTGTGTGAATCTCAGGTTATCTCTTTAGCAAAATTAAAACCTGTTTTTTTGGTTTTTTTTTTTTTTAAATCTTCATTGAAAGATACTTTGCTGAGCTTCTAACTGGTACTAGGCTCTGGGTGTGGGCTGGGTGCACTCTCAGAAATGTCCCATCATCATTGCTAAAGCACAGAACTAAGCACCTGTTTATTCATGATCAAAGCCAGAAAACAACAAGTGGAGACTGAAAGTGCCATACAGAGAAAGCTTGAACCCTGATCACCATTGTTGGGAGTGTAAAATGGAGCAGGTGATCCAGGAAATGGCATTGAGATTCCTCAACAATGAAATTACGAAGTGATCTTCCAGGCTCAGGTTTTGAAATGGATGCAAGAGATTTGAAAAGAGACCCATGAAGAGACATCTGGGCACCCAAGGAAATGCTACAGTGTTCCTTGCAATAGTTCAGAGGTAGAAACATCCTGAATGCTCTCTGAGGGACAGATGAGTAAGAAGGTGACCTTTGCCGATACCCATGTGTTCTCACTGCTTCCCTGGGATGCCTCTCTTTAGAACACACTCTGAAACTGGTTTCAGCCAGCAGTCATTCTTTACATGAAAGGCTATTCTGTTATACAGAGTTTTATTCTAGGCATTTATTTGAAGAACACACACACATACACACAAAAAACAAAACAAAAACAAAAACAAAACAAAAAACCCAAACAACTCCCTTCCTTTCAGACATCTCTCAAATATGGGACTTCTGCTTCTCAGATTTAAAGTGAATAACAGACTTTTATTTAATTTAAAAACTGTGACGCACTAATGTGTTTATAGGTCATAATAAAAATTGATTCTGAGAAAAATAAAAGGGAAAAATGTGTACTATAACCCCAAATTTTTGTTATTAGATGCATGACGGAAGTTGCTCTGACAATAGCTGTCAACATTTATGTACTTTCAACTTCTCTACTTACTTTGCAATGTAGTCCTTGTGCCATTTGCAAGTCACATGTTGAAGAGCAGGAACCTAAAGGAGAGACATGTCTTGAATTTTAATGAGCCAATGTGGCTGGGCATTGTACATTTGTAATACCAGGTTTCTATTGATCTCTTTTCGTGAGACAGTCGAACATAGAGCACATGGCACATCTCAAACACACAAAGTGTGACTTCTAGGAGCTGTCAAAGAATTATAATAAGCATTGGAGCCAGACATATCTGAAATTAGACTCCAAAACCTGCTGCTCTGAAGCTGTGTGTCATGAATAATTCAGTTTCCCCCTCTCTTATCCTAAAAATAAATATCAGGCTAAGGGCAAGGGAGACCACTCAGTAAACTGTTTGCTTTGTGAACATGAAGACTTGAGTTTGATCCCCAGAATTCATGTTAAGACACCGGGTATAATAGTGCATGCTATAATACCAGTGGTGAAGAGTCAGAAACAGGAGGATGCTCTGGGCCTTTCTAGACAGCCAGTGTAGCCTGATAGTGAGCTCTGGACCAATGAAACACCCTTTATCAAAGAAGGTAGACGGTGATTCTAACAATGACACCCAAGGTTGTCCCCTGGCCACAAGGCATGTAAATAAATATACCATATACTATGTATCTGCATGCATCCTAACACACACACACACACACACACACACACACACACACACACACACAAAGAATGTGAAGGATCTCATCTCACAGGCATACTATTGAGATGTGTTATTAACTGTGTGCCTTTGTTGCTCAGTACCCACTCGTTAAGAGGCATTCAACGAGACATAGTTACTCCTTCACTTTATTTTTGTCAGTGTTCAAAAGCTGCAGACCAAATACCAGATCACAGCAGTCTAAAACTTCTTAGTCATCATTTTGTAGACCAGCTCCTTTAAAGCCTCAGCAGCACTAAGTGGGTCCTGGTCCAGACAAAGGCAACTCTGGGTCACTGAGCATTCTGTGGAACTCGGATTCTTTCTAGCATGCTCTGCACTATTGCTGCTGCAAGAGGGTCATTCAGAATCAGCAGAGTCAAAGTCTTGCAAACTGACCATTTTATTTGGAAAAGCTGCATGTTAGAGTGCCAAATAACAACAAAAAGTAATTTATAAAACAAAACCAGCGCTTCCAGTTAGCTCAGCTTCCCTTCAAAAGAATCAAGTGTTCTCCCAAAGACCATCACTGCAAACCTGCTGAGGTTCCAAGATCCCTTTGCTGCTGTTGGCAGGCAGTTTTGAAGACAGTACATAGTAGGTACATGTCTGCTGGACCTGAATGAGTGAATGAATGAATGAATGAATGGATGGATGGATGATGAATTTAGGATCATTAAGAGAAACATCTGAAAGACCTTGAAAGAATACTGTGCAAGGGGGGGTTAGTTCTATAACGTAGTCCTATAATTCTAGTTCACCAAAAACAATGCAAAAGATCCTCAACCCATGTGATTTGTTGAATCACATGCTCACCTCTCCACTCCATTTCATTTCCAAGAGGCAAGTGATGCGGATGTCCATTGGAATGTTCTGGGGCATGTGGCTCTGCACAGAGCACCAAGGCTGTTCAACTCCCATACGAGATCTGGGCAAGTGTATTATAAATCACTACTGTTTAGAAGGCAAATCTCAAAGTCTAGAGTGACTATCTGCACACCATGTAGCTTCATATCCTGAAATATGAGCATAGCCAGGGAGTTCTGTGTAGCAGAACAAGGAAAAGATCTGTTCATCGTTCTTTAAAGGGACTCTGAACTCCAACCAAACACTAGGGTGTGTTTGTCTGGAATCCTTTTCTAAAACATTTACAGCCTAGCACAAGCCTGGAGAAGAGGGATGGTGAGTGATCGGGACCACATGGTTTTAGGAATGCAAATGACTTTGGGTCAAGTTACTGCATGTAAAATATTTTATCATTGTTTCTTCAGTGGAGAGTTGGTTGTACGCCCTACAGTGAACTGAAGGTTGCTTATGCCGCTGTGTTCAGCAAGTCCAGCTTTGGACCAGTGCTCCACTGGTCTCAGGGAAGTTCTCTACCTAGTTACTACCCACCATACACGATCCACAGTATTTTCCTATCATTTTCTTTTAAAATTTATGAACCTTTTTTTTTGAGAATTTTATGTGAGTACACTATTTACATTCTTTCGGTCCTTCTCTTTCCCACTCCAACTTCTCCCATGTTCCCCTACCACATTTTCCTCTCCTCTTTTAATTGTCCTCTTCTGCATATAATTATTTTTCCGTACTTGCGCACATGTGTACACATACATACACACACCCCCTACTGAGTCCAATAAGTGTTTAGAGTTGACTATTTAGATTTTGGCATCCTATCAGGACCCTCATGTTGATGAAAATTTAGCATCCATTAACCATATGATAGGGACCTTTAATGATGGCATGTTGACATGTTGACCTGGGTGCTCTTTTGTAATAATTTCACTATCTATTCTCCTATTTTAATCAAATGAACTTTTAGTTCCTTAGAAAAAGCCCTGACTGCATGGCTAAGTTGCCATGGACTGCTTTGTGCAACACTCCTTAGTTTTGACCTTAGCTGCAAGAATTCTTTCTTCTTCTTCTTCTTCTTCTTCTTCTTCTTCTTCTTCTTCTTCTTCTTCTTCTTCTTCTTCTTCTTCTTCTTCTTCTTCTTCTTCTCCTTCTCCTTCTCCTTCTTCTCCCTTCTTCTCCCTTCTTCTCCCTTCTTCTCCCTTCTTCTCCCTTCTTCTCCCTTCTTCTCCCTTCTTCTCCCTTCTTCTCCCTTCTTCTTCTGTGCATAGAGCCCACATCCATTCAGGGGAATGTGGCTGGATGGCAAGTAGCAACATTCTTGAAATTCAATTGGTAAGCACATTCAGATGCTCGCAGGGGATGAGAAGCTTTGTATGGGGGAAAACCACACTCCCTGCTTTAAAATTAGCCATAGAATAAAGTGTAAGAGTAGCTTGAAGTCTTTGTAGTTAGCTGATCTACAGTGTGTAAGAGAGAGTGGTATCTCAGAAGTGCCACCTTCCTATTTTCTATGCTAAGAGAAGAAATGTGATATAAGTCCAACCACTGCTCTCTATAACTTTGTTTCATGGTCATAACAGTATAATGAGTAGAACTGAATCACTGAAAAGATGCAAACTAGTTGCACAGGTTGCAGGGCCTATCACTCTCAGTGGGGAGCTGCAGGCATCCCTGTGATCCAGGTGGCTTTTATCTCCTAGAAACCCAACTGTAGCAAACAAACAGGCAACCCGAGCAGTGAAGATGATTAAAGGTTTCTACAGAAAACCAACCTTCAGTTTCAGGACAGTATGACCCAAGGGCCAGAGTGTGGAATTTTGGACTTTACCAGTATAACAGAACTGAAAAGGGAAACAGTTTTATTTTTTTGTTGTTGTTGTTATTATTGTTGTTGTTGTTGTTGTTGTTGTTGTTGTTGTTGTTGTTTTGTTTTGTTTTGTTTTGTTTTGTTTTAAGGAATTTGAACCTCCTATAATCCTTCTGGTCAGTTCACTGTTAGAGGAATCAGTTGCTGTTTGGTGTTTAAAAACATACTCATGGAATTATACAAGGCCCTTGACCTTGTATAAAGGAGATATGACAATGGGAAGATTTGTTTCTGAACATATAAAGCAAAGAGAGTCCCCATTAAGGAAAAGGAGAGACAGTGGACAAATGTACTTGCCACCAAGGCTGACATCTTAAGCTTGTTTAAGAGATCCACACAGTGAGAGGAGAGAAATACTGTGTAAGACTGCGTTCTGTCTTACACATATGTACAGACATACATTTATAAACACATACACATAAAAATGAATGAATGAATGAATGAATGAATGAATAAATAAATTTTAGTTTTAAGTGAAGAGAAATTGGCTATTTTGTATGCCTTCTAAAGGTAGAGAATTTGGAAACTGCGTTGTGGATCTGGGAAACAAAGTGAAAAGGAGATTCAAGAAGAAGTCAGGCATGATGGGAGTGGATTTGCATCATGAAAACATGATAGAAGGGGACAAGGCTTTCTGTGCTCAGACTTTGTCTCACAGCAGTGCTAGCCCATTTCCACCTGTGATGCTTAATACTGAATTTTATCTTCAAATGATCTAGAATCACCCAGGGAAAAAACATGGGTATGCCTATGACAGGTTTTCTAGATTGGGTTGAATAGGCAAGGGGAGTCCCTCAAGTATTTCTGGCAGCATTCAGTGGGCTGGGGTTCTGGACTGAGTAGACATGTGGAAATGGAGCTGAGTGACAGCCTTCACCTCTCTCTGCTCCCTGCCTGCAAATATAACTTGGCCAACTGTCTCAACCCCCGTGGCTATGACTTTCTCTACACTATGAGCTATATCTGCACACCCTGAGCCTAAATAAGCCTTTCCTTCCATAAGTTGCTTTACCAGGCATTTTGTTGCAGCTACAAGAACAGTAACAAGTCTGAATGCACCCTTGGTACCGGATCTTAGATTATTCCAGAGAAGAGGGAGACTGAGTAGCAGAAGAAAGCAACCAAGTGAGCTAAATTCTTACCTTAAACTGGGTACATTTACATAATGAAGCAATTGCAGTTGCCCTGATTTTGATTAAATTTCATTAAAGCAAAGTCACAGCTTCTCCCCTCATTAAGTCAAGTGATTCTGAAAAGCAATCACAGGGATGGCATCTGCTGAGGCTGAACCTAACCTTGGTGATGGCTCTGGCCCTCTGGCACCTTAACAAGTTAGGATGGCTGTATGCTGCCAACTGCCTGTTTCCCCACCCTCGCCTCTTCAATGGTGCCTCGCTTTTTTCTTGGGCTCCTTCAGGCAGAAACTCTGGAAAGCACGTCCACTGTTGTGCTCCAAGCTCTTAGCGTAGTAAGCTAATATAGAATGGATGCTAAATAATTCCTGCACAGCTGCAACTCTCTCTTTATCATTCCAGACTCACCTTTAGAATGCTCTGTCAGCACAAGGGCCCTCTGCTTAAAACCCTAAAATACACCTTCTGGCTGGTGATTCTAGCATCTGCCACAGCATCTTCTTGCTTTTCAGTGGATGGGGGCTTGTGCTATCTTGGAGAAGTATTTGAAACTGTTCTAAAAGAATAAACCCTCCTTGAGTGCATCAAGTCTTCTTCCTTAGGGATTCTGATATTAAAGAGACACAGAAATAAAAGTACTAGGAACAAACTGCAAGTGGTTGAAAAACAATAGGCGAGCATCATGGGGCAGGGATGTGGGCAGATGTGGATATGCGAAGAGAAGGATGTGTTGAGAGCTAAAGGCACTGCTCCTGGCAGGGATTTGTCCTCTTTCCCCATTCTCTCTTGCTAGATCTTCTGTGTTGCTGCCTATCCACAAGTCAATAACTACAGAAATAACCCCCCCAAGTGATGACAAGGTCAGAAGGGGCACTAGACAAACGGTCGCTGGTGTTGCATTTGTTCTGTTCTATTTTATTCTATCCCAGCCACTTCCATTCCATTCATTCTTCCTGATCCTTGCTCTTCAGGCTTTCTCACCTTTGGCTCAGTTCCAGTCAGTGTACGCAGTGTTCAGGGTCAGTGGTATAATGGGGCTGTGGTGAGAAGATTCACTAGTGTAGAGTCTAGAGCAGATGGGCACAGGTGGTTGATAGGATGGAGGTCCAACCTGAGGCTCCTATGAAAATGGCTGCTTTCTGCTCTTGGGCTAGTAAGATGTCAGGCCATGATCCATTTGTTCATTGGAATGCCTTTTTGTATTTAAACTGAACATTGAAGTATAAATAAAGTTATCCATCAGGTTGATCTATGGAATCTAATCAAAGACCCAGAAATAAACCCACACACCTACAGACACTTGTGACTAAGGAGCCAAAACCAGACAGTGGAAAAAAGAAAGTGTCTTCACTCATTGGTCCAGTAGACAACTTCCTGAACAGAACACCAATAGCTCAGGCCCTAAGATCAACAACTAATAAATGGGATCTCATGAAACTAAAAAGCTTCTGTAAGACAAAGAACACATCAGAGAAAGCAAGGTCAAAGGTGAGTTTTTTCCTTCAGAGAAGCATCAGAGAAGCAATTTTGTGACCAGGCTGTTTTAAAACTGCAAATCAAATGGAGAAAATTGCCCCAAACTATGAGTAAGACATTGGAGGACTTTGCCTTCCAGCTATTTTTTTTTTTAAAAAAGCTTTACCCAGGCCGTGGGACTTATGCGCACTCTCATGAAAGTCATATGTGTGCCATACCACCAGGTGGGTGGTCCTCGTGCACAGAGACACTAAGCCCACCCAGCGATACTGGAAGAGGGCTGAGCTTGGCTCCTCAAGATGTTAGTGGATTCTGCTGAATCACCTACATTTGTTCCAAAGCCACATTCTTAGACATAATTTGTGCAGGACACTGCCCAGCTGCACTGGCTGTTCTGCCTAGAAAGATGTCCTACAATGCTTACACACACACACACACACACACACACACACACACATACACACACACACTGGAATCCTGTGTCACATGGATGCTGGAGACCACCCAAGCTCACAGTTCTCTTGTCTGCATCCATACCATTTCTTCTACTTGTATTTCTTTTTCCCATCTTGTAAATGTGCAAAACTCCTACCCATTCCTCAAAGCCCCGATCCAAACATCTTTGATTTCAGTATCCTTTTCAAAAGTACCACACTCTAGCAGTAACAAACAAGAACACAATTATTTTGCCTCATTTGTTTAACTACTGTTAATACAACATTATGGTAGCAGTAAAACTATATGCACTCATTAATGTTTAACTATATTTTGCAAGAGCACTCTCTCATTCAACATTTATTAAATAACCTCTATGGGGTGCTTAGGGTAAAAAGTATGCATATTCCTCACCAATAGTATTCATTACAACCTCTGTTTTCCTAGAAGTTAGTACAAACTTGTTCTCTGGGTGCATAGGATAAACAAATGCATGAATGAAGGAAGGAGCAAATGAATGGGTGAAAGCAAGAGTCATTTTCTGGTCTTCAATCTCTCCTATCTCCAATGTGGTATGAAATAATATGAAAATGCTCTGAGCTCCTGGGTGAAATGTGACCAGCACCTTTCCCAGGGATTATCCAGCTTCCTGTAATTAGATATCAACCAGAGTTTATCTTGTTCAAAGAGCTCTCTCTGTCTTTCTGTCTTTCTCTCTGTATGTTTCTCTTTCTGTTTGTCTGTGTTTGTGTGTGTGTGTCTGTCTGTCTCTGTCTGCCTCCCTCTTGCTTTCCCCCCTCCCCTCTCTCTTCCCCCTCCTCTGCTGGTCTCTAGGCCTTTTCTATTCTGAAACCATGTGTTCCTATGGTTCCCGCAGTTGAAATAATACAATTACATCATGAGTCACTGTTCCTTCAGCAGACCACGAATGGACTGCTTGGCACAAGCCCTGCCAGTGAGAAGGCTGCCCATGGACCTGTCCTGATGCCTGTCTTTACCCTGCTAGAAACCTCAGCGGAGGCTGTGGCACTTTGGGGTTTTTCTAAAAGTACTCTGCAAGCCAATTTCAAATACAATTTTCAGAATGGGGTTTGAGGACTAAATAGGCAGTCATATAATCACACTCTTTCCTTCCTTGGGAGAGACATAATAAGCTCCCGTTTTGATTTGATGATTGGTACTTGGTCCACGTGATTCCCAGGCCATTGGCTGTAATGAGGACATTTCTATACTGGGTAACTAGAAATCAGGATGACAGATTGCTTCTCACCAGCACACCTGAATGCAGACATCAAAATAAGTATCAGATCCTCAGACATGGTGTACGATTGGACCACTTGGTTGAGAGTAAGGATACTGGTGTCTCTTCTACATTCTGTCATTTACTGAAGGTGGCTTTATGTGAGTCACCCATTTTATTTGTAAAGGAGAGAGAATGCCTGCTTCTCTCAAGAGAAGGATCTCAAGAGATAATAGATATAAGATACACATTAATGAATGTGAGTCTTTTATGTTTCTAAGTAAATCATGTGTTCTTTCTAGTATTGGTATATTTAGAGTCCTCCATCCCAATAAAATTATATACAGAATGTTATTATTTGAGATAGCATCCCATGCAACCATAGCTGGCCTAGAACTTACAATGCAATTAAGGATGACTTTGAACACATTTATCACCCTCTTCTGCCTCCCAAATGCTAGGGTTCTAGGCATCTACCATTGCTTCTAGTTTATAAGGCATTGAGTATCAAACCTAGGGGCTCAAATAAAAAGCAAGCACTCTGTACCCCCAGACTGAACAGCTTGTGAAGTGACAATCTGTTCCTTTTGGCAGAAAGATAGGCAATGTTCAAGGACAACCCACTCTGGCTGGCTGGATGCACCAGTTTGGTGTTTTTCGTGATTTCTTCTGTTTTATTTTTTTCCAGTTTATATTTTACATTTTGTTTTTGTTTTCATGACTTCATAAATTAATTAATTCACTTTCACTTTTTGAGAGGTTTCGTATAGTCCAGGCTAGCCTCTAAATCATTAGCCAAGGATGGCCGTCAACTTCTAGTGCTTTTGATTCTGCATTCCATGTTCTGGAATTGCAGGGCTGACCCAACACCATACCTAGCTTAGATTTGGTTCCATAACTGAACTCTTGAGTATTTCTTGGCTTCACATTTTTACAGAGGGACCATTTCAACCTACCCTTTTGTGCCAGATGCCAACAGCTCAGAATCCTCAGGCCCCAGCTAGTGGTATCCTTACCAAGAATATTAGACTTTAGAGTCAATGCCTAGAGTTTTCCTGGAGCCTTGTCAAGAAAGAGGACTCCCTTGCTTCACATCGGACTCTCACCTCCTGGACAGTGGCTGTGAAGGCTGTCCTTAGGTTGATTATCTTGATTCCTGCTTTAAAAATATTGGAGAAGGTATCAAGTCTCTGGAGTGTCTAATGGTGAGAAATGCTGTTTTCTCTGATATTCACAATTATCACTTTCCAGGAGAGGAATCTGCATTAGCAAGACCACTGTCACTTTGTCCTGGCATGTCACAGCAGAGATCCCATGACATGACTCTTATGGGAGTGACTGTGCCCTTAACATTTTCCCTCATCTCCTAGTTGACACAGAGAGGTTCTAATTGATGCTGCCTTATCACATCTTTTACTGATAAATAGAAGTTTCTAGTGGATCACAAGTCTTTGGGTTGTTGTGTTGACTGTTGCTAAAGTCTTCATAAAGGCATTCCAGAAGTCCTTGGTGGAGGGAGGAAATAGAAAATGAGGGCCAAAAGTAGGGCCATCACTTCAGAGAATAGGAGGGTAGTAAGACCAGTGATGAGCTCAGATTTGGGATCTGTTCCCTAGGGAAAAGACCAAATCTAAGAGAATTTGGCTGCATAGTATTGTAAGAAATGTACAGTGAGGAAAATGCTTTGAAAATGAAGACTAGAGCTACCATGTGATCCAGTATACCATGCTTAGGTATAAAGCTAAAGACTCTTAGCATAACAGAGGTACTTGTGAATCTATACCCAGTGTTGCCCTGTTCTCAGCAGCCAAGCCAGGGAAGCAGCCCAGATGCCCATCAATAGATGCAATGATAGAGAAAAATGTAGTGTATATACACAATATTCAGATATACAGAAATAGAAAATTATAACATTTGTGAAAAAAAATGCTTGGTAGAACTGGAGATCATTATGTTAAGCAAAACAAGTCAGAAACAGACAAATACCATGTGTGGATTTAATTTTTAACCGCGTTGGTAGAATGCAGATTTAAATGTATGTTTAAATGAAATGAAATGGAAGTAGAAAGGAGAATGTGAGGGAAGGGGAGTTGGAGGAGACAAAGGATGCTAAAAAGAGAGAGAAAGTATCAGAGCACACGTCATGAAAGCAGAAGTGGAGGCTATTTGAGGAAGGAGAAGAAAGGAAGTAAAGAATGAAGAAAAAAAGACTGTGGGATTCCGGGTGCTGAAGTAGAGTGTTCTGTGTTCTCATGGATGGCATGAGAACAGCTGGAATTTGGCTACTTCTGGCTTAGTGACCATGCTTGTGCTGACAGTGAAGGATGGGAGAGCAGAAGGAAGGCACAGGAAGGCATCTGGATCTTAATGTGGTCTCGAGGAGAGAGCACACCCCTCCAGTACTGAGAGTGGACATCTTGAAAGCCTGGTTGGATGACAGCTCTGAATCATGTTTAATTCAATTCAAAGAAAATACAGAAATATATTCTATCTTGGAATTTGAAGATGCACATGAAGATTTACACTGTCATATCGGAAGTGGCGGTTCAAAGAGGGTAGCTTGTAGAAAGGTTTTATTGCTGCAGCTATACTGTTATATTTCTTATATAAATCATAAGAAATGTTATCATAAAAACACAAGTCTGGATTTTAGGACCACCTTCAGAAGGATTTTTATGCAGCACACCACTGTATGTGGAATGGAGGCCACTTGGAATTGATGATACCAAAAGAATGACACGTAGCTTCTCCCTCACACTGATTGGTGCCTAAGTGAAATTTGCGAGGTCTCATAACTTGGAGGGTAAGTCTGAGGCTGTGCCACATGATATAGGTAGAAGACACTTTCTTTAGGGTCCTTCTCTATGTGGCTGTTCCTCTCTCTTGGCTCAATCTAGCTCTTATTTCTCAATTTCGTCTCCTGTTTTGAGGGATCGCTCTCTTGTCAGCCTCAGAAACTGCTATACTGTAGGTCTGATGCGAAGGTGAACTGATGTGTGCTTATCACATGACAGAAATTCACTTATTGCCCAAAAGTGGTGGGGAAAGACAATGAAACTTTCTACAAGAAAGGGAGGTAGCTTCTGTTTGCTTATTGTTTGGTCAGTTTGGGATGTTGCCAACATAATCAGACTTTAACACATTACAGCTACTGTATCTCCTCTAAACCGCTGCACTGGACATGAATGGACACCTATACACGTGCATCCTCTTTGAAGTCAGCTGAAGCAAAGAGGGGCACAGCAAAATAATAATTCTAGGGATGCTGTGCGTGACTTATACTGGCTTCCTCCTTTTTGTTCCTTGATCTAGATATTGGGATGAGCTGTTTTAGCATAGTGAATCAGTTAGCTGACATAGCAAGCCAACTTAGTTAATGACAACTGCCTCTCACTTGAAAGGACGGAGTAAAACTGAAGACTTGGTTCTCCTACGTTTTGGCTCTTATACAGGTATACTTCCCCTTGCAAGAAAATGTAAATGTGTGCTCTCTCTTCCTCTCTCTCTCTCTCTCTCTCTCTCTCTCTCTCTCTCTCTCTCTCTCTCTCTCTCTCTCTCTCTCTCTCTCTGTCATGAAACAGGATGGACACTACTTAAGGAAACCTTTGTACAACCTCCCATGCTAGGCTTCTGCACAACATAGCATCAGTAATAATGTCAGGGTTTGGAGCCCCCAAATGGAATGAATCCCAAGTTGGGATGGTCTCTGGATGGCCATTCCTTCAGCCTAACTCCATTTTGTCCCTGCATTTCTTTTAGACAGGAAAATTCTCAGTTAAAAATTTTGAAGGTGGGTTGGTGTTTCCATCTTTCTATGGTGGTAGGTTTTTCAGGTTCCATACCCCCACTGTTGGGCATTTTGGCTAAGGTCATGCTCATTGAGTCTTGGGAGCCTCTCACGTCCCAGGCCTGTGGGACTTTCTAGAGGTTCCCCTGACCCTCTACCCCACATGCCTCATTCCTGGCAGCTGCATATTTCCATTCATTCTCCTGGTTCTCTGGGCTTCCCTCCTTTCTCCCCTATATTTGATCCTGCTCCCCCTTCCCCCACCCTGTGTTCCCTCTCCCACCAAGGTCCCTCCCTCCTCTACCTCCCATGATTATTTTGTTCTCCCTTCTAAGTGGGACTGAAGCATCCTCACTTGGACCTTCCATCTTGTTTAACTTCTTAGGGTCTATGGGGTATATCATGGCTATTCTTTACTTTTTGTCTAATATCCACTTATCAGTAAGTACATACCAGGCATGTTCTTTGAGGTCTGGGTTACCTCACTCAGGATGATATTTTCTAGTTCCACCCATTTCCCTGCAAAATTCACGATGTCCTTGTTCTTATTATCTGAATAGTATTCCTTTGTGTAAATGAACTACATTTTCTGTATCCATTCTTCAGCTGAGGGGCATCTAGGTTGCTTTAGGTTTTTGGCTATTATGGGTAAGGCTGCTATGAGCATATTGGAGTACTGGCACTACTACTAGTGCTATGTTGTGCTTGCAGACAGGAGCCTAGCATGGTTGTCCTCTGCAAGGCTATACCAGCAACTAAATGAAACAGATGTGGAAACTTACAGCTAACCATTGAACTGAGGTCAGAAGAGTTAGGAGAAAGATTAAAGGAACTGAAGGTGATGGCAACCCCATAGGAAGAACAACAGTTTCAATAAACCTGGAGCCTGGGGAGCTCCAGAATCTAAGCTACCAACCAAAGAGTACATATATGGGCTGGCCTGAGGCCCTAGCACACATGTAGCAGAGGACTGACTGCCTTGTCTGACCTCAGTGGGAGAATATAAGTCTAATCCTATAGAGACCTGAAGTCCCAGAGAAGGGGAATTCCTGGGGGGGGGGTGGCAGGATAGAGGGGAGGGGTTAAAGAACTCTGGGAGGGAGGACTGATGGGGGAAGCATTTTGGGATATAAATAAATAAAATAACTAATTTAAAAAAGAAACCTTGTCTACCCGCTGGGGCCAGAGTTAAGTGGCAGTATAGAATCTCATATTGTATAATCTTTTACACTTGGAATGGGTAGATGACAATTCCCAAGTGACAGCAGGGGACAAAACTCAGAAACTAGTGTCTCTGTGTTCAACACCACCATGGCTAGAAAGTTCCGCCTGGATCTCCATGCCTTTCTGAGAGTTTGAATTGTGGATTTTGTATATTTACCAGGAAAAGTTTGTAGTTCATTTCTGGCAGGGTGACCATACTCAGTAGGTACCACATGATAGTTGAATTTGGAAAAAAAAAATTAAACAGAGCTATCCCCAAACATGTAAGAGCTATTTTTACAAATGAATGATAAAGTTATGTACCAAATGCCCTAGAAGAATTTGGCAACAGTCCTAATGTGGAGAATAAACACTGGCATATATCAGACATGATGTGCACAAGTACAAATTAGGAACCATAAGCACCTTCACAGGACAAAACACAGCAAGGCCAGTGATGAGCCACAGGGCCACACAGTTTATTAGGTCTTCAGAAAGCCTAAACACTGTTAAACAGCAATATACAAAATCCATCATTGCAGTTTTTTACTACATTGTATTTATTTAAATGTATATGTGTGTATGTGTGAGCACATGGCAGTGCGCATGTATAGAGGTCAGAAGACAAGTTGCAGGAGTCAGTTCTCTCCTTCCACACTGTGGGTCCCAGGAATCAAGTTCAAGTCAGGCTTGGCAGCAAATACCTTGGCCAACATCTTGCCTACCCGGAAATTTACATCATTCTGACTGACTCCTCCAACCATCCCTATGCAAGGTACTGAATATTTGGTCTTCAGGAACAAGTACCAATGATGATAAATATGTTTAAAAATGGTTTATGTAGGTGTGGATTTTAAATACACACACACACACACACACACACACACATACTCAGAGCACTCAGAGCACTGTAATGCAAATGTGAATGAACCAAGAGTGAAGACACAGAGAGTTAGAAATGGCCCCACCAAAGAAAAGTGGTATGCCAGCCAGCCTTCTTGGTGGTAACAGTATAGAGTGAATTAAGGGGGGAAAAATTCCAGAACTCATGAAAGCCTGAAGAAGTAGGTTTGAATAATAGATAAAATTTAATGAGATTGGGAAAGCAGACAAGGAGTTCTCGTACTTAGGGGGTGGGCAAATGCACGCACCTTTACTCCCAGAACTTGGAAGAGCAGAGGGGGTCCTGGTTAGTTGGATTATTATTTCTATTATTAGTTCTGTTAGAATAATTAGTTTTATTATTCAAGGGCCACAAAGTAAGACCTCATCAAAAAGGAGAGAGGGAGAGAGAGACAGACAGAGACAGAGACCGAGAGACAGAGCCACACAGCACCACAGCTGGACACTACTGCTGGATCTGACCTTTGCCTCCCACTGCTGTTAGACATTGCGATTTGCAGATCTATTCTAACATTACATTAAGAGTTAAGACACTGGGAACATGGAAAAATCCAAATGGGTCAATCTATGATGCAGCTGACATTTTTTTTTCATCCCCTGATCCATTTCTCCCATTAAGAGGCAGATTGCAATGTCTATGTGTGCTGACTGAAACACTTGAGATGATAATAATAGATAGTATTTACTGAATGTTGGCTATGGTTCAGTTACTTTGCATCAGTCATTTGACAACTTGGCTGAAAGGAGGTTTCTTATCCTTTGATGAAAGAGGAAACCAAGGCACAGAGACCATCACTAAAATTTGCCAAGTTTTCAAACCAAATCATGGGCAAAACTAAGATCTTCACACCTGCTCCCTGACCCAGGAGGTTCCTCCCGGCAGACCACAACCTCCTCATTTGTGTTGATCTGTGAGGTTGTTGTCCTGATGGATACAAGTTTCCAGATGGAGCACATTTCTGCAAGGTTGTCTCTGCCTTCTCAAACTGCCATCCGTCAAACCATCAGGTCTCAGGTTTATTGAGCCAAGTTCATAAAGGACTTGATTCAGCTGGTTAAAAGAGTCACTAAACCCAATAGAAAAGGATTCTAGAAGATTTTCATGGCCATGGAGTAGGATTGGCTTTCATGAGATTAATTGGCTTTTTTGTAAAACTGATAATGTAACGGTATTGTGGAAAGCTGAGTACGTTCTCATCATGGGAGCGAGTGAAACACTGAGCAAACTTTGTATTTTAATCCCCTTTCCTCCTTCTAAGCACTTTTCTAATTCTACATTAAAATCTTTTCAAAAAAATATTTTTCATTAACAAAACAAAAAAGCAAGGTTCTAGCAGCCTTTTTGCCAGCGAGGATGGAGATCCTAGCTTCAGACTGGGATATGGCAGAATGTGAGCTGTAGCAGAGAACAGGAAGAGAGGACTTTGAGTTGAAGAGACAATCATTAGTTTGAACAAGGCCCAAAGGGTAGCTGGGAGGATGTCATGGTCTTAGTCTGTGAAGTTGCTTTGGGACATGATGGCCGTCATGATAGAGACTCCAGGATAATATGTCTCAGCTGGTCTTTTCCTGTTGGCTCTGTCTGCTTGTCAGATATTTCCCAAGTTTCTTGTGCAAGTGTTAACATCAGTAGCAAAAGTTAAAAGGAAAAGACAATGCTCTGTACTCTGCAAAGAATATTCACTTGGCCTTAGCAAACTGCTCAAATTGCATTGAGGAATAAATAAATTTATCTACACTGGTGCCTGATCTTGTTCAAAAACACTACACATGTTAAAAAATCCCCAAATGCCTATAAGAGTCTATACATTAGGCAAAAGTTCTTTTTTCCTCTAGAAAGAATATATAATGTAGACCTGAAAATGAAAAAAAATAAAAATAAAACAAAATCTGAATGTAAGAATAGGGCAATATGATGTTCTTTCAGAAGTTTCCTCCTATACAGTTATTTTTGAATATTCAATAGTGTTATCATTCAGTGAAGGAAGTGATTTTTTACCATCTTAATAAGCTGTCTTCTATACATTTTCATGATAGGCATCTTTTATGGATGTGCCATGTTTTAATTCAATAGAGGAACTAAGTACAACTTATTGAACTTATTTTAAAGTTGTCTATCTTTGTCTCCTATTGTGGAAGATGATAAATTTAATCGCTTCCACCTAATCCTTAACCTCTTAACGAAATATCTCCTGAAAATAATCCTGGAGTTCGTTGCAATAGATGGATTATTTTCTGTTGTTGGTAGATTTACCAAGCTGCTTTCCTAAATCATTATTAATCTATGCTAATATAAGTATTTTTTCCTGAGCCATTTTTTTTCACTATAAACTTGGCAATGTGCTGTGTTTATTTCTTTTAAATCAAAATTCTTAAAAGGCAGAATCCTCTAATTAGGTGGACGTGTGGCTCCAAACCACCAGTCAGCTATTGTGTAGCCTCTAAGGGGCTGCCGATGAAGTCGTGGATAAAATTAGGGACGTCAGGGGTCTTTTCAGCTCGATCTGTCCTCTGTGGCAGGTGTTGGACTGTTACCCAGACACCAGTGCTCTGGGGACACAAATGAGTGGAATATGTTTGTCAAACATGTCATTCTGAGTTCCCAGAAGGCTTAGCCACAGATTGTGGACCAAGCTGGAATTCAAAGGCCTGGACGGTTGCCTGCCATCCCCTGCCAGGCCTGGGAGCCCGTGAGAGAAGGGCATCTCCTGGGTATTCTACACAGCCCTTCTGGGTTCCAGAACTTTGCTTGGACACCTGGAATTCAAATTTTTCCCAAGGCTGGAACAGAATAAATAAATGCACTCCCAGGCGGCCTTCTACTGTTTCATTCTTTGAATGTATCATTTGTAAAGCTGAAATGTATTCCACTAGAATGACGTTGATGTACAAATTGCCAGAGCATCAAAATTCATCTAGTGTAACACCCATCTGTAAAGACATGGAAACTGGAGCATGCGGGGTGCTGTGGGCACTGGTACCCCAGTGTCCTTACTCCAGCATGCTGGAGGGCCTCTCCCCTTTGCATGTTATTTTAGGGATCAGATATATTTTGTAGAAGCTGGTTGAAATTATTTGGTGTGTTGTTCCTCCTTGTTGATAAGGATTACTCTTGTATCAGTCAATAATCAAAACATGTGCATTGAGCAATTGTGACCACTGATTTCATAATTTCAGCCTAGTTCAGTTATTAAACAATGTTCATTTAAGACTAACTTTGGGCCAAACTCTAACAGTTTTCTAAAACACCTTTTCTCCTTTTCCTTATATTGCAAGGACCTAAATGAAACACTGCTGCTGCATAATCAGTGTATAAAACAATATAGGATAAGCTATGCTGAAGAAACAAACAAGCCCAAGTATGTCTGACTCATTATAGTAAAACTTCATCTCCCTTGCATGTGACCTATCACAGGTAAAGGTTGATTTTTTTTTAATTGTTGAAATGGGATTTCATTCATTCATTCATTCACTTTGCATCCTGATCATAGCACCCCTTACCCCCTTTCTACCTGTCCAACCTCCCACCCCTCTTCTATCCTCAGAGAAGGGGAGGTACCATGGGTACACACCTACCCTGGCACATCAAGTTGCGGCAGGAATAAGTGTACCTTTTCCCACTGAAGCCAAACAAGGCAGCCCAGCTAGAGGAAAGGGACCCAAAGGTAGGCACCAGACTTAGAGACAGACCCTGCTTCAGTTGTTAGGGGACCCACATGAAGACTAAGCCGTATATCTGCTAAATATGTGTAGGGGACCTAGCTGCAGCCCAAGCATGCTCTTTGGTTGGTGCTTCAGTCTCTGTGAACCCCATGGGACCAGGTTAGTTGACTCTGTAGGTCTTCCTGTGGTATCTTTGATCTCTCTGGCCTCTTCCATTCCCGCCCCCCCCCCCCAACTCCTTTACAAGACTCCACAAACTCTGCCTATTGTTTGGCTGTGGATCTCTGCATCTGTTTGCATCAGCTGCTAGATGAAGCCTCTCAAAAGATAGTTATGCTAGGCTCCTGTCTGCAAGCATAGCAGAGTATCATTAATAGGGACTGACTATCTTATATGGGATGTGTTTCAAGTTGGGCCAGCCATTGGTTGGCCATTCTCTAAATCTCTGCTTAGTCTTCATCCCTGCACATCTTAAAGGCAGGACAGATTTGGGGTCAATGTTTTTTAAGGGTGGGTTGGTGTCCCTCTCCCTCTACTAGATGTGTCACCTGGCTACAGGAGGTGGCCACTTCAGGCTCCACCTCTCTCAATGCTAGGAGTCTCAGGGTCACCCCATAGACTCCAGGGAGCCTCTCCTGTCCTAGGTCTCCAGCTTATCCTAGAGATGCCCCCCCCCACTGATTTCCATTCTCTCTTTCCAGTCCTCCTGCCACTCTCCTCACACCTGATCCCCACACCTGCTCCCCTCCCCACATCCTCTCCCACCCAGTTCCCTCTCTCCATCCACTTCCCATTTCTTCTATTTTGTTTCCCCTTTTGAATAAGATTCAAGCATCTTGCCTTAGTCTCTCCTTGTTACTTAGCTTATTATGTGTTAGATTATAGCTTGATACTTAGTAACTCCTAGCTACTTTGGGTCTGTGGATTGTAGTGTGAGTATCCTTAACTTTATAGCTAAAATCCACTAATCAGTGAGTATATACCATGCATGTCCTCTTGGAACTGGGTTAATACTCAGGATGATATTCTCTGGTTTCATCCATTTGCCTGTAAATTTCATGATGTCCTTGTTTTTAATAGCTGAGTAGTATTCCATTGTGCTAATGAACCACATTTTCCTTATCCATGTTTTAGTTGAGGGACACCTGGGTTGTTTCCAGCTTCTGGCTATTACTAATAAAATTGCTATGAGCATAGTGGAGCAAGTGTCCTTGTGGGACGGTGGAGCATCTTTGGGGTATATGCCTAGAAAAGATAAAACTGTATCTTGAGGAAGAACTAGTCTTTCATTTTCTGAGAAACCCTCTAAATTGATTTACAAAGTGGACGTACTGATGATGTCCTTTGCCTTACAGAAGCTTTTCAGTTTCTTGAGATTCCATTTATTAATTGTTTATTTTAGTGGCTGAGCTGTTGGCATTCTGTTCAGGAAGTTGTCTCCTGTACCAGTGCGTTCAAGGCTATACCCCACTTTCTCTTTTATTAGATTTAGCATATCCAGTTTTATGTTGAGGTCTTTGATCTATTTGGATTTTAGTTTTGTGCAGGGTGATAAATATGGATATATTTGCATTCTTCTACATTTAGGAATCCAGTTTGGCCAGCACCATTTGTTGAAGATGCTCTCACTTTTCCATTGTATGATTTTGACCTTTTTGTTAAAAAACAAGTATCCATAGGTGTGTGGGTTTACTTCTGGGTCTTTGATTCTACTCCATTGATCACCCTGTCTGTTTTTATGGCAATATCATATGTTGTTATTACCATTAGTCTGTAGTGAAGATTGAAATCAGAGATGCCCTGGGAATATTTTTATTTTTCTATATGAAGTTGCAAATTGCTCTCTCAAAGTCTGTAAATTGCATTAGAATTTTGATGGGAATTGCATTGAATTTGTATTGCTTCTTTTTTTTCTGGAACCCACATTGAAAAAGCTGCCCTTATTTCTGGACTAGCTTGGTTTTGGTAGGCACACAACTATTTTAAGTAGAACAAATGGAGCTTTGAAAAACAAATTAAGTAAGGGTGCAAGCAACTTCCTCTGAAATTCACTGCCCAAAGCAAATTGCATGGCCATTCTGACTGAAGAACTTAGATAAATCTCCCACTGGGAAGACCCAGTGTATATACTGAAGAATATAATTTATGACGTGTGCTAATTTACTCAGTGCAAGTAAATTCTGGAGGCAGGGTCTGAATTCAGGATGGCTCTAGAGCCTATTCAGTTGGCTAACCTACTTCACCGTTAACCTACTGAATGCTGGGAAATATCCTAGAATCCAAGGGCAACCTTAGATTGACATTTTGTCTCTGTTAAATGTTTTGATGGGGGTCAAGTGCTCAGCCCTACATCCCAGGGCAAGAAGTTCCTAGTGTTCTCAAATCCTTGCTCCCTGGTGGTGACAGTGTGTGAGCCACTGCTGTCTAAATAAAAGAATGAGCCACACTTCTACCCCACTGTCACTTCTGTCATAGCTGTTTCTATAAATTCATCATAGGCTCTTAGAGACTCTGGCTCTAAGACAAAGCAACTCCTGTCAGTGCTGATAGACTCACAATGGTATTACACCAGGAGGCCATGTAGCCTCTCCTGTTTGTGTCTCACATCTGCCCAGGAAGGCTGCTCTCAGCTTTTATCTGGGAGAACCATTCTTAAGCTCTCTCCCACAACTTTTATTCTTGGGTACATGGTATAAAGGTTATGTTTTGTCTATATAACACAGAAAGAAAAAAATAGATATAGAATAATAAGAATAATAATAAGTATTAAATGTACCAGAACATATTCTAGCTACATATACACATGTGTGTGTATGTGTGTGTGTGTGTATGTGTGTGTGTGTGTATTATGTGCAGTCTGTTTATATCATGCTTATGGTGATATGGAATATTTACAATTATACTACTATATATTATCTGTTAAATATAAGAACACACAAAATTCTTTTAAATTATATTTCCTTGAATTTTCTATTTTAGTGAAAGGTTTTAACTTTAGACTCAAAAGACCCAGTTTCTTCTGAACATGATAAGATTTTATGTATCAAAGCATCCAGCGCACTTAGGTACAAATGCACTCTGGTCACTTCAGTTAAAAGGGGAGGCTCTTTTCCTTGCTTCTTTTTTTATGTCAAACATAATTGCCGTAATAGGAATACATTTCAGATTTTGTATGGCATCCTCATCATTTCTATACAAGTTTAAATTACTTAACCTTTTTTTTTTCTTGGTTTTTTGAGACAGGGTTTACTTAACCTTTTTAAATGCAAACTAAATTATCAATATTTACAATACGCAGAAGTTTCGAAAGATAAACTAAGAATGTGCTTAAATCCCTAAATGCGTATCTCAGAAGCAACTACAGTATGTAATTTCTTATAGGTAAGATGATTTTTGTCTTCGCACATATTTTTAAAATAACTTGTTTACATTCAAATATACTATATATGAGTGTATGTAATTTCACTTTGGCATTGTCTGTTAATCAGTTTTTAATTTTGGAGTACTCTTGAGAGCGGTATACTTCTTTGATGATTTCAGTGTATGTAATGTATGTGGATGATATTCACCACCATTGCCCATTGCCCTCTCTAATCACCTAAACACTGTTCTGCTCCTGCTTGGCTCCATTCTCCTTTGCAACACACTCTCTACCTCTTTCATGTCTTTTTTTTTGGTCTATCCACTGAGTTAAATTGGGACTATCTAGAGAAACATGGGTGTTGGGTTGGGGAAAACTAGTTATGTAAGCATGGGCACCAACCAGTGCCTACACTACTAAAGAAAATGACCCTGGCTGCTTGAGCAACCAAGAACTGCCAGCAGCACCTCAGAGAAGAGTGGGGTGTCATACACCCCGTCAACTTAGGAGTTCTTAGTAAGTAGACAAAACCAACTCACTTTCAGAGACTGTGATGTTTATAGATTTTAAAATGGCATGTCTTTTCTGCTATAGAAGTGGTGTGGAGAAGGACTATATGTTTCCTTTTCATCACCAACCCCTCAGCAGTTACAGTACGTGTGCTTTATAAGCTGTACCCTAGAAGAATGTGCTGGGTTAATGAGAGAGAATAGCAAAGGAGACCACAGGACACAGCTGTGTGATATGCTTGCTTTTGGCTCTCTGAGTACAATTGTATTTGCTCAATAAACACAGAAAGTAATAACACAAATTGATACCATTGCTCTAAAGGGAATGATAGCAAAATGGAAAGAAAGAGCCTTGAGATGCATGTTAAGAGGCAAAAGCATGTAAAACTTAGGCAAGCATTGGAGGGTGTGATGATTATGGGCTGAGTCTAAAATGACTCAGGAGTTTCTGGCTAGAGTGGGAATGGCTGGTTCACAGCCCACAGGATGAATGTAATCTGTGCATTTTTATAAATAAAGTTTTATTGAAACACAGCCACACACATTCATTGACACTTTGTCTATTTATGCTTTTACCTCTAAATAGTGGGGTTTACTAGTTGTGACAGAGACCATATGGCCTTCAATGACAAAAAGAAAGAACAAGAGAGGGGAGGGAAAAGGACTGCTTGTCTCATATTGTCAGCTGAATCTTGCTTTGTAGACTATAAAAAATAAGGTAGGGAATGGAGGCATACAGCTTCAGTTCTTTAACATGCTGACTTTAGAGTGCCTAAGAACATGCCAGGCAAAGAGGTTCAGCCGAACTGTGTAGCTACAAGGCTAGATCTCAGGCGTGAAATTATGACCAGAAACATAGATATGGTAGATTGCGGTCAAGCTGCGGCTTTGTTGACTGTGTTGAAAGCCCATGACAGCTGAGCATCTGAAATAAAGATCTCATGGTGATAGGCAGTTTACACCGCCTGGCTGAGCAGTGAGTCAGTAGTGTTTGATAATGTTCCAGGTAAGGGCATGGGAAAGACAGGGGTGTGTGTGTAGTGCATTGGCCTCTTCAAGAGTGTGTGGTAGGGGACCCCTGGAACCAAAAGACCAGGATGAATCCTTCCACTACCTGGGTGATTCGCAGGGTAACCACTGCCATCCTAAAACAAGAAGGCCTCTCCTCTCCAGTGTTGCTCTGACGTTTTGTAAACTCAGGCAAGGAGAAGCTTGTTGTGTCCATTGACTAAGAGGAGGAAGCTAAATGTTGCTTCTAGATGTATAAAATTTTACTGTCTTCAGAGTTAAGGCTAGGTCTGCAATGGCTGTACTTTGCAAGCAGGCTTAGGACTTGTTCTGTACCAGACTAGGCCCAGGGGTTACATCCAGTCATTGCAAGGACAATGTACTCTCTGAGTGTTCAGATTTGCTCCAGCATGCCCGTGAAACCTCTCATTTCCAGAATGACTCACTTCCATTTCCTCTTTTGGCAGCTATGGAAACAGCAATCCCTCCTTCTTTCCCACAGACCCATACCTTGGAGTAGGGAGTGGGCCAGCACATGGAAAAGACCTCCAGGAGCAAAGCCTGCAGCTGAACTCAAGGTGTCCACAGCAGTGTAACCAGGGATATTGAGCCAATGGGTTCTTGAAGAGGGTATTGACTTAATGTTGTATAGACCTTCCAATGTCCTAACCATGCATCAGACACAGACTGTCCTAAAGAAAATGGTTGGAAACTGTGCTAAGATTTTCTATTTGGCTCTTTTCCTAGCCACTTGAGATAATGAACTTCCTCAAAGTATTGTATACTTTTGTTAGAGGGGTCCAGAAAAGGGTGACTACTTATAGATATTCTAGATGTTAATGGATATGGAAAGCCCTTCTTATCCTCACTATTCTAGTGGACATCTATCATTTGTCTGTCTCAAAGACAGCTTCAGAGTGTATATGTCTGGCTTTTTCTAGTTTTGACAAAAGGCCACTGTGCTAATTATTGCAAAAAACCAATAGAACCAACACATAGGGAAACACTTAAGTCCGATCAGGTTTTACCTCAAATCACATTTTCAGCCCTATTATGAAGTTCTTGGCTTTTATATTTAGATGTTAAGTTCCCATATTTCCCTGCCTAGCTTCATGCAATGTGAATGTGTGGCAAGTGTGTCTATTCTCAAAATGTATACATTCACGGCTGGAGTGAACCTGTGGGCCTCTGGGTGTGTGTGTGTGTGTGTAGATAAGCATGTGTATATATATTTTTTGTGATGTGCTGGTTGTGTGGAAGGAGCTCTCAGATCCCACAAGCGTCAGCTGCCTAATAGGAGGCAATCTGTGCTAAGTTTTCAGCACATGCTTTTTGCAGAATTAAAGGGTACAGGCGCTAGGAAACCACAGGACCCTACACAAACTATTCTGGGTCTTCCCAAAGACCTTTAATTTACTTGTATTTAAAGACACTATGGAGCCTTCAAATGTTCATCTCTTCCACAGCCTTAGAAGACAGTCAGTCCATCACTTGGTTGGAATTATCTCACTGGCTGAGCTGACCCCCACCAAACTGAGCTGACCACCACCAAACCTGAGCTGAATCACAGAGAGTGTTAGTGTTTGCCTGGTATTCCCCCCAACCCCCCATGGCTCAGACACAAGACAAACATTGCTGCCTTTCTGTTTGCTATGTTTAACTGTCTGTAGTACCTAAGATGCTAGCCCCTTTCATTTGGCTGTGGTTTGCCTTCTCTTGGCCGCTTCAATGTTCAAGTTTCCTCTCAATACAGGACTCAGAAATGTTTCACCCTAGAGTTTGAGTTTCGTGATTTTAATTATTCACATTGTCTAAAGTTGGCTTTGAAATCAACCGTATCAGGCACGGCGATTCACTCAGGAGTTTGAAATGGAACCAAGAAGGCAGAGATGAGGAGGCATCGGATGCCAAACCACACCAGTGATGTGCCCACATGATTGTGTAGGGGGCTGAGGAACAGGAGGGGACTTGGGAAGAAAATGAAACGTACACAATAAGACAGGCTCTGCCCTTACAAAACCTAATGTAGCTCATTCTCCCCAAAGCCCTTTAGAAGATAAGGACTGTTCATGTTGCCTGACATGTTTTCAGACGTTGATGCTGTGGAAGGATGGCTGTAGCTGCAGAAGGTTAATGGAAATGGCTCCTCCAACACTCAGACTGGCTGAGAAGACTTGTTCTCTGTTATCTCCATTACTCGCATCTCTTTGATGTTCTCTGAGTCTCATTAACAAGTATCACTTTGCTTTTATGAACTGAGGTTAAAAACATTCACTTCTCCTCTTTTTTTCTTTGCCCCTAGAAGTTTACTGTTTAACCGCTTTCTGCCCACTGTGTGTGAATCCTTTCTCCAGGTATGCATCTCTGTCATCTAAGCAGTCAATAACCATGGGTAGAGAGGTTACTTTGAACTAAAATTCCCTTCCCCATTTATTTTTCAGTATCACACATTCCTTGAAATTTTTCTTTAATAAATCCATGTGCTTTCTCATAAGACAATGGCTGGGGTTTTTTTACACAAAGGAAGTAAATGTATGTCAAATTTAGCTGTCTGACTCAAAGGTAAGGTATACAAAAGTAATACAGAGATATCATAAGAGTAAATAAAAATGTGTCTATTCTGCTGTGCAAACACAAATGACAGGACTCATTTTAATGATTCTTTTTCATTTTTTTGTCTACTTTGCTCTTTTACCCTCCTCCCCTTCCCTCCTTTCCCTTCTCCTGCTCCTTCCCCCCCCCCCTCTTTCTTCTACCCCCTCCCCCACTGCTTCTTTTTGTTTTGAAAAGAAAACCAAAAACCTAATGCAACCATCACCTTAGCCAAGAACTACTCCTAGAACACAATCACAGAGCAAATGTGCCCCTCTCTTGCTATGTGTTTTTATAAGTTAGGGGATACAGAACTTCTCTGTCTTTCAGTGAAATACTGAACAGACTCCTGACTTTCAGAATATCCCCTAAAGTGCTATGGGCTCAGAGGGCCTTTTCCCAATATATTCAGTCTCAATTCAGAACTTGCCCTCCCCCTTCCCTTATCGTAATGGGAACTGTGATTTTGATCTCAGATGGCCTTTTCTACTTCCTTGGTTAGGCGGGTTGCCATGGAAAAGCCTGAAAAAGGCTAACAGACATGGCTGCCTTCCATCCTGTGTTTAGTCTTCTCTCTAACTTTCCATCCCCTTTCTGAATCCTCCCTGGTTAGAATTGAAGGAGGAGCTAGGCACAGACCCTGCAGGCTTCTACTTGGGACCAGAGAGATTCACTCAATTAGTGTTTCCCTTGGCTTTTTTGATTCTTCAGGACACTGTTCCCTCCTAGGAACATGCTCTGGGTGCTTCCTGACTTGGTGGATTTACTGGGCTCAGCTTATCTTAGTCACCACCTTTCAAGAGGCCTGCTGAACAGAAGTCAAGACCTACACTGGTTCTCCCTTATTCCTTGCTACTTTGTGGGAAGCACATGTCTTCCTGTCCTAGAGATGTGCTTGCTGACTACCACAAGCATCTCTTCTGCAGACGCATATTGCAGGAGTAGCCTAAAGCTCTTGCTGTTGAGCTCAATATTTCCATTAGGCATATACCAGAGTTTTGTGTCATTCAATTGAACCTCTTCTCAACAGATATGTAAGTTTGATTGTACCATGACCCTAAACATACATGCATGAGCATGTGCACACACACACACACACACACACACACACACACACACACACACCACACTTATAACCACTTTTTCCCCAGAAATTAATATCTCTCTTGTACCTCATTTGGGGATATAATTATCTGGCCACACTAGGTTGAAACCTGCAGTTTCACATCTGTACCAGATTTTATAACCATGTTTTCAAGTAATATTTACCTTGAAAATGATACTCCAATATTATTTTTGAAAATGTGATTTTAGGGGTGTTTGGAGCTTATTGTATTCATTTGTACAAAACAGTATGAATTAATTATCTGACAGGTCTGGGGATGAGGATTACCAAGTCCATATCAGTGGGCTGCACCCATCCTCAAGGCTCCATGACTTCCTTTCCTTTCCTTTCCTTTCCTTTCCTTTCCTTTCCTTTCCTTTCCTTTCCTTTCCTTTCCTTTCCTTTCCTTTCCTTTCCTTTCCTTTCCTTTCCTTTCCTTCTCTTTCCCACCTCCCTCTTTCTGATCCATTCTTCTTTTTTATTTAGTTTTTGTATTATGAAGTGGGATTTTGCTCTGTCATTCAGGCTGGCCTATATTTTACTTTGTAGTCCTGCTGGCTTCAGACTCCCAGTCCTCCTACATCAGCATCCTAATGGCTAGGATTGTTGCTATGCTCAACTCCACCAAGTACTTTATTTGTGTGTCTTGTCCAGCTGCCCTATATCCCCTGGCTTGTGGTCCCACACAACCATCCTCTACATGTCAGTCACCATACCATTTCTCCTAATTCTGTTGCCATGTCAGCTGCTTAGACTGTGACCTTTGCGATACATTTTATAAGGATCGCTGTGATGACATCTGGCCCACTCTGATAATGTATGATGATTTCCCCAGCTGCACGCTGTTGATCTGTAACTTTACCCACATCTGCAAAGTTATGGATCTCACACAGTGCAGTGTATGCACAGATCAGAGAACTTGGATGTCCTAGGTGGGGGAGGGACAGCACAGTATTTGATCACCATAACTATAGTTACCTAACTTTATGTTCAATTTTTTTATTCCAATATGCTAATTGTAGCATGTAAGTGTATTTTACTGTAAAATCTGTATGGGTTTGTTAGCATCGTCTCATGGTCAATACCAAGGTATGTCATTGGCAGGAGCATTTTGAAGACGTTTCGGTCATTTTTCCAAATTCCCCTCCAGAAAGCATTTGTGATTATTTGACTCCATAAGCTATGTGGAATCCACCTAATGAGGCAGGGTTTCTAGGAAACTGAACAGCATCACATTTTTATGAGCCAAACACTTAATGTCAGAACTGGTAGTCACTTCTTTTGGCCATTTTCAGACACGTGTATTTGGCTTTTACTTCCTTACACAAATGCACATATGCTGACATGATATAGGGCATTGTGAAAATCACTACAATTACTCTCATTAATTGCTCTTTATGTACACCACTAACCAATTACACTGTGCACCTCAGCAGTGGGTTAAAATGGGCTAATGCATTGTTATCTTAAGGTTAAGCTTAGTCGCTGTTAAAGAGTTTTCATGAAGTATACAAGTGATACACATGTATTACACAATATAAGCTACCATACCTGTCCAGGACAGAAACCTGTAGGCAGCAATAAATCAGAGGCCATAGATGGTGCTTCTATTGGCTTGATATTCACACTGCTTTCTGATAGCAGTCCAAATCACATCTGCAGCCTAGGGGTGGCACCACCCACAATGGGCTGGGCCCTCCTATGTCAGTTATCAGGCAAGAAAATATACCACAGGCTTGCCCACAGGTCAGTCCTGTGGGGCATATTTTTTCAGTTGAGATTCCTTCTTCCCAAATGACTCTACCCTGAGTCAAACTGAACTAGTTCACATTTTTTAATCTAAGTTTTGTGATTAATGAGTCATTATTTTTCATTTCCAACTTATTTTATATTGAGAAGTTACATTCTAATTTCAAGGTAATTGAGACATTAACTACATTTTGAATCTTTTAATAATAATTATGTTTGATGTCATATAAAGCATATGGAATTTGAATTTATCGATACCCAAGATGATCAAGTAAATTTTTATCTATCTGATGATTAATTTTAGACACATTTGCCAAGATCACTTGATCAGTGTTGAACCTTTTCTACTTTGAGCTTCCTTAAATACTTGTTTTTAATTGTGTGTGTGTGTATGTGTGTGTGTGTAAAATATGGGTTTGTGCACATGCACACAGTGCCCATGGAGGTCAGAAAGAGCACTGGATCCTCTGGAGATGGGGTTATAGGTGTTTGTGAGCCCCCTGATGTGGGTTCTGGAAACTAAACTCAGATCCTCTGTAGAACACCATGCACTCTTATCCACGGAGATGTCTGTCCAGACTCCACACGGAATTTCCTATTTTTCAGTATTATTGTGAAGCTCTATGGTGTTTATGGCTAACTTTAGAAGTTCTGTTTCGTTCTACTAGTATAAGTACCCAGTTTTCTAACAATACCACCGGCGATCACAATGTGAAATAGCATTTTTCTGATAAATTCTTCCACATACCCATTGTTTTAAACATTGGCTTGCCTATTTGCTCACTCCTCCAGCATTCTCAGGATAAACAATTTTTCTAATGTAAGAAAAAAAATCCTATTTTGTTACCTTTACACTTACACGTTATTTTAGGAAGATTGCTGTCCTTATCTGGTCATCTCATCTAGGAATTTAAAACTTCTCTGGATTTTATATACTTCTCTTTGAATCTTCTACAGTTTCATTTAAGTAGCTACACACTGTGGGTTCTGGGAACTGAACCCCAGTTCTCAGAAAGACCAGTACAAGTTTTTAACTTTTGGGCCATTTCTTCAGCCAGATTCCTAATAGTGCTGAAAACTGTTACTCTTAACTAAGTAGTCATCCAAAAGTAATAGTTTCCTATTGTTCCCATAGTTCTCTTTTAAAATCCCTTATTTATTTACTTAATGTATGTGAGTATACTGTAGTTGTCTTTAGACACACTAGAAGAAGGCATCGGGTCCCATTGCAGATGATTGTGAGCCACCATGTGGTTGCTGGGAATTGAACTCAGGACCTCTGGAAGAGCATTCAGTAGTGCTCTTAATCTCTGAGCCATCTCTCCAGCCCGTTCCCATAGTTCTTAATTTATTTTATTTTATGGTCCAAATTTTCAGAGAAACAAGAAACAGTGATGTCACCTGTCCTTTTCCTTTGGTTGAAATCCTTCTGATACTTCATCATGAAGTAAGGCAAGATGGTGTTTTGTTCTCTTTTAGAGGGACAAATACATGCTTTTATTACCCTCTTTAAATCTCATTAAAATTATTAGAAAAAATAATCCAGAACTAAAACTGAGATGATGTGTGTGTGTGCCTGTATGTGTGTGTGATCTGAGTGGGATTTTAGTACAATAAACATGTTATGGCTCCTGAGTGAGGAGCAGGCTGACTGGGTTGTGTGTTCTGGTAGGAATATCCTGTGGTACTTGTTTCTCTTCAGCTTGTGGGTGACAATTCCCCAATTTAGAGATTTGTTAAAATATGGGGAAATACTCCACAAAGCCTAGTAGAAACAGACCATGAATGTGGAGAAATGTGCATACACCACACCGGGTTTCTTCTACAGGGTGAATGTTAGTAGGCAGCATCCTTCATGAAGACCTCTACAGCCTTCAATTTCTGCTTCTCTTTTATCAGAAACGATCTCATTGTCAAATAGTGAAAAAACAGTTGCAAATATGAACAGAATGTGTAGTTAATAGTGAATGTGTAACCCCCTCCCCGAAAAAAATCTCCATAGCTTTAGCATTGGTTCATTTGGATGTATAAAGTTTGGATATAGGCAAATGTTTTACTGACTTCCTTAAACCAGCTCCATGATGTTTTTGTTTGTGAATTAATTAGAATAAAGAGACTTTTTTAAATAAAAAATTAAAATAACGCAAATGAGATTATTAGCTTCTAGCTGGAAAGGATTCTGACTCTTAATTACAGCCATAAAATCCCTAATGCTTGGCTTCTTCTGTGAGGGCCTTGTCAGGGCAGAGGTGGGGAAGCTTTGCTGTTGAGGGCAGGAAGGAGCAGGGCAGGGAAGCCACAGGAAGCCTGAGCCACATCTTCTGGCCCCTCCCCTGAGCAACGCTGCGTGTTGTTGCAGTACTGTACTGTTCGACTGCGCAATCATAGTTAACATTCTTCTTCCAGGCACATTGAAAACGTTTGGCTTGCATTCTCCTCGAGCTGTTTTATAAGGGCAATAACCAAGGCCAGGGTGTGCTCTTGTCAGCAGGCAAAGCACGCAGTGCAGGCTGCCAAGAGTTTCCTGCTCCGGGGCCACCCATCCTTGGCTACAGGATGCAGGGCTGGAGCTTAAAGTAGCTTGCGTGGAGCCTGTGCTGGGACTTTCTGTTCTCACAGATCATGCTTGAGATTCCATCCTTCAGTTCTGCAGCCCTGATCAGTGGAGTCTGCTGTGTTTGTGCTTGTTTGGGAGTAGTTCTGAACACATGTCAAAGCAGCCGTCTAAGGCTTAGCTGGGAAAATGGTCTTTGAAGACTAGCAAGCTGCTTTTCCCTCCTGCTAATTCAAGCTCAGAGTTCCCACGAGTCAGCTGCTGGGGAAGTGGGCATTCCCTTCATCTACTCCTTGTGAACTAATTTCTGGAATGGGCTGACAGTGCACATGCCAAGTGGAAGGTTCTAATACTGTTGCCCCACCCCTTTTGAAGTCCACCTTGGCAATGGGCAGATGGCTTTTGTGTGTTATTTATTGCCAGGGTCTGTGAAGGGGAGAGTCCCCAGGAGATCGCTGAAGCTGTTTTTGCAGGATTTCCTTTGATTGGAAGCTGTTGGCTGTGCTTTCTGCAGCTGGCTCTGTCACAAAGCAGAGGGCTCAACACATCCCCCATGAGACAACTGCCATGCCAGCACCAAGGAGGTGCTGGCTGTGAAGTGCCTTGGACAAGAAGATGAGGTGCTGTTGCTGTTGCCTTCATCAGTAAGGAGGCAGCTTAGCCTTGTGAGGAGCGGAAAGAGCGTTGGCGCACATCTGAGAGGTTTACATTGGAATGTCAGTTCTTCTGTTAACTCAAAGCATGACCTTGACCTAAAGTGTTTTCATTTATAAAATAGCAATTGGTAACTAAAAGATTCATCCTGAAACTCATGGCAGAGAACCAATAGGATAAAACATGCATACTTTCTCTCCTTTCTTCTGAGTTCCAAAGCCACCCTGAGCATTCTAAAGCAGGATGGATGACGTCTATAAACTCTCTGTATCTTCTCCACTTATTCAACCCTCATCTGGTTGTCATCCAACAGACTGAAAAATTAGAAAAATAAATAAATATGCTCTTGTGCATTTAAAAATGTAGATAGTGTATTAGCTGCTAAGGATAAAGAAATGTATGTTGAAGACATGGTCCAATCTCTTGTCTGTCTTAAAAATAAAGAAAAAGAATGTGAAATGGCTAATAAATGTTAGAGATGTGATAGCAGTGGGTACAAGAAGAAAGGGGCATATGCAGATACGGGATTTACCGTCCTTTGTGGACTAACAAAAGGCCGCCCAAAAGAGGGCATGGTTTTCAGAAGATTGTGTTAAGCTATGGAGGGCAACAGAAGCCAGTTCCAAACTTTAGAGACAGGAGTCTTGCTGGCACTTGAATTTTAAGTGTCGGAAGATCCATATGCTAAAGGTTTGGTCATCAGATAGAGGTGTTGTTGCGGTGATCTTTAGGAGATGGGACCTTAGAAAGGAAGTAAGGCCATTGGGAGTTTCCTGAGGGCATTATTGGGGCCCTCCTCTCTCTTTCTTTGCTCTCAACCAGCTGCCATGAAGTTACCAACTTAGTTTGACCACATGGTCTTAGGCTTGAGGGTCTGCCTCTCTACGAGCTCCAAAGCAATTGATCCACCTATCCACAGAGTGAAACTGCTGAGATGGTAAACTCAAATGAAACTTTCTTTCTTTTCTATACATTGATTATTCCAAGTATTTTGTCACAGTACAGGAAAGATGGCTGATACAACCTTTAAAACATGGAATCAAAGGAAGCTACTCTTTTTTAAAAAATCTATTATCTGAAAAAGAAAGGGTTTAAAAGGTTGTAACATCGGGGCTGGAGAGATGGCTCAGTGGTTAAGAGCACTGGCTACTCTTAAGAAGGATTATGCGTTCAATTCCCAGCAACCACATGGTGGGTCACACCATCTGTAGTAAGATCAGACATCCTCTTCTGGTGGGTCTGAAGACATTGACAGTGTACTCATACATAAAATAAATAAAAAAATAAAAATCTTTAAAAAAAAAGTTTTAATGTCAATGAATCTAGGTTACAATAGTCTGTAGGTAACTTCAGCTCCATCTGTCTCAACAGAATTTCTTTTGGCAGTCTAAGCAGTGGTATACTAAACCAGGGATAAACTTAAGAAAAAAAGCTAAGAAGGGGAATTATTTAGCTGAAGACTGTTTTCAGTTTGTGGCAGGATTATCTGCCATGCACACAGCTTTGAGTTTGATTCTTAATTTTACATAAATCAGATATGGTGATGCACACCTGTGATCCCAAACACCCACGTAAAGAAGGCAGGAGGATAAGAGGTTCTAGGTCATTCTCAAATGCATAGCCAGCTTGGGCTATATGAGACCTATCTCCAACAAAAATAAAAGGGATATTTGATGTGAGGATCACCTGTTTTGTGTCTCAGACTGAATCTGGCTAGATGATGGTGAATCCCATTGTCTGTTCCTGAAACCACAAGGAAAGCCTGCCTCAGGTTCTCTTCAGAGCCCTGTGTCTAGGGGTTAACTAAGCTCCTATAGACAGAGGATTGTAGGACATTTCCAGACTTGACTATAAGAAGGCTTTTATGATTTTCATGCTCTGGAAAGAAGAAGGACACCAGGCCAGTCATTCACAGAGGAACCACAGAGCTGCAATGCTGAAATTACACAGGCTAGCAATTGGACTAAGATACAGATTTTGATTGTAGTCATCTTATAACTTCATGAGGATTGCTTTTACAGTAGCCAATCTTACTTTACCTAATACATGTATCTAGACACAGCCTAACAGGCATTGTTGCTGGATAGAATATGGGTTAAGAAATTATGAGTGTTGGCTTTAGTCTCATCAAGGCTTTGTTTGGGTGGATAAAAGTCCCAAGTTTTAGACAAACGTGGATAAGACATACTATAGCTACTCTGAGTGATGACTAGGCATATGAGTATTGGGATAAGCAGAAATAAGATTGCTGCTCCCAGAAGGCTTCTGTCTTTAAACATATTTTATGATTTTGACTATTGTTGTCAGCCTATCAGTGTTTAGTGAATTTGAGGTAGGCTGACGAGATTGGAACTTTATATCTGAAGAACTGACCCCGGAAGCCACATCAGAAGACTTTGTGGCTGCTGAGGCTGTGGTGAGTGATAGATGAGCTTATCTCACCTTTGGACAGTACTGTGATGCTTCCCTGTGAAACTGTGATAGCACGAGGACAGCAGCAGCCCCCCTTCTCACCTTACCAATCACTTCAAACTCTATAGATCACTGCATTCTCTTGCTTACCCGATGCCATATTTCTCATTGGTTCTGTTTCCAAATAAATGGTTGGACCAAGCCTCAGGAAGGTTTGCTGATTGCTTTAAGAGGATACTTCTCATTATTGGCAGATGGTAAACTAAAACTCAACTGTTCTGGGTGCCCAAGTCCAAATTACTATGAATATATCAAATTCTCTCTCATGAGCAACACATAGTCTAAGAAGTGAATACAGGATACGGCCTGGAACAATGGAGAGCAGATTTCCTTGTTATTACCCTTTACACCTGAACTTTTCATTTGAGCAATGTGTTCCAGGCTAAGCAAATTCCTTGAACACTACAACAGCAGGCTAGATTTTCTGATAACATTTCTCAGAAAGTGAGTTTCATTTCTAAAGACAGGGAGAAGATGGCGATTTGTAGAAGATGGTGTCCTTTCCTACCTTTCTGAGATCACATGCTACCTCATAACAATAGACTTCAGTTATGTGGCAATTGACTCAGAGATAAAAAGCTTCCAACTTGGAAGAAAGCTTAAGATGCAGGCAGAACTAAGAGTTGTATAGTGTATTCCTGGTTGCCAGCTTTTCTGAGCTGTTACTCAAGTGGGAGTGAGCTTCGGGTGATATAGCTGAGGTTTTTGTTTTTGTTTTTGTTTTTTTATATGTAAGTTATCCTTTCCCTTGTCTCCTATAAGAAAGCTTAGCAAACTAACTGGTTTCCCAAGTTGGACTTTGATGGTATTGTTACTTTTTTGTTATTGATTCCATACTGGAGTGAGTAGACATTTGTTCTTATCTCCCCAGGAAGAGTTCCATTATAGAGAAAGGGTGATGGGTAGTCAACTTTTGGTTGCTTTTGTTGGTGGTGGTTTTCCTTGCTTGTTTGTTTGTTTGTATGAGTACACTGTACCTATCTTCAGACACACCCAGAGGAGGGCACCAGATCTCATTACAGTTGGTTGTGAGCCACCATGTGGTTGCTGGGAATTGAACTCAGGACCCCTGGAAGAGCAGTCAGTGCTCTTAGCTGCTGAACCATCCCTTCAGCCTGCAGTCAACTTTTCTATTTAACAGAATACAGGGCAGAGAGTTGGTGCTAAAGCTTCCTTCAACTCTGACACCTAAATGATCCCTTTAAAGTATAGATGTGATTATGCTACCTAATCTTCAATAACACTATTCCATACAGTAAGGTATCTAGCCTTCTTTACATATCAGCCCTAACCACTTGGAGAACCTCACACTTCCTCTAGAAGCCTTGCTTGTGTCATATCATGTTTCCTGTTGTACTTTGTATACAGCATGATCTTTTCCAATCCAAGGTTGACTTCTCTCTGTGTGTGGTTGGGCACTGCATTGAACAGGAAAGTCCTTTGTGTTTGTGTCACATCCTGATGATTTCTCACTTTCTCCTCCAGGCCAACTCAAGCACTTCCACATCTATGGTTGATTCCATATGGATAGGCCTCCAATTTAGTAATTTCTAATTCTAATACAAGTAGTTTGCATCCAATATCGAAAAGAACAGAAGATGGGCTGTAACATGGCAAATGCTATCTCATACTATAAGAAGTATTGTCTTTTTATTCATATTCATAAATAATCTCTGAGAGACATAGAAATACTAAGATAGGAGATATTCCTGTGTGGTTATGCATCTATAGTGGTTGATCAGGAATAAGGTCCACTGAAACATCAACATATAATGAATGAGCATTTTGTCTATTAAATTTCCTCCGTTTGTCTACAGTGGAATGACAAATCTGGACATTCATTTAGTCTCTCCCTTTATCTACCTGTGGATGGAGTTTTCAGCATTCGAAGTGAATTCTTGGTGAGATCTTCTGATCTTCCCTACATTTCTAGAAAGAGCCAATACACAACAACAAAACAATAACAACAACAACAACAACAAGAACCCAATTAACCAACCAAACAAAACAACAATAACAAAACACACACACATACACACACACACACACACACACACACACACACACACACACACACACACACCAAACCAATCAAAAACCAAGCAACAAAAAAACCAAAAAGAATCCAAACAAACAAAACCCCCAAACAATAACAAGAGCAATAACAAAACACACATGCACCAAACAAAAGACAAAACAACACAACAGCAACAAAAATAACCCAGAAGAAGGCATTGAACTCCTAGGTAATAAGTATGCTGTAGGGCAAAGCTGAAGTCAGATCTCATTTTACATGGCTTCTTTATTTTTCAGATATTCAAACTGAGGTGGACCCAGTATTCTTATTAAGAAAATTGATTGGGGATTTCTAGTGCCTGGTGTCATCTTGGAGACCTTCCTGTAATGCACAGTGATGTCCACTCTCACTCGCTGGCTCCCTAGAATTGCTTTGGGTAAAATATTACTGTGGTTAAAACTCAGTGTGTGTCTGGAGAACACAATTCCAGTGAAGCTCATTTTGGGGGACTTTAGAGAGGTCCTAAAAGGTGCTGTTGGAATTTTGGACAAGATCAGTGGTCATGGCTGTACCCTGAGTGTAAGAACAAGGAAAAGTAGTGTTCAGTGTCTGTGTGATTTGCAATGGAGCAAATGAAAGCTCTCATGCCTTTAGAGCACATGCCAGGTTCTTGGGAAAACAGGGCATCAGCTCAGCTCTCCTTAGACTCTAAAAGGTACATGTGTGAAAGATGCGCAGTCCATATTGCTCAGTCATCTGACTGTCCACAACATCAGCACCAAAGTCATTTTTTACAAACAGATTTTGCCCTCCCAGCCTCCACCAAGAGCCCCTGATTCAGTGAGTCTAGGCCTCTCAAGCACATATTGTGGAATTTTATGCTTTTTATTAAATCATGAACTTTTTATAAATTTAATATATAATATGTTATAAATTTTCAGCAAACAATGGTCTAAATATTCTCTCTGTTATAATCTGATTCATCCTCTGTACTGTAGAGAAACGTTCAATGACTATGTTGACCTGGGTAACAGTAAATGACCCTTATATCTTATTTTCAGACAGTGAATTCATTAAAGATGAATTTGTGACCTCCACTTTATTTGATATGAAACAATGTTATTCTGGGTATCTTTTTCAAAGATTTATGGGGCAGATGGAAGCATTCATTTGAAAATCACATGACATATTCAAAACTGTATTGAAGACATTTTTTTTTCTGATTAATTGAATTCTGGTTTTAGGTAATTAACTCACTCCAATTGTCTTACAACAGTAAGACAGCCCAGTAATTAATATGATATAAAGCATGAGCCGGTTAGGAGCAGAGACTTTTAACTGGCCAAAATGCCAGGAATCAGTAATAGGAAAGTGCCTGACCCTAGCTGAGAAGGCTACAACACCCTCTCTAAACCTCAGGTAATACTGAAGAAGGTAAGACCGAAAAACTGTAAAAACTAATGATGAGAAATCAAAATGTCTTCTAGACATGGCATTGTGCTTGTGAACACTCTGCAGCTGTGGTTATCTGCACAAGATTGGCCCCATCAACATTCCATCATGACTGAGAGTGGGCCTACGAGGCCTCCTCCCCACTCCTACAACTCTCAGCAGTTCACACTTGTGGATGCAGGAGTGTGGCAGTTAAGTTGTCCTTGCTCCACTGAAAGTGAATTTTCCTGTAAGACTTCTCTTCCTCTATCGAGTGTTAAGTTTCCCATAGACTGGGAGTTTGATTACTTTTTTCTCTAGTCATCTGTTTCTTTGACCTCCAATTTTGTCCCTGGAGAAAATGGGAACTCTAAGAATGCTTGTTGAATGAATGAAAGTGCCCTGGCCTGTGAAGGAACAGCCACATCTCTGATGACAGGATTCTGCTCTGAGAAATGTGTTAGGAGACGTCAATCACTAGGACTAGCTGCACAGACACCGATTGTCAAGCCTATGGCTTGACAATTGTCATGGCTAGTCTGTGTGCTCAGCCTATCATCCCAAGGATTCAACCCACAAAACACACCAGTGTACTGGAGGCTCTCAGCATTGGCCATGAGACGGCATGCACTGAAATAGAGAAAAGATACAGTGAAAAATATGATTTAAAAACTCAAAATGGGTACAGCTGCTTACCAGCTTTAAGGATAAAAGGTCACTCGGAGTGACTAAGGCAGGACATGTCTGACTGGGAAGTCCATCACCATGAGAGGCCAGGGACTGTAAACCCTGCCTACACAGGCTATATTAAGTTGGTTTGTGTTTCTTCACTACAAACTCAATTATAGCTTGTAGCAAAATTCACTACATTCACTTAAATTCTTTTAAACTTTCTGAATTCTGTAATGAGAGCATAAAATATAGATTTAATGTTCCAAGTATACAAAAATGGTTTCTCTGTATCCTTGTATAAGTATTTCTTCTACTAATTTTTTAACCTTACTTTTTTAAGTTAAAACGTATTTGTTAAAGATGAAAGCACAGACACTCATTAACCGAGGCCTACACAAGTTTAGGAACATCACCATCCCTGCGTTCCACTTCTGTGTCTGGAAGGTCTTGGGAGCTGCTGTCTAGAAGGAGCCCACCTCTCCCTGAACAGTGCCTTCCACAGGACTTGCTAAATGACCTGCCTCTGCTGTTTAAAAAAGTTTTCAAAATAGCTACTTAAAACTGTTTTGGGTCACTCTAAGATAACAATTAAGAGAATATTCAAATGTGTATAATAGGGCCAGGGGCGTGGCTCAGTGGATCACATACATATCTTGCAGAAGCCTTGAGTTCTGTTCCAGGATCCACACCAAGAGATTTATAAGTATCCATAACTCTAGTTCCAGGGGATCTAATGCATCCAGCCTCCATAAACACCTGTACTCATGTGCACATATCCACATTCAAGCACACACATACACTCACATTTACAATAGTAATATAAATCTTGGGAAAAAAGAAAAAAAGAAGATAAGGAAAAACTAACAAAGAATATATAGATCAGTAACAGTCATTTGTTATCACCACCATTATGCATTGCATATTATTTAATGTGCTATTTGATGACCATGGCAGTACACTTGTTCAGACCAACATCAACACAAATGCACTAACATATAACACTCTGTGCTATGACATTGTGGTATTATAACATCTAAGACATCAGTAACCAATAGTAATTGTTTATCTCTATTGTAATTTTATGAGACCAACACTGAACACTGTCGTTAAGCACTGAAGGACAATGTGATTTGGTTCCAAACTACTTGCATACAAGACCCTCTATATTTGTGTCTCTGATTAGCCTGAACAAGATCCTTTTGCAACATCACTTTGAAGTTAGTTTATACTCTGGGATTTAGTATTGCTGAATTTACTAGCACATTGACTGGGGTTTGGCATTTCACTCTATTCGTCAGGATATGTATCAGTCCCCTTTTCTATAAGTCAAACCCCTACTCTTGCTTTAAAACATGGCTTGTCTCACCACACACAGTCTGGATAGAGCAGTTAGTCTACATTTCCTGTGGTTTTCTATATCAGTTGAGGACTGAAATCTCAGGCAATAATTCAGTGTTTTCTCATCACTAATCGCAGAGAGCTTAGCTCATAGTAAATGTACTTTAAGTGCTGGTTGAATTGACTTGCATTGTGTCTGCATGGCGGAAGAAGCCAGCTATCTCTAAATCATGTGCAAATCACAGGATATGATTGCAATGTTGGAGAATGGTAATTATGCACGGTCCACTGAGTAGATGATATTTAAGGAAATGGGCCCCTAGAATAGCCTTCAGCTCAGCAAACATGCCTCAAGCACCTACCCAGTGTTTGACGATGGAGACACGACCGTGGACAAGCCACTTTTCTCATCTCAAGAAGCTGTTATTCTAGAGGAAAAATAAATACATAAACAGAAAATTACAGTACAGTGTACATACGATTTCTGCCAAGACTGAGTGTGTGGTCTTCTGCTCTGTTTCTTCATGGGTACCCAGGGGGACTACATTGCCCAGAATCCTTTGCAAGAAAGTTGTAAGTCTATGCACATTTAGGGTCAAAGAAACATCAGCAAAGGTAAGGGATTCCAATTCCAATTTCACTTACTCAATAATCTTTTAAGATTTGTTACTTTTATGCATCAGAAAATTTAACAGAAAACCCCAAAGCCCTAAGAAATGACAGAGCCATAAATAGATGGAATCTATCATTATAAGGTTTACTCACACAAAATTCTACTGGACAGATACTGTTGAAGTATGAAATCATGATTAATTTGGCTAATTTTAAAATAGAATCAATTATACAATTCATTTAGTTAACAATTATATATGAAAATATTATTACTAAGAATCAGACATAGGGAGCAAAGATGAAAAAGGAATGTTAGTCATAACATGAGGGGGAAAGAAGGAATATCTTTTTCTTTATGATACCTTTTAGAGTTTAATCATGAAGGCAAGGAATAGATTTAACACCTCAGGAACAGAAAAGGCACGAATGTATGAACAATCTAAGCAGATAATAGACCTTTGCCACTTGGCTCTGTTGTCCTGACCACAAGCTTTTTCTATTTCAATTAAAAGGTATTCTGAAAAAAAGCATTGTGAAGGACTGGGGAGATGGCACATGTAAAGGTACTGACTGTACAAGCCTGCCTCCTTGGGTTCAGTCCCTGGATGCTGTTTTATAAGGCAGATGTGATGGTAAGTATCTACAGTCCCAGCACTCTTACAATGGTGTAGCAGGTGGAGACAGACGAGTTGACTGAGAACTCAGAAATGAGCCATCCTGGAGTCTTCAGCAAAACAGCAAACACAAAAGAGATTCTGCTTCAACAAGGTAGGTGGTGAGAACTGATTGCTGAACATTCTCTTGTGGCAGCCACATGTACACTGTAGTAAGAGCACATATGTGCATGTACACACACACACACACACACACACACACCATGAATATATGACACCAAAGAATAACAAAATCTGAACAGCAAACCTTCCTGTAGTAAATGACTCTTATAAGAGATCCATTGGAGGCTATCTTATTCAATAGCACATTTTCCAAGACATAGAAGCAGGGAGGACTCCCAGTGACCCAGAATGTCAAATTGTGAAGGCCATGTTCTGTGGGTGGGAGAACGCACTCAAAGAGAGAAATGAGATGAGCAAATTCTTATAGAGGTTAGGGTCTAGAACTAGAGTCTAGCTTCTCCATTGTCTTGCCTAGGTCCTTTCCCACTAAGACTATTTCAAAGAGACTTTCTATCTCTCAAGGCTAAGACTGTTGAGGCTTATTGGCTTTAAAGTAAGAGAGGAAAATAAAGGTCATTAAGTTCCTATCATACACTGTATACTTTCCATTCATTCTCACCAATCAACTTTCTGAGAGCATAGTAGACACAACGGTTTATAGATGAAGTACTTGAGATGATGGGGTACCCTCTGTTTAAGGATTTCTAGATTCAAGGCCATTTCGTATCAATTCATCCCTTTATCCTTACATTGGGCAAAACATTGATGCTGGAAGTACTTTTGTGTGTGTGTGTCTCACTGTTGTTTCCCCTAGTGAGAGTCTAGTAGGAACCTCTCTACTCCATTTGCCTTCTACTTTATGGCTTCTGTGAAATAACTCTAACTCTCCAAAGCTTAGGGACCATGCCTAGTACGAGGCTTAGCAATGGTAGTTAATCCTTTGGCTAGTTGGATCCTGGAGATGATACATTTAACTCTTGTACTGAGGGCATGTTCATCTGCATGCATAACTGCTCTAAATTTAAATCACAAGCACAGCATTCACATTTAAGTTGATATTAACTACTTGAAAGAAAGGCAAATAACCTAAAGATTATCCCCTCTTCAACTTACTAATAGATGTGAGTTTAACCCACACTATTATTTCACTGCCAACCTAATAGAAAAAAAAAATTAAACTACAGATGTATCTGGCTTGGGAGTTGTCTGGTCAGTGTTATTTATACCCAATCAAACTCTTGTTCTTAAGATCCCTCATGTAAGGCATAGGAAGAGATTCTGAAACTTAACTTTTGCATAATCATGATGTCAGTAGTCCGTGTGAATTGTTTGTATGGATGCCACATCTTGTAACTGAAAAACTCGTCAGAGATGGATGCTGTAAGGAAGTGTGAGAGCCCATTTATTCCAAGCATCTGTGAGTACAGAGCACTGAAGAGTGGGAGAGTCAATATGTACAAGACCATGCTTATGAACCAAAGTAGCAAGTTAAATAAAAGAAAAAAAGTTCTTTGGTACTGGGTGGCCAAGGTGAGGTCAGTATCAATATTGGCCCTGTCACTGCCAAGTTCATGTTTTGCATGATGATAATTTAATCAAGATGTGTTGGTGACAAAGGGCTAATCAAACAAAGAATGTTTTAGTACACAGGTAGGCTTGGTTAACAAAAGCTACACCCATCTTCTTTCACAAAGCTACTGTAAAATTCGTATCCGGCCTTACAGAATTTCATGTCGCCAGCCAAGGCTGTGATGTGAAAATTGACTGTATACTTGACATGTTTGTTATCCATCATAAAAAATCTCTGTGCTGCTTTTCTCAGGAATCAGGGATGTTTACTCTTTATGTCGTAGAAGTAAAATGTACAACAAAGAGGAGAAACACAAACCTAGGAATTCTGTGATGTTTTGCACACTGAAGACAAGACAAATATTGTCCCATTTAACTCGTGAGAAAACTAAAACATGATGAATTTGAATGTCAGGGCTTTCTCTACTTTCCCCAGTAGTTATAATAAGCAAAAACCATGAAAATCATCCTGCTTTAAACTTGGAACACAGACGCTCAGATCAAACATCTGGAGGCAAATTTATCATTTTACCTGTGTATTTTACTTGAGCATTTAGTTGTCAATGGGACTTTTCTTCTCAGAGAAGTCAGGAGAAGGGATATCTTCTACAAAACCCCATCCATGGTCAGCTTCTTTAGGTAAGAACCATAATGATTAGCCTTTTTGCCAGCCAAGTCCAGCAAAGAAAAATAATATAACCCTGATGCTGTCTGAAAACTGTTCAGGCAGATATACAGTTTTCCAAGGAGTAAAATAAATGTGATATTCACTTACTACTTTATGTACACACATACACACACACACACACACACACACGGAGAGCAGGGGGGCAGAGACAGAGACACACATACATTGAAAGAGAGAGAGAGAGAGAGAGAGACAGAGACAGACACACATACAGAGAGAGAGAGAGAGAGAGAGAGAGAGAGAGAGAGAGACTCAGACTCCACTAATCCATCAAGCATTATTGTCAACAGAACCCTAAAGCTACCCATGATATAAATTTGAGGACACTGAAGATCCCTCTGAATTATTGACAGAGCATTCAAAGGTGATGACTGGTTGTAGGAAGAGGAGATGATGGGCAGCTCACTCTCAGGTCTAACAAGAGCAAAATCTCTCAAATAGAAATTTAAAAAAAAATCCCCACTATACTGCCTAAAGAAAATTTCCATTCTTGAAGATTTTCTCCCAAGTAGAACTTTCCAAATGTGTTTAGGTACACCTGGTAAAATGTGAAGTTGCTTTCTCTCCACACTCAGCATTTGGTGTATGTACATACACCAAAGGAGCACAGTAGCTCAGCTTTCTGAGTTCTTAATCATATGGTCTGCCTTATCAAAACTATACAGTGTGTGTGTGTGTGTGTGTGTGTGTGTGTGTGTGTGTGTTTAACTTCTGCCTATTCACTGAATTTTAAAACACTAGCCTGCTTCATTTCTTCTTATGACATCTCTTTGGTTAGAGATGGCTTCCATAAGTCACTGCTCCAGAATTTCTTGTGTGTGGGCAGGAGGCACTCTGATCCTTAAAGGACAAAGGTGTTTTTTAGACACCTACCACTATGCAGCCAGCACACTGTTCTGATCTCTACTATGCATTCACTTGCACCAACTTGGGAGAAGAGGGCCTGCATTTAGTCACTCCCACTCCCAACCATCCCATGCAGTACTCACTGTCTTCCAAAAGGACATTGGAAGGTATTGGCAGTGCCTCTGGTCTCTGAGCAAACTCATTATGATAGCTCTCCTCTCAATCCTCAGCACTCAGGTACCCAGGGAAAAGAGCTGGAGCGCTACATCTGTCTGAAGCCTGCAATGTAGTCAATGTCCCTGTAAACCCACGAATCCATGCTGTGTTGGGGAAGATAAGTCGATCATGGATTCAGAGGCTACGGTTAAAAATTAACTCCAAAAAAAAAAAAAAAAAAAAAAACCAAAAAACTTCTGACTAAGCATATGAGATGGACATGCTTGTAAGTAGACTTATGATTCAGTGTATGTCTCAAGGACATCTTAGGTCGTATAGGCAAGTTCACAAAGCCTGGGTCTTATAACCCTTTTATACTGTTGCAGACAGAAGAGAGGACTAATTTTCTCCTTTGCAGCATGGATGTTTTGATGTTTTTCTGAGCCTGCTGACAATTATAAGATTCAACAAATACATGGCTGCTCAGGCTCCATGCTAGGTGGCCTAATTCCAATTGCATTTGTTTGAATTTCCAAATATCTTCTCTGACAGAAGTACCCTGATCCATAATCATAATATTGACAAAAACAAAAACAATAACAATCTTTTTGTTTGTCTTGCTTGACATTTGTTCTCTTCAACATCCTTGAAAGGGTGGTGTTAAAAGCTCTGTTTCATGGCAAACAAAGCCATGGTTTCAATAAGTGGCGTGATTTGCTTTTAATTATACAGTGAATCGCTATAGCTCTGGGAAAGCTGCAGCTCTCCATTCAGCGGAGTGAAGAGGGGACACTTCAGTGTGTGGGTTACCCCGTTTGAGAGCAGTCCCTTGTAGGATCGAAAGAGTTCCAGCTCAAACTAGAAGCAGATGAGGAGGCAAGAGGAGGTAGAGAGAGGTTGCTCTCTAGAAAGTGGTCCAGCCATCTGTTCATTTCCTGTCTTTTCTCTTTTACTGCCTGCTCCTCTCCACCTGAGTTTAACAGAATTAGAAAAGGTCAGAAGTATTTAATGACCTGTCATAAGAAACCCTAGCCCAGAAGATCCATATCAATTCTGGTCTAGGCTTTGGAGAAATTTGTACTAAGCACCTTGCTTTTCTGGGCCTGGATTTTCTCCTACATTAGAATAGTGTTGGCCAGGCATAGGGTCACAGGCCTGGCTTTGCATCCCTTGGAAGGCTGAGGCTGGAAGATTGTGAGTTCAAAACTAGCTTAAGCTACATAGAAAGATCATTAAGCATATTACATGTTACCAATCAGGGAAGCACAAATGAAAACAACATTGAGATTTCATCCAACTCCAGTCACAATGACTACAATCTAGAAAAAACAAATGAACAAAGAAAATAGCTAATAACAATGTAGAAGAACAAAAGAACACTTACACACTGTTGATGTGATGGAAAATCCCCCAGCCATTATGGAAGTCAATATGAACCTTTCCCAACATACTAAAACTAAATGCTGTATGATACATCTATATCCCTCCTGGCTATACATGCAAAAGTTTCTGTGAACCTAGAATGGAGGTACCCACAGGGCCATGCTTGCCCCTGTGCTGTTCATAACAGCTAAGAGAACCAGTCTACAGCCCATAAGCAGATGAATAGCTAAATTAAAAGGGGTGTGTACATAATTTTTTTAAAAGGGAGAAGTAAAAGAAAGTTGTGTCATTTACAGGACAGGGGTGTGAAATGGGATATCATTATGTTAAAGGGCTCGGAAAGACCAATGTTGTGTACTTTCTCACAAAAATAGTGTGGAAACAGAAGCAGATCTATTTGGCTATTTGGGGAAAGAAAGTGGGAAACGGAAGATCAAAGAGAGGACAAAGAAATTAACAGGAAATAAATGTGATGCAAGCACAGGTGAACATGTACCAAAATATTACAGAAGAAATAATGAAATTCGGGGACTCTGGGTACCTTATAGTCAGTGATGGGCCTGTAAACACATAGCAACAACAATGAAAGGAAAGAAAGTAGAAAGAAAATGAAGAGAAAGGGGAGTCCTAATTTGTAACATTGGTTGACTTCTATGGCAGAATTTCTCCATTATGGCTCATTTCACAATACCAAGTTGGATCCCAGTGGGTCAGTAAATTGCCTTAGAATGTAGTCATTGGCTCTTACAAGCCAATGAAACCCTTTCCAGCAAACCTCCAGCTAGTCAACTGGCCAGAGGAGGACATGCAGCAGGCTGTGTCTTCAGGCAAGTAATAGCCATTATCCAGTCCTTTAGCCTCCCTCATCAGGAACAGTGTAACTATGCAGGACCAAAGCAAGTGAGTTACAGAGAACACATAGAGGTATGGCTTTAACCTTAGTACATTTATCTCAGGACTTGAAAAGGATCATTGAGTGACAGATCAAAATTAAAGTATAGACTATTCTAAGGATTCTAAAATTGTCCCTCCTCTAACAACATGTATATGTACATAAGCTCAGTGTATTGACAAGATGTAAAGACACTCACCTAGTAAGTGCAAGTGTTGATACTGTGTTCTATATGACATAGAAATATACTTGATTTTTCAGCTCTTTTCCTTCACGAGTTGCTTAGACTTTCTCTTCTCTGTGGACCCAATAAGCTAGGCTGACAGATTCAACTGGAAACTGTGTTTAACCTCTTTCACGTGTGGGAAATGGAAGGTTTTGTTTTTCCTTACACCTGCCTGGGTAAATTCTCAAGCCCTGGCAGCTTCGGTCCTCCCTGTCCTTTGTGGACCTTTGAGGAATATTTGCAAAGGACATAGTGGCACACTGCCATTTATTTTGGTTCCTGTTTAAATCCACTGGTGGGGCTATTAAGAAGCTGGTGCGTTTTACATTTTAAATAATTTTCCCACCAGTTCAAATACTACACTTGCCACCCTTCCGAGGCCTGGGAACCCATCTTATCTGCTTTGTCACAAAATGGTACCTGCCTGAGTAAACAGGGCGACAGGATTTTGAGGCAGCGCTTTGCTCTGCAAGTGTAACCTAATTCGCTAAGGCAAACAGCATCATGCCTGCCAGGTTTAGCAAGTTTAATCTCAAGGTATAAACCTCTCACCTTCAAGAACACAAACAAACAAATAAACACAAACTCTATTGTGATATTGTCCCCAGGGACTACCTTAATCCTTAACAAACAGAGAGGACTGTTGGTGAATGCCAGTATTTAGAAATGAACACTTCCCAAGAAGTAAGAAGAGATGAAGGTTCCTGCCTTAATTTCTGTATGATTTGGTGAATTAATGTGTAATTTAATGCTTATTATCGCTGGAGTTTCTAAGTCCAGTGCTATAGGAGTCCTCATTTCAGGTTAGCATTCACTATGGGGGGTGAGAATTCAGATCTTGTACCCTTTGTCCCACTTAATCTAGCCATTCTGTTCCCCTGTTGGCACAAGATATCTGTATGTTAACTGTGGGTCACTCAGCTTTCAGTATTTGCGTTACCATGATTATGTAAGTGCTGGCCATCATTTATCGTAAGGCGTACTTCCTTTCCAGTAGTAACTCTGATTTCCAGAGTTTGTCTTTGTGTAGGTTTTATATCTTATATTACTAGTTTATCCTCCAATTCTTCCCCAACTCTGAAAATAATCTCTTTGCATATTCAAAAGAGCTAGTTCTTATTGAGGAAGCACCCTAGGTCTTCTTAAAGGATCTTTGGGATGTCTTTGCAAGCATTCCATATTATGTGGATCCAATGGCTTCCTGGACCCCATTTCAGTCTTAGTTTTCTCCATGCTGTGGTGGATGATGTCAAATAGTTTCATAAATCACAGTACATGACTAGTAACTTTCTGAGAACTGTTTTTGTTTTGTGTGTGTGTGTGTGTCTGCCATGGCAGGCATGTGCACTTCAGGGGACAACACTGGATATAGGTTTCACTTTCCAGCTTGTCTGAGCCAGAATCTCTTGTGGTTCACTGATGTACACCAAGGTATATGGCCTAGGAATGTCAGAGGCGTCTTCTGTCTCTGTCTCCAATCTCCAGTAAACTCATGTCTAGCTTTAAATGGATTGTGCTGGTTCCAAATTCAGGTTCTTTACTGCCTGAGCTGGCTTCCTATACCAGAGAACAACTTTTAAGTTTGAAAAGTACTTATCATCTTACTTGTTTGACTGGATCCAACATGGTTAAAAAACAATGAGAAATGCGTTGGTCTTGCTTGCTTTTCTTCTGGTTTTAAGAATGCTGTTCTGGTTTGTTTGTTTATCTTTTAGTTTTACATTTGAGGGAGAGAAACAGGACAAGGATTTAGGTGAAAGGGAAGTTGTAAGGCGTTGGGAGAGGGGAAACTGTAATTGAAATATTATATATATATATATATTTCAATAGAAGAAAAAGAATGCTTTGAAAAGATTGCTACCATTTGACTTTTGATTGTTTATACTGAAAACATATCTTTCTGATTTTCTGAAGAATTATAGAGCTTTGCTTAGTGTTCAATGCTATGAAATTGTACGATGGTATGTTTGTGACAATGTCAGTGTGGGAAAGTTATAGTGACATGTCATAGGGTAAATGTGATTGATAGTGATAGAATGTTGGCATGAGAATGTTATAGCGACATGTCATAGTGTAATTGTAACAGTGATAATGTCAACGTAGTTTTGTTTTGACCTAAAAGCTTTTTAAATTCTGAAATTTATTTATTGAGTTATGTCGTTAGTCACCCAGCCTTTATTTAATATTTTCCTTTCCTGGATTTATTTTTTTCTGGATGTTTTAACTTCTGAGATGGTTCCTTTGTTTATGTTGTTCATCTCTGATAGCTTCTTTTTATTTCCCTAGGTAATTTCTTCAAATTTACCTTGAAAGACTTCTATATAGTGTTTTTATTTCAAGCTCCATTGCAAACCTTTTGTGTAAAACTCCCTATGTATAAAATCCTGCTCTTTTTAATGGATCCGAATTCTTTTGTCACCTTTCAGGAAATAATAAAGTCAGTTTTTAAAATTGATATCACATCTCAACTTCTGAATGCTTTTATCAAGTGTTTACTAGTCTTGATATCTGTGCTCTGGATTGCTTTGCACAGATGCCTCAGACTTAAGTGTAAGATACTAAAAAGCTGTGTACATGGTGGGTCTGTCCATGAGCATCGAGAGTTGCCTAGTCTGACCATTACATGCCTTAGCATCACTGCTTGCATACTCTTCTCTTGGAATGACCACATCCTCCAGAGAAGCCTTATTTTAAAAAAGCCCCCTAACTTAAGGTATAGGCCTGGATACTTCAGCCTGGATGTTGTCAGGGAGGACAAGTCTGATTAGCCAATCACCCATTTTTAGTGTGGTACCCATGTTCTACTCTGATTGAGATTTCTCAGTTTCTCAATCTCCTCTTTTACCTTTGTCAAGATAAATCCACCTGTTATTTTTGTCAATGCTGTACTAGTTAGGTTTTGATGCAAACCTAGACATATTTGATGGAAATTCTCATTAAGAAAAAGAAAACCTCTCTAAACAAGTCTGTAGGGCATTGTCTTGATTAAGACTCCACATGGGCAGGCCCAGCCCACAGGTGGTGGTGGCTGGGTTCTATGAGAAAGCAGGCTGACCAGGAAGCAACCTTTCTCCATGGCTTTTGCTTCAGTTCCTGCTTCCAGCTTCCTGCCTTGACTTTCCTCGGTGATGGACAGTTATTTGGAAGCATAAGATGAAATAAACCCTTTTCTTCCCAAGTTGCTTTTGTTCATGGTCTTTATCATAGCAGTTGAAACATAGCCAGGAGGTTCACTGAACCTAGAGCTCACTGATTCAGGAGACTAGCTAGCCAATCAGCCACAGAAATTGTCCTGTCTCTGCCTCCTCAGTGCTGTGATAACATGTGTGTGCCAATTTTTATCACAGGTGATGGAGATCCAAACTCAATGCTTGGTGATTTTGCAAAAAGCGCCTTAGCCAACTAAGACATTGTCTCTGCCCCTGCTAATAGTGTTGTTGTTGTTGTTGTTGTTGTTGTTGTTTTGATTTAGTGCAGGAAGGTGTCTTTGGTGAGCTTGTGCCTTGCATATGCTGGGGAGCACTGTGCTCAGTTCTGGGTTTGAACACAGCTTTGCACTGTCTAGTCTGGACACCTTACATGACTTATCTCCTGCATTTAGTTTTGTCTCCAAACTCAGTGCTGTCTCCAAATGTTTGGAACATGTAAATCTTGATAGACTATGCTTCCCCTTTAGTTGTAAAAAGTCAGAATGAGGAGATTCATGGGCAAGCATATGAATGGGAAATGAGTGTCCCTTCTTGCCCTCTTTCTGTTGCAGTTGTCTCCATTGTTATTCTGTATTGTATTGTGGCTGTCTTATCCTGTGCCAAAAAGAAGGATGAAGAAGATGAGATGTTTTATGACCTTGAATAACTCACATTTCAGTGGTAAATATATTAAAACTGTGAGTCAGGTGAGACATGTTTCTGCAGAAAGAAAAAGCCTGACTATCTGATCTGCCATTTTTAGTGTGGCACCTGTGGTCTACTCTGATCAATATTTCTCACATTTTCAGTCTCCTCTTTTACCCTTTTACCATAGTGAAAGACAAGCAGGGACAAGTGGTCCTATTGTCCAGGTCAGTGCTTCTAAACCTTCCTAATGTTGTGACCCTTTAATACAGCTCCTCATGTTGTGATGAATGCCTAACCATATAGTTATTTTGTTGCTATTTCATGATTGTAGTTGTGCTAATGTGATGAATCATAATGTAACTAAGTGCCATGCTGGATATCTGGTATATGAGTCCCAAAGAGGTCATGACCCAGAATTTGAGAAACACTGGTCTAAGCCAAGGGGGATTTTAACAAAGAAAAATAATATTTTTGTACTGATGCTATCAGTCCAAACATGTAGAGCGATTCTCACCTTTGTAATTTCTAAACAGATAACTTTGAAAAAAATGTGGTTCTACTTGGAGGATTGACAGCCCCCAAAGAGCGAAGGACAGAAGAGGGAGATTGGCTGAGCTGTTTTGCAGACCATGCTTGTGCTGGCTCATTGACATGGCTCCTCTTGTAATCCTCATTCAGCTCCTTGAAGCCTACAGAGGAGTAGACCGAGGCTCAGACGTTCAAGTTTTTTGACCAGATCACATGGTTAGAAATGCATTGAACTGTGATTCAAATTCTGCTGAGAAGACTCATTTCTTTAATAAAAACTCTTCCAATTGAACATACTCTGTTACCCACTTGCACATTAGCGAGCAGTGGAAAATTCACTGGTGTGCAGTCTTGGAGAGCTTCTTTCCCTAAGAGAAATGGACTGTGAAAGAAACTCCATTTAGTGTTCTATTTTCAACAGAATTTACTTTGTGATACCGGTCAGAGGGATAATGCCAAGTCCCAGCCTAAAAGATGCCCTAAATGGTAGGAATATGATTTAGGAACATCTAGCTTTGAGGAACATGTTACCTATGCCATGTTTTCTTTTAGCTGCCCTGCTATTTTAACATAAGGCTAGTGATCCTCCCATTCAGTGTGTACTTTCCAGTAGCCAGTCAGCTATGCTCTGAGTGGAAGCCAACTGCAGATGAGAAGGCAACATTTTCACACGGTGTCATCGTATGTCCCTTACTCACCCCCCAAAACAGACTGAGCAGTCTATATGGGATTCTGTATTAATTAGGCTCCTCTAAAGGAACAGAACTATAGGGAGACATAAACATGGATGGACTCACATACACACTGTAGAGGCAGGAATTCTGGTTGCTGTTCTGTCCATGACATTGATGTTTCAACAGGCTCAATCTGGTACTGAGGGATTCTGGTGCTGAGGTCTAATCTATATTGGATTCCTGAAGAAGCTGGTTCTAATATCAGCAAAGGAATGTTGGACAGATGAATGCTTGACAGTGAGAATGAGGACAAGGAGGTCAAGGACAGTAGTTCCATGTCCTTTGATCTGTGTCATATTTAGGGTGAATCTTTCCAATTCAAATGATCTGATCAAGAAAATCTTACTGAGGAGTGCCCAGTGGGTTTCATTTTAGTTGATTGCAGATCCAGTCCAGTTGACAATCAAGGTTAGCCTTCATAGGCCCAGGCTTTTGGGACCTGGATGTAGTAACTCAAAATTCCTAACTCCTAAATTTTACCTCTAAAGTTTCCTTGGTCTCACACAGAAAAATGTTGCATCAAAATGTAGCAAGATTGGGGCTGAGGATGCAGCTCAGACTTATCAAGAAGACTGTTTGCCTTGCTTGCAAAATCAGTGTGGGGTGGTACATGCATATAACCCCAGCACATGGGAGTTGGGGCTTTAGAAGTTTTGGAAGTTAAAGGTCATTGACAGCTACATCGGAAGTTCAGGATCATCCTTGGATAGGTGACATGCCTTCCTGTCCGTTATAAATACACACACACACACACACACACACAGAGAGAGAGAGAGAGAGAGAGAGAGATCAACCACAAAGCAGGGGAGGGAGAGAAAGAGAGAGCATAAGGAACTCTCTTGCTCCCCTTGTCTTTGCCCTCACTTTGACGTTTGTTGATATTTCTTACTGTGAACCCTTAATTTCATTGTTACTGAACACATGCTTTTCCCAGCTTCTGTGCTAAGCCCTCTGTGGATCACTAGTGATCTTTATCACTTAGTGATTTAATTCTCTTTACTATTATCTCTGTTACAGAAGAGGAGGCAGATTTAGAGAAGTGACTTTACTTGTTTAAGGTAAATCATAACTGGTTATCTTTAGATAGTGGAACATTGGGCATTGTATTTCAAAGCCTGGAACTTAATGGATTCTATTTCTTTTAAGCATTTGGAATGTCCTCCTGGCTGGCCTTCACTTCTTCCCAGGCTCCAGGACTCAGTATTTCATGGAACCTGCACAAATCTTTACCAAGTTTGACTAAGTGGGTTTAAATGCAATATAAAAGTAGCCATCAACTTCATACCCTTGAAACTGTGAGACTCCAACTACAAACTTGACATGATTCAAGTAGACGGCATTAGGTGTAATCACATGTGATGTCCCCCAAAATGAATCATTTGGGTTTCCAGGGATTGTGGAGACACATTGTGTTTAGTGTTTGACTCCATTCTGTTGCCGCTGAACTTGATGAAGGACAGTGCTTGTTTTCAACTCCATTGTCAAGTTCTGACTCTTGCCTCAGCTCTGTGTCTCAGCCCTTGTCCTTGTCTGTGCCCCAGCCCAGTCCTGGATGGGGAGTTGCTTACTACACCCTGAGTTATCCTCAGCATCTAGGAACCATTTGTCACTGCTTCCTCTGAGAAAAACCCTTGGTTCTTGACTTAGCTGTGTGTCTTACACACATATTTAGACTGCATATTGATATTTTTTTTCTAACTAACTGTGAATGCCTCAAGGTCAGAGACAGTGTGACATGCACGATTAGTCATTTTTATCCCTGAATTGCAAATTCAGAGAGGGGAAAATAACTTGTCTCCCAGGATCCAGATGCTGTACACTTGAAGGAGGAAGCCACAAAGGCATCATTTCTATAGTGCAATGTACCTGTTTGGGGCTGTTCTACTCTGTGACACTTTGGTTGATTTCTTTAACTGTCAATTTCTTTTGGTGACCCAGCACCTCAAGGACAAGTCTCAAACATTTCTGGCTCTCACTGTTCCCTTGGCACTGTTGAGTGGGGGACCTTGGACTTGTCACAACCTGTCCCTGAGCCTCACTTTACTCAGCTGAAATGTGAGCATCTTGGGCCAGATGGCATCAAGCCTCCTCCTTTGATTTCACCCAGGGTGTCCATGTGTGTGGCACACATCTCCTCTGTGACCTTGGCCCATCATCGGCCAAACCTTGCCAAATGAGCTGACTGAGCTGAGTTATGGAAAGGGGCTGAGGAAGAATGGTTCCTTCACATGGGTGTCTGTGCAGGGCAAGCACTATCACCAGATGAAAGTGATATCAGAGAATGCCAGCACTTCAGCCCTCCGTGCCAGCAGCTCCACAGGATCAGAGGCCTTCCTGACACATTGTGACAATAGGCCAGGTCCAGGGCAGGACACTGTGGGAAGGTGAACCAGAGTGAGACCCAGGGCTTTTGAGGGTCTGGTGACCCCCAGACATGCCAAAAGCTGATGTCAGGCTGTGCTGCTTCTCAGATCCTATGACACAGAACAGCAATATTTTCCTTTATAGAGACTATGTCACTCACAAAGTTGGTGTTCTGTCCTGGGCAGGCTATCCTAGAGCTCTGTCCCTCCACCTCATGTCTTCCATAGCCATAGCTGGCAAGGGGAATCCCAACACTGGACCATCTTCCTTACCATTCTCCAGAAACAGGGGGGCGCAGGCAGAAAGGCTTTGTCTTCCATGCATCTCAGGAGCTATGGCAAAGTCCCCAGCTTCTCCTGGCTCCTTTTCTAGGCCAACTTCGTCTTAGACTTCAATGCCTAGCTAGGGAGCTACCTCCTTCAGGTCACAGTCCCTGATTTCCTGTGGGCTTAGCTGAGCCAGAAGCTTCCTTTTTGCCAAGTTGCAATACTTTCTCAAATCTGAGCATGCAGAAGGAAAAAGAAAACCAGTTTTCCCTTTCACTCACCTGTGCACAATTAAACCAACACCTCAACACCTTCAAGACCTTATTCTCCGAGCGACACAAAATATATTGGGGAATCAAAAGAAAAAAAGGGCCAACAAAGTGGCTTAGTAGGAAGAGGTTCTTGTGGGCAGGACTGACAACTGGAGTTTGATCCCTGGATCCTATAAGGTACCAAGGAAAAATGGAGTCCCAAGAGCTGTTCTCTGATCTCTATGTATATGCTGTGATGAGTGAGCACATACACACACACACACACACACACACACACACACACACAGAGAGAGAGAGAGAGAGAGAGAGAGAGAGAGACTCTAGTGTCATGGCATACACAGTCTAGTAAGAGAGTTAGCCAAATCACCATCTAACATGTGAAAACTTAAAGCAAGTGCCCAGAGCAGCAGCTCACTGCACTCAATAGCAAGGATAACAAGCATAGAGAACTCTTTAGAAAGATGGTAATGGGGCTGAAGAGACAGGAGTAGACACAGACAAAGACAGATCAGGAAGATCAGCTGTGCATTACTGATGCCAGCATCACTAGCTGATTGTCGGGCCTCAGACATGGTGACAACATATACATGCACGTGCCTGTACCTGAAGCTGCATTTTCTCAAAGTTGACTCTGGAGCTCCTGGCTAGGTGACAGTTTAATCAATTTCCCCTGTCTTGGACACAGGCATTATTTTATTCACTCTTATTATGAGAAGTGTCCTTGTCTTGCCTATGTGATGTCCCTATAAGCCCTGACCAGGCCATGCACTGCAGACTTTCATATGCCTGTCAGTTAGGGCCCCCAAACTGTGTATTTATACTTTCCACCTAGAATCCTTGTTGAAATCTCCTCTTTCATATCCTTCATGCTCATGCCTATAGTTGCCTGGGCCATATAACTTCAACTACTTCTATTTCCAGCTTGCCTATGGAACTCTTCAGAGTGTGTTCCATGTTCCCCACAGAGCCTTTCCATCCTGAGGGAAAATGCTTAATTCTGAGATCCAGACATCCTTGTTGAATGCCACAAACCAGCCATGCCCAGTCCGGCACTCCACCCCCTCAGATGCTACCCAGGCTTTCAAAATATTGGATTTATCACAGGCGGGAACACATTTGGTTAATCAACTCTCTTTTCCCAAACTGGAGCCACTCAGATAAAGATTTAAAATGTACCCCTATTGTAAGTGGCTACTGTTTCCAATTACATATGCTTCTCCCAGCCACCATGCAATCTGTTCACTTCATGCTGGTTTGCAAGAGCTGTTCGCACCAAACCATTGACAGCCAGTATCTAAACTGAAACCATCTGCTTAGCCATTTGCCATGCACGGCTGGGTCTTCCAGGCTTACCCAGTGGAGGGCCTGCGGAGCAGTCCATAAAACAAGCATGAATGAACGCAGCCTGTTTTTATTAAATGTCTTGCAACTGATGGGAAGATGGACAAGCCTGTCTGGCAAGGATAATAGCCAATGCTCTCAGCATATGAAGTCTTGGACAAACTCCAGCAGCACCCTGCATCTCAAGCCCATCCAGTGTTTCAGGAGTGTGGTCATGTGCTTGCAATGAATTAATCCATGAAAGGCTTCTGAAAAGATTTTATGGTTTCTCCCCTTTCTTGAGAAAAGCTCAACCATAACTTTGCCCCCTCTTTTCCTTACCTGGAGAGTCGGGATGAGATAAGGACACCTAACCCTAGGGTACTCTCTGCTCTTTATGGCTATTACCAAATCTAGATGTTTGGGTGCTTAGGCCTTTTCTTACTGATACATATGATTTCCACAAGAGTCATGCCTGGCACTTTTCAAAGAAATATATCTCTCAAAACAATGAAGCCCTAAAGAAGAGGCTATCTCCGTAGATTCACCCTGGATTCTGATCTTTGTGTCTAAAAACTTACTGTAGACATTAGCAAGGAAAAAAATCAGTAGTGCAACCTGAGAGCAATTACCAATATTCTAGAATATTCAGCTAAGTATATTTACTCTGATTCCGGGGTAATTCAAAACTTTCTTATCCTTTGACATCCTAGATAGAATAAGTATCTTTGAGAACAGGTCATTTAAGCGAACACAGCAACCTTCCCATTTGTCAGTACAATTCATATTGCAAAGTCTTACAGTGGTACACTAGAGTGTCAGTCAAAGTGACTAGTATCATTTAATGTACAAAGAGATGTATCTTACTTTATGTGGATGAGATTTTACCTGAATGGATGGGCTCACACCACATGTGTCTCTGGTCCCTGCAGAAGTCAGAAGAGGGCATTGGATCTCTCTGAAACTAGAGTTACTTACACATGGGTGTATATTGTCATGTAGTTTGCTGAGAACTGAATCCAGGTCTTCTGCAAGAGAAGAAAGTGCTCTTAAACACTGAGCCAGTTCTCTAACCCTATTGTTTAATTTTTAATGAAAGAAATGAATGTAGGAAAAAGTATTGAAGCAAAGAATGGTACAATTCGCCCTTCCTAATTTTGGAATGTTGACCATCCATCATCTAATTACAATGGGCTCTAACTCAAACAAGTGACCTGGCTATTGTGATCTAGCCAAGCTAAGGACTGGTGTCCCTTTGTACTGCAATCTGTTCTTTGTTCACTGAAAACAAGATGAATAGAGAGGTTTGAACTTACCCTGGCCCTTCATCTGTATGCTAAGGGGATACTGAGTGTTTTATAACTGTTGTTCCTAGCATCTATTGTTTGAAGTTTGCTTTTGCATTTGATGCGAGACTGCAGTCAGTAAGTCTGGGATGTGCTGGCTGATTCACTCATCCAAGAATTGCTTGCTGAGCTTCTACTCAGTTGTACTGTCTCTGGACTCTAGGCATCTATGAAGGATGATGGTGTGGTTCATCTGCAACAAGATCACACTCCAAGGGAAGCTCTGAGGCATTTTTGTTAATTAAGGGTTCCTTATGGATATTCCCAACTTAACATTTAATTCTAAAATGAAGCCACAAAGCCAAGGAAAAAAGAAAAACTCTGCCAAGTAGAATGAAAATTAGTTCTCCTGAAGCAGAGGCTCTTGTATTATCCACCAGAGAAGAGATTCCTATATTCATATAGTGAGCTCTAAGTTTCCACTGCTCAGATAGTAAGAACCACAGATTTTCATAGCATTTCTAGAAATGCATCCCAGTGGGATGCTCCGACAGGACCAGGAGCTACATCATCCACTGGCGTTTGACCCTCCCTCCCTCCCTCCCTCCCTCCCTCCCTCCCTCCCTCCCTCCCTCCCTCCCTCCCTTCTTTCCTCCCTCCCTCCCTGCTTGCTTTCTTTCTTTCTTTCTTTCTTTCTTTCTTTCTTTCTTTCTTTCTTTCTTTCTTTCTTTCTTTCTTTCTTTCTTTCTCTAATTCCTTTATTTCCACATTACTATTTCTTGGTGAATTTCCAATATGATTGGCCCTTTCTATAAACTGACACATAATTTTTTAATACGGCTAAAGTCTTTCTATATATTGTTTCTATTTTCAAATTGTGGGGTGGGCTGAGGGAGTGTAGGGGTATGAGAATGCTATGACACACAAGTTGAGGATGGAGGACAACCTTGGGTGTCAGTCAGTCTTTGCCTTCCATAGTATTTACAATAGTCTCTAAGTAGTTTATCCACTGCATATGCCAGTCTAGCTGCCCTATGAATTTCTGGGCATTCTCCCATCTCCACCTCCTAGCTCCTCTGAAACACTGGAGTTAATGCCCATAATATGCTCAGTGTTTCCATGGATCCTGGGGATTTGCCCTAGAGTCCTTACATTGGGATCGAATGCTCTTCTACCCACTGAGCTATCTGTCCAGTCTCCTTTATATGTTTTCAACAAAAAAATTGGTGATGTTTTTAATGAAATAAGAATAAATTTTACTTACTGTCCCTTTGAGAACTGGAAAGGTTTGTTCATTTCTGCCTTCTTCTCTTACCACTTCCTCTTTTTTTCCTGTATTTTGGATGAGCTTATGAATTTATGCATGGGGGGATGGGAAGCTACTTGGAAAGCCATCCTGCCCATTTCTAGGAATAGAAATCATGGCTCATAGTTTATTAAACCTCTCATATAAAGAAGCAAGTGATATATATTCCATTTCATAAATAAATTAGAAGTGGGAAGCCTTTAAGAATAATGTTTTACTGACTTTTCTGTGTTCTCTTCTTTAGGGTATGGAATAAGGCATTATAGAGTTCATGCTTAGAAAGTGATGTTGAAAAAGTGACTGCAGAATGAATAATTAGATAATTTAATGCTTACCCAGACATACACATTTGCTCTTAAGTTCTTAGTCTTTCTGAACAATATACAGTGACTAAATATACACCTAAAAAGTGAAGATAAATCACAAAGTACACACACACACATGCACACAGAGATACACAGAGAGAGAGAGAGACAGACACACTCACACAGACACACAGACACACACACACACACACACACACACACACATACACGCACATAACTCAATTGTCTTATTTTCCTGAAATTAGCCAGAACACTTGCTATGTAATAGTATGACTACCTATCATAAACCTATGTATTTTTATTACTAACTGTTTATCTCTGAGGACCCTTCCTTCCAGACAGGTCTAATACAGATGTGTCCTTTATGGAAGGAAGAATACAGACAGCATGCCCTAAGGTCTGTGAGAACCTAGCTTTGAGTTACACTCACCTTGATCTTAGCAAGTTACATGGCATCTGAACCAGTCACTTATCACTTTGCTGTGACCAAACACTGGATGGAAGAAACTTAAGAGAGAAAGGATGTGTTTTAGCTCAGAGTTCTAGAGCAGAGAATCTCAATTCATGGATCGCTACCCCGTTAGGGATCAAATGGCCCGTTCATGGGGGTTGCCTAAGACCATCAGAAAACAAATATTTATATGATTCAAAACAGTAGCAATATTAGAGTTATGAAGTAGCAACAAAAATAATTTTATAGCTGGGGCTCACCACAATGTGAGGAACTATATTAAAGGGTTGCAGCATTAGGAGGGTTGAGAAGCACTGTTCTGGAGGGTACAGTCAACTGTGCTAGAGAAGAGATAAAAAAGAACTCGGTGGAGGTGGGAACACATGGCAGTTATTACTGAGGAGGTGTTATCACCCTTATGACCTGCCCATAGTGGTCCACCTTCTCTAGCCATGCCTCCTCTCCAGAATGTTCTATAACCTAATGCCACTGGCTGGATACCAAGAATTCAAGCATGAGGCTGTAGAGGGATATGGCATATCAAAGCCAAAACAACTTTCTCAGCTTAAGACTTCTAATGTGAAAACAGGGAACCACAGAGCTTTGACTAAGAAAGGTATTTTCAATGATTTAGAAGTATAAAGGAAAATGGCCTGTGAGTGAGACTAGCATTATCCAACTGGTCTAATTGGCCTCCTATTTGATGGATGTCTGGGACACTTGGAACCTTGCTGCCACACTACACTACTTGCTGCCACACTACACTACACTACTTATCAGCCCAACAGATCATTATTCTTCCTTCCTTATGAATTCCAGATCAAGGGAGAAGTTCTTTCTCTACTCTCCCTGTGAATACATTCACAACCAGGCTACTGCATCCTCACAAGCCCCTATGGTGTAATCCTTCCTCTGCATAGAAGAAAGGGGGTTCACTGAGCTTAAACAGAACTCTTGGTGAGGGGAGAGGAAATGTTTTTAACCTTTAAAGGCATTAGCAATGTCTCCTGTGGCATTAGGTCAGGTCATGGACAGGCAGGCCTGACACTATTGAAGACAGAAGAACAAATAAATTATAGATGAGAATGGAATGGTATCAGGGTGTTGAGAAAGTGATTATATTATAATAGGATAGACCCTTGAGAACTTGTCCCTTCAGTGAAACAATAGTGTTCTATACTGGGACTTGGGACTTGCCCCTTTCTCATTCTGCAGAGGCTTGGGACTTTGAGACCTGGCATGTATCTTGATGGAAGATCAAGAAAGGCTCCAAGCAACAGCTTTGTTAATGCTAATCATCCTTGCAGCTTAGCTTCGTACGTGAAAGCCAACTTGGCCATGTGAGGAGCTTGTTTTGGCCAATCTTCAAGCCTGTGATATATTCTAGACATGATACAGTCTAGGGGGTCTTTACTAGGTTTGTTTTCTTTGCCAGTTAAAGAATTAAAACACAGGGAAAACAGAGCACAATGGTAGCAGCAGAGAAATCTCAAGCACTGCAGAGAGAAGAGAAGGTGTTTATTGGGGTGGGGGTGGGGCCAAAGGGAGTATGTACACAGCAGAAGTACAGAGAACAAGACCCTCTGCATTGAAGAGGGGTGACTCAGAAAGTAAAATGATATGATATTTTCTAGAGAATTGGGGGAGGGGGACTAAATGCTTTTGAATTATCTTCCTTTAGTTGTTTTAGGTTTGGTCAGTTTGAAGAAAGCTAGGATAATTGACTGGTTGACAACTGTATGTGACCTATCCTGATCCAGCTGTGAACTTACTGAGCCTGTCCATCAACAGGTGGCAAGATGGTGGGAGAAAAAAAGCTGCCTCATATTGGGAGGTTGAGAAAGAAGCTAACCATCTTAGAAATTTGTCAACTTTATTACTTAGCCATGATCTTTCTCCATATCTGTCTGCCTACCATGGAGTCTCTCATCTGGAATCCATCCTCTCAGCCTGCATTGCCTCACATCCTACTGTCTTTTGGACTTATGCATGAGACAAATGGAAAATGCCAAAGTGTGAGACAACAAGACTTAGCTGAGCTCTAGCTGTGGATCACCTACTTGTGCCCCCAGGTCACAACAATGGAGTTATTACAACTGAGGATCCGAGTGTTCTTTACTCAAGAGATGCAGGGGTAGGTAATGTTTATATGCATTGGGGTATATGTGTGTGTGTGTGTGTTCAAGTACTATTTATTGAAGTGATTTCTGCACTATTTTAATATGTATTTTCTTATTTGATCTTTTCACAACCTTTCTTCAACTGTTATCTACAGTCTGTAGATGAACACAGAAAGGAGTAATGGCTGCACTGTTTCTCCTATAGTGTGTAGTAAAGTTGGTGAAGCCTGCTTCTAAAGTAACATTCCCCATAATTCCCACATTGAAGCCATCTGATGAAAGCATATATGATGTGGAATGACTGACAAGTTTCAAGGGCAAGACATGGATAGGTTTGTTTGTGTTGTGTGGAATGGATTTCAGATAAATAAAAGCAAAGACAGAGAAAACAGAGGCTGCTCCCACACTCTGGGCAAGCGATACTGGAGGCAGGAAGTGAGGTACAGGCTGCCAGTGTGCAGAAGGAAATCAACACTATCTTGGACTCTTAAAGTATCAAGAAAGTAGAAGTTGCATTCACCAAGGCTCTACAAGGATTTGGTGGAAGTTCATAGGGAAATCTGCATCCAGTGTTGTCATAAGTGAGAAGGCTCAGAGTCTGTCTTCATGTTTCTCCACTGGCTCCAGGCATGTGGCAAACTCCCAAGAGCTTGTGAGCTCTATGAAGTCTCCCTGCCTCTGCTTGCCTTTGTTTTATCATGTCACTGGGTCTTAAACAAATGAGTATCTTGTTTGGCCCCTTCTCTGCCCATAGCGACTGAAGTTTGGAACAGGATTTTACAGCCAACCCACAGGTCTGTTTTGCTCCAAGTGTCTGGGTCCCATGGTTATAACATAATAATGGATACCTCTGAGAGGCTGTGGCAGATTGGATGATGAGATGTGGCTCACTGTCTCCTCCTCCTCTGATTAGGATCTCTGCTTAAGGTAAACAAATGACTTCCATGCACCATGGAATAGAGGAAGGGCTGGTATTCTCAGCAGGGGAAGTTACTGAGGACATGGTGTGACATTGTAGGTGGTTTCTCCTTGGAATGGAAGTGCAACTATGTCATCCCAGAAAAGACAGCCATGAGATAGACTCTTGTAATCCTAGGTCAGGTCCGAAGCCTAGAACATTAACACTTCTTGCTGTCAGGATGTTCAGCATCTCATAGCAGAAACTCACTAGGAAAAGACAGAAATTGCCCAGTGGGGAAACACTCGTTTTCTGAAATTTCCATCCTTCTCTCAGGTGGTTCAAAGAATTGCTGACATTCTTAATCTTACTCATGCCAATTTATTGTTCAAACATGTTTTGTACACACCAAACTTATATAAAGTGAGGACATGGCTGCCTTAAGACATGGTTGAGGGAAAGGATTTTACTGTGCATATAAAGGAGAATGCGAACACTGGCATCTGGGAGAGTCCAGGGCAGAATGAGGAAGTAGTACATGAGAAAGTGCTAAGTGTGAACACGGTCGGCAGTGTAGTCTTGGCCTGGAGAGGAGAGAGTGTGAAGAAGAGTGAGAGAGGAAGACTCAGAAAGGATGACAAAGGCAGAGAGTATAGAGAGGGAGACAAATGCAGACAAAGAGAGTGCATGGTTGGAACAGTGGGGTTGTGTAGAAATGGGAAGCTGGGGAAATGGGAGTCCTGAGCTGGAGAAGTTTAGAGTAGAGCAGAGTGAGAAGAGCCAGGATGCCAGCATGGACTCTAACAGATACTTGTGACACTGAGAGAGCTTGGAGACCAGCATGTTCGTATGCTAATAGGCTCTCCATTGGCCATTTGGGTGGAGTTTCTTTTAAACCTGACACAACTATGGCCAAGTGATGGTGCTCCTGCATGCTCTTTATAGAGAGCATCTTTCGATCAGAGTTTGGCCTTCTCCAGGAGTTGACTCCAAAGGACCATTCTTGAATTCTGTTCTGTAAAGGTTCCCCCAAGTTGTATGATTTATGATGGTGCATCATATTTGAGAGAAGATAAACTAGAGGAAGGCTAGAAAAATAAACAGAAGTGACTGTTTGTTATAGATGTTTTCATTGTGTCTTTCATTTATGCATTCTTTCATCATCCACGAATTCATTCCATTAAGTAGACAAAAGTGTCTGTTGAGTCTCCCTGGATGGTCACATAATATGCAATATATACACAGATTAGCAAAATAAGGAGTTTGGAAACTGCGGGTGGGAGAGTAAGCAGTGGTAGTCCATCCTGGGAAAGGTTCATTACATAGATGCAACAAATACAAGTGAAGGCATTCAGAGAGAGAAAGGAAGAAAACACACTCCACACTTTAAACCCTTGCTCTGTAAGTAGTAGGTGGATGATGCCTTGGGCAGGTCATTTTTCTCAGCTTCAGTGTTCTCATCTACAAAGTGGACATAATTTGAACGGAAATGTGAAAATACAAAAGTCTTCTAATGTCTAGAATAGAGTGTTTCCTCAGCCAGTGCTACTTTTTAGAGTGACTTTTCTTTGCCATTTTATTGGTGTATATTAATTGTGTAAAGTTTCATCGTGACATTTCCGTCCCTGCATCCTGAAGTCATAAGCATTCCTTTCTTGTTTTCTCCTCCCTTCTCTCACTTCCCCTTTCCACATATCCTGGATGGTTTTACTTTGATGTCCTTGTGAGCTCTCTAGAACTGAAATGTGAGAAAAAAAAAAAAAAAAAAAGAAAAGGTTCACTGTGAGACTGGCTTATTTCATCTAGCCAGAATCTCCTTCATGTCTACCCACTTTCCTGCAAATTTCAGAATTTGGTCTTATTTGTGGTTGAATAGCATTTCATTGCATATGTACACTGTATTTTCTTTAATCCATCAATCTGCTGATGAGCATCCAACTGACTCCATAATCTGGCTGTCATGAGGAGTTCAACAATAAAGGTGGATGTGTTGGTATCTCTTGAGAGAGCCGAGTTTGCTTGCTTTCCATTTTATACCCAAAAGTAGTATGACTGCTTTGCATGGATGCTCTATGCTATTTTGGTTGCCGTTGAATTTCTCAAGCTCATTGATCAGGGCCACTTTTGCTAATTTTCTCTGCAGACAAATCAAAATTACTAATGACGTCACAACCAAAACAGGGAACTCAGAAGTTCTAGTGAATGTTTTAGATGAGCCAGCCTTTGACCAAGTGCCTGACTAATGTGCATTGGGTTTCTGTTTTTGGCAGATCAAATGAGTCTGGCTGTACTTTTACAAGAAATGTGAATAACCAAATAGAAAAACTAAACTACTTGGCATAGTAAGCTCTTTTCACAAGTTTGCACAGCATAGTTGTTGACACACAAAACTTAGAAGCAGCCATACAAATCTACTAAAAACAATATGGCATGGTTCTTTCCATGGAACATACTTATACCTGAGTTCAAATCATAATCATTATTGGTATCATTAAAGCACTAATGGCATTATAATTATTGATGATTATTGATGTTTAGAGAGTTAGTCAAAACAGATGACTAGCCACAACCAATGGATTCCCCCAGAGTGACAGGCAGTATAGTGTAGATACACCAATCAGTGAAGCAACACTGTAAGCTTGCCCACTGTGGACCGAGAGAATGGCTGTCTAGTGTATACACTCACTGGGTCCTTCCTTCACTCAGACTAGGAAACAGGAAGAGGCCACCTCAACTTCTGAGGTCTCAGAAAGGAAGATCTAGGACACTGGAGGGAGGAGAAATATGAGATATTTCTTTCTCTGAAGACCTTCTCTTGTTCCATGTTGACTAAGAACAACCAACCCAGATGATTAATAACCTCCATACTTCAGAAGGAGGGCTTGATTTTTAAAGCACTGAGTAGAAAAATACCAACTTTTCTCAGACACCCTTGGGAATTACTCATCTTCAAAGCGCTCTTTTAAAATGAAGGGGAAATTAAAGGAGTCTTAATGGTCCTTTCTTGTTTTAGAACCATCATTGTTTTCAATGTTTCCTTCAAGAAACCAAATCCCTATTTTTAAAATGATTCATTGAAGAAATTAATGGCAGAGGCCTCCATTAGTCCAAATGCTCTTGATTTCAAGAGACGGTAAACCATATCTACAGAGGTAAGGAATAAGTGCCCTGTGTTTTCAAGCAAGAGGAAAAGGCGGTCTTAGAAGGCATTGTAGGTCAAGAGAAATACTTTGTCTCCCACTCAGTATCCTCACCTTCTCTGGTGTGTTGCTCTGGAACAGTTGTAGGAGTGGAATAATCTAGAAGTTCCATGACATAATCATATTTATGAAAAGAAAGAAAAGGCTGCATTTTATTCCTGGGACACTTCTGATCAGTTTCTTAGCACAGCTGGCTCCATTCTTTGAGTTGATGGATCAACGCATTCTTCTGCTACTCCCGGTTTCAGCACTTTTCTTAATGAGAACTCCATTCCCTTCAAGGTAGCTCAGTTTATCTCCTGACATATCTATTGGAGGCCTTTTACTGAATCCAAGAGTCCCTTTTCTCTTTCTTTTCTTTTCTATTTATTAGATATTTTCTTTATTTACATTTCAAATATTATCCCCTTTCCAAGTTCCCCCTCCAAAAATCACCTATGCCCTCCCCCCTGCCCCTGCTCCCCAACCCACTCACTCCCATTCCTGGTCCTGACATTCCCCTATATTGGGGTGTAGAGCCTTCACAGGACCAAGGGCCTCTCTTCCCATTGATGATCAACTAGGCCATCCTCTGCTACAAATATAGCTAGAGCCACAAGTTTCACCATGTGTTTTCTTTGACTGGTGGTATAGTTCCAAGGAACTCTGAGGGTACTGGTTAGTTCATATTGATGTTCCTTCTATGGGGTTTCAGTCCCCTTCAGCTCCCTAGGATTTCTCTGGCTCCTTCATTGGGGACCCTGTGCTCTGTCCAATAGATGACTGTGAGCATCCACTTCTGTATTTGCCAGGCACTGGCAGAGTCTCGCAGGAGACAGCTATATCAGGCTCCTGTCGGCAGGCTCTTCTTGGCATCTGCCTAGTATCTGAGTTTGGCAGTTGTTTATGGGGTGGATCCCCAAGTGGGGCAGTCTCTGGATGGCCTAAACCCATTCTTTCAATGACAACAGAGTGTACCCAAACTTTCCCATTAGAGGTCTCAATATTCCCTTTATTCTCACTTTCCAGCTTGATTGGCTCCAAGCAACATTTCAGAGCCCTTTCATAGTACAGGAATCCTGCTTGCTTTGGAGGACACAGATGTAAGCACAGCATTGCCTCTGCTCTCAAGACCATGGTACCACTTGTGTGAGAACACAAGATTTAAACCATATCTCCTGAGAAATAAAAGAGATAAAGAAAAAGTATAAGAAAGAAAGTGGACAGAAATTCTAGGCACTGGGAGCTTGGAAATGAATGAAATAGTCTCACTGTTTTCTAGAAACTCCAAGGCCATAGAAAGTATAAATTATTATGACTAACGATAAATTCATATTTTGATAATCATGGCAATAAATATTAATGTGTATATACAATTTTGTTTAATATTTGGGAGAAGGATGAGACAAACTTTAAAGGTATACACATGTATGGCACTGATTGCGTAACACTCCTGCTTCGATTTTCCAAGTAAGAGAGTTATAAGCCTCACCCCTATGCCCATTTTGCTATATACTATAGTTAAACAAAACCACTTCTTATAATAAAATTATGGGTGACTGAGAATAAAACTACATTACATCTTATTAATATAGTCATAATTATATGATATTCTTGATATTTATACCAATTTTTATTTGTAGAAACCAATTAATATATCAGTGCAGGCAATGTTAATCCCATACTGGCAAAGTAGGTATAAGGTTTCCCAGGGGCCACACAGGGCTGCCATAGTAGATGTTCTGCCAGCTTCTGCTAAGCACCTCAGTTACCTTCCATTTTCTGTCTTCCTCCCTAGAGTGGTAGTCTCACTGTTTGCTCAGTAAAGAAAAAAAATATAATGTGAAAAACTAACTCTGGGGGGGAGCTGCTAGCACGCCCTGTTGCAACCCCCCATGTGTCAGTTGTATTCATTTATACAAGGTTGGTTGTTCCTCCAGAATTCAAATTCATGGGAGAAAAGCCTTTCGCGTGGCTAGAGGGGGCCAGTTTAACCCTGAGTCTCTCCCTATGGGAGCAAAAATCACAGCTGAGGCTACCCCTCGGGAAATAGTGGCTGAGTCAGCAGTCTGCAGTATTAGCCTAGATTCTATATTTCCTAGGATTTCAGTATCTCAGGATTGGGCAATGTTGTAACTGGTGAGCAGGGAAATGTTTTCCTATATTGTTCTCATTTCCCTGGAAGAAAAGGGGTTAATAGCTTTCTTAGATTTTTGTCTTGTTTTGGTTTGGGCTTGGGTTTGGTGGGGTTTTTGTTTTTTTGTTTCTTTGTTTTTGTTTTTTTTTTTTTTAAAACATGTTCCAGCCCAGGCAATTCTCTCTAAATATTGCAGTGGCATTTGGGGTGTAATAATACTTTTCCATGTGTATTCTCCTTTGATGTGTAAGTATTTTTCATTTTTGACTGCCACCCAATGCAAGGAGAGCTCCCAGCAGTCGATGAAAGGAACGGACATGCCTATCTCAAGTGGCATTATCTGCAATTGAGAGCTAGTCAATGAGCTGAGCAAATCTGATCTTGGTTGGAAATGGATTGAGAATTTAGTCTCTCTCTCTCTCTCTCTCTCTCTCTCTCTCTCTCTCTCTCTCTCTCTCTCTCATGTTCAAATGCTACAGAGAAAAGACATTATTGCAAGAAGGATGAAAAGATGACGATAAGACAGCTATATATGAAGACTTTTCTCATATTCCTTCACTTAAGGCTATGTCCTGACTATCTGCTGACGTTGTTTGGGGTGTTCTCTGTCAGACATTGTCCTCACACATAATGCAGAATGGACTGAAGCTACTATGTTAGCTCAAAGAGAAAAGGATTCTTCCCAATAGGAAATCTTGAAGTTTCCTGGAGTGAGCATTGCAAGTGGCACTTGCAAGGATTTCAATAGCTAACCCCATATGATTCAGGATAGATGCCCAAACCAGATGTAGAAAGATGTATACGATGGCAGAAGATCTGCTGTGAGCAGAGTGACAAACACATGCATGGCAAGGGTGGTGAAGAATGAGGATAGAGAGGATTGTGACAGTTAGTACTGACTGTCAGCTTGACAGGATCTCCTATCACCTAGGAGACACCCTTCTGGGAATGTCTGAGGGGAGTTGCTTGATTGGGTGAGTGGATGTGAAGTGGGTGTGGCATTATTTCTTGGACTAGGGTCTTAAGTAAAACGAAAAGGTGAAAGCAAGCTGAGCAACAGCATCCCTGTCCCACAGATCCTCTGTCATGAACACAGTGTGACCATTCACCTTAGTTCACTGCCACCATGCCTTCTCCCTTGTGTTGACTTGGTCATGTGTTTACTCAGGGCATTTTGAAAAGTAACTGACACAGAAACAGGCTTGGGCACGATTCTCTTGGCCACTGAAGGGATTTTAAAAGGTATGTTCATACTAGATCCAGAGTCTGCCATACACCTGAAGCTATTTCTTATGCTTCCTTCCCTCTCTAGGTGCTTAATATTCACACACTCACTCCTCTCCTTTCCAAGCAAATCCCCTCATCCATTCATTCTCATGAAGCCCATTCTATAGTTTAAGGAGAGAAGAAGGTAGCTTGGGGCATGGGTTTGTGTACTAATCTCTGTGATATACATGGACTGAACAGATTATCTGGGTCAGGCAGTTCATCTCCAGCCTACCCCAGCCTCAGTACTTCCATACTCATGCTTACCATTGTCTCTTGGCTTCCTGCAGTAGAAAGGCCATTGATCAGCCTTCAAGGCCTCTCATGGAGTAGCCATCACACACTTCCTCTGACTCATCTTCTGCAGCTGAACTCATGGGACTGTTACCAACCACTGTGGTCTGGGACATACTCTAGCATTTTGTTCTACCTGATTCTCATGGCTCTCTTTACCACTGACAATTCCCACATCACCCATGGATGTTCCCTTGATACTCTAACATCCAATAGCTGTCACCTACCTACAACTCCCACATTTCTTATTATCCAGGTTGTATGCCTTTCTAAATGATTCTGTTTCACTGTTGACAGTGACTGTATATCTTTGTCATCTGGCTGCACAGACAAACTGCTTCCCTTGGTTCTCCAACCACTCCAACTATCTTTCACTTTAATCCTGATCTTGGACCACTGTGCCATCTGTGCATTTGCAATACACTTCCTAGCTTCATTCCCCACCACCCATACTTTTCCTCAACTGCCCTTCACTAAAGCCCCAATTTGCTTTTTGTTGCATTTGGTGATGAACGGGTTTATTTCAGCTTACAGATTGTAGCCTTTCATCAAGGGAAGTCAGGGCAGGAACTCAAGGCAGGCACTTAGGTAGGGACCATGGAGGGATGCTGCTTATTGGCTTAATTTTAATGGCTTGCTTAGTCCATTTTCTAATATAGCCCAGGACCACCTGCTCAGGAATGGCACCGCCAAGCCATCCTGAATCCTCCTCCAACCTTCAGCCTGGTGATTATTTCTCAGAAAGCTTTGTTTCCCTAATCAATGCACTTGATATCACATGCAGTATCTGTCTGTTCCTTTACATTTATTTGGGTAATTTATTTGCTTCACAATCTCTGCTGCAGTAAATTGCAAGATGAAAAAAAGCAAAATATCATATTCATTTGTTCACCTTTGTTATTTCATTAGCATACAATAAAGTACTTATCCCACAGCCATTCCCAGGGCTCAATGTCTATTTGTCAACAAATAAACACATGATGAAAAAGCTTGATTTCTTCTTCTGTAGAATCAAGTATCTTATAGCATGGGATGGATGACCTCTAACTATAATGATTCATAAATGATAAGAATGACCAACTAGAAAATCATTTTACCTTTAACACAATCTTAAGCTATAAAGTTCATCATGAGGAAAAACCAAAGTCATCTATTCAGGGTAGAAATTAAAGATGGAATTGTTTAAAGCATGTTGTTTTCCTTCCATGTTGAGATTTACTGTGTGCATGAGATTCTGCACACAGACTTGGCTCCCTAATGGGCTATCAGTGATTCATGGGGAGAGATTTAAAAATGTGGTTTCTAATCAAATCATCTGTAGAGCTATCAGGTGCTTCCTGTGAATTCTGTGGTAATTAAGATTCTGCCTAAGATACCAGTCATTAGGAGCTTTTCTGATAATCCCGTCAGTTCTCTTGGAAACGCTGTCTCTGAAGCTGCTATCCAGCCACACTGATTTATTATCCCTAATGACCTGGAGCCACAGTTATGATTCCATACTGATGAAGTGCTTTCTGGTAATGCCTTTACTCTGGAGACCTCAGAATTAATTTACAATCCTTAAGATCAGGTCTTAGTTGTACTTACTTTTGAAGCTGGAAACAAAACACAGTATTAACTTAAAAACAAGCAATTTTTGAACTTCATATCCAGATTTAACTCCATGCAAGATTTTTTATGATCCCTAGGCCATAGGAAGAAATAAAAAATGTAGAAAGCCTTAGTCTAGTTTTCTTTCCAGGCTTTAAACAAACACTTACAAGCAGCTACCACTTCTAACCGAAAAGACTAGGCTAGAGCCATGGTCTTGAACCAGAAGCCAGGCAGCTGAAGGTCCATACTTGAGTCATGGGATTTCTCTCTGTAAAGGAGCAAGAGGATCAAGAGAGGAGTCAGAATGAAAATAAACAAGCAGAGTGGCCAAGTATAGTTTTAATTCCTCCCTCCAGAATTCAGGACAGCATGTGGGCATCTCTCTGGTTCCTTCTTCACTGTTTCTAGTCTCCTTAGGTCAGTTCTTCACAGCACTAATCTTGTCTTCACTCAGGCAAATCCCACAGATCTGAAAGTTTTCATTCTCTAGTAATCACTGGGGCTAATATCCTACTCAAGCTTCCTGACCTCCTGAGTAATTCCTTAGCCTCTGCAGGGACTCACCCCACAAAGACTTCTAGCAGATCTGATTTCAAAAGATTTACTCAGCCATAGCATAGTGGACCAGGACGTGGGCATGGTAGAGATTGTTTACACTATAACAGACAGAAGGGCTGACCATTACATGAAGGTACCTGACATGGAGTGTGCCCTCCTGGTGGGGTGTCTAGCCATTGGCAAATAGTGATGTTTCTGAAATATTCTCCCTACTATGTCACCCTCCCCTCTCTCATTTAATAAGAATGTGCATCCAGAGTGTATTCGTGACAACACTCAGATTACTTAAGAGGCTTCATTGACAGAGGGATGGATACAGAAAACGTGGTACATTTACACAATGGAATACTACTCGGCTATTAAAAACAATGATTTCATGAAATTTGCAGGCAAAAGGATGGAACTTGAAAATATCATCCTGAGGGTGGTAACTCAGTCTCACACACACACACACACACACACACACACACACACACACACACACACACTCACACTCACACACAAACACACACAGTAGGTACTCACTGATAAGTAGATATTAGCCCAAAAGTTCAGAGTACCCAAGATTCAATTCACAGACCATATGAAGCCCAAGAAGAAGGAAAACCAAAGTGTGGATACTTCAGTGCTTCTTAGAAGTGGGAACAAAATACTCACAGGAGGAAATATGGAGACAAAGTGTGGAGCAGAGACTGAAAGAAAGCCAACCAGAGACTGCCCCAGCTGGGGATGCATCCCATATACAGCCACCAAACCCAGACGCTATTGTGGATGCTGGGAAGTGATTGGTGATGGAAATCTGATATGGATGCCTCCTGAGACACTCTGTCAGAACCTGACAAATACAGAGGCAGATGCTCGCTGCCAACCATTGGACTGAGTGAGGGGTCCAGGATGGAAGAGTTGGAGAAGGGATTGAAGGAGCTGAGGGGGTTTGTAGTCCCATGGAGGGAGCAACAGTGTCAATAGGCCAGGACCCCTGGAGCTCCCAGGGACTGGACAACCAACCAAAGAGTACACATGGAGGAATACATGGTGCTGTCCATGTATGTGACAGAGGATGGCCTTGTTGGACATCAGTGGGAGGAGAGGCCCTTGGACCTGTGAATATTGGATGCCCCAGTGTAGGGGAATGCCAGGGTGGAAAGACAGAAGTGGGTGGGTGGGTGGGTGGGGCAGCACTCTCATAGAGGCAGGGGGAGGGAGGATGAGATAAGTTGTTTCCAAATGGCAGACCTGGAAAGGGACAAAGATTTAAAATTTAAATAAAGAAAATACCCATTTTTTTAAAAAGAAGTTTCATTGACTCTTTCGTCTTCTCAGGGTTACCTTTTACCATTCTCTTATCCTGCATTCCCACACATCAGCTGTGTTTACAGTCCACCACAGCATTGCCCATGTCTCTGTGCTCTGCAGTGCTCTCCTGTTTCAATACACTTAAATGTACATCTTTGCCAGAAAACACCTCCACCTTCAAGCATTAGTTCTTGGATTCCCTGCCTTCTGCTGCTCTCCCTTCTCTCTCCTTTGAGGTGTAAGTGCTCCTTTTGATGTGCTATCTTAGCTCTCAATGCTGTCTTTATTCAGTTTCTAAACTTTCATTAGGGACAAGGATAAGGCACAGTGTCAGAATTATGGAGAGAGGGAAATATTGAAAGCCAAAATTAAATTATCAAGATGAAAAGATAAAACAAGAATTTATGGCCTCAAGATGCCACTAGCCGTGTTTGAAATGAATGTCTGAAGAAACACCCAAAGCCAATGTCGTACTTAAAACTAAATTCAATACAAGGGAGGGTCACAGACAGGTAGAAAACAGATACCCTGGAACATGAACAGAGGGCTAATAAAATCCTATTGGGTTTTTTAGGAAGCACAAACTGAGCTCCATTCAGAGATATGTGGCAGAGTGCTCTCCAAGGTGAAACTACATTTTTTAGTTGTTAGTTTAAAAAGTACCAAGCCTCAATCATTGTGGGTCCCAGTAGCTAGGAAGATCATCAGATGAGTTGAGGATGGAACCCCTTGACTTCTCTAGGCATGCCATCCTTGAAATCTGCAACTTTGACAACCATGTGTAATTTTTCAGCAAATTATGTGGCGATAATAATAACATTATCTAGGTCTTTTCTTCAAACTGATCCATATTTATTCATACTTAAGCTCATGGATTCAGGAAAATTTGTAAACTCCGATCCACTAATTATAATGTGGAACCTATGGGTCATCCTGCTTTAATGATAGCATCCCCTGTTTACATGGGGGATTTTACATTATAAGAACAACAGCTGGAACCCTCAGTGTATTTATAAATGCTTTCCATGTGTCATCTTACTTAATCTTTTTATTAATTGTATGGCTAAGCCCTATTTACATTTCACAAATCATAAAACCAAGACAGAGAAGACCAGAGCTCACCCCATACCATGAGGCACAAGCGTTCGCAATCAGCCGCAGCAAGCACAAGCTGTAATCTGTCAGTTGACTCTCTCAACCTCTCAAGAATAAAGAGAGTGATGATTCTGTGAAGAGGGAACTGTTCTGGGACTAAGTTATTTTCCACCCAAGACAATGATGAGAGCATCACTGAGACTGTTTGGAAAGCTTTGAAACAAGTTCCCCAACTTCAGTTGCTGTTGGGCTTGATGTAGCCCATTCCAGGAAATCCAAAGGCTGAGACAGCAAGAGCTCTGGGCCAGAGCCAGCAGAATGTGTTTGCTTTGACATCCATCTGCTCTCCCCAGTTGCTAGAACAGCAACTTCCTATTTACTATGGCTCAGTTGTGGTTCTGTGACTGCGTGGGAGGAGACAGCCTCTGTGTGTGTACGAGGGAGGGTGTTAGATGTGGTAAGTAGAATAGGTCTATTAACCTATTTAGTGGTATCATCTTGAGGTGGTGAAGGAAACAAGTGGTAGATGGAGAGGCAAGGGTTGTTGGACTCCTATGACAGTGGGAAGAGCTGAGAGGGACCAGCCAATATAATGCTATATTCATCTGTATCCAAAGACTCCAGGTTGGAGGGGTGTAGAAACAACCTCCAAGGAACTCAAAAGGAAAAAAAGCTTGGCTCTAGGCATTTGTATCATCTAGAAAGCATACAGCCAACTTCTCATGTAGTGCATTTTTCACATGTGTCTTGTTTTCTCTCCTTCTTCATCCTCTTCATCCAGAGACCCCAGGTGGATCCAAACCAACAGGGGACTGACAGTAAGAACTTGGGTGAAGGTCAGATGGGGAAATGCAAGTCAGAGAGAAGGAAACTGAACCATGTCCTTTATCCCACAGAAGGCTCCAGAGCAAAGCCACCCAGGAGAGAGGAAGGGGAAGGCTGAACTAGAACCCAAATTCAGCATTGTGATCCACTGGCAGAAGTGAACTCATTCAGATGTCAGAGTTGAGACTGTGATTCTAAACCATAGAAACAAGTGCACTGTGCCCTCCCGGGAAGTGAGCAGTGAGGGCCCACTGGGATGGAAGAAAACCCTGTCTAACTACTGTCGTTCAACTTGGGCCATTCTGTTTCTCTACATACTTATCATTTTCTTTATAGTTTTCCTCCTTCCTTAATGATGGCTGTGGGAAGGAAACTAAAGCCCTCTGAATGTTTCTCCTGCTGTTTTCAGTCCCATTTTTCTCTATCAACTTTGCCACATATCTTGTATCTTTTAAGTATTGCATTCATTAATATTAAAATGACTTCTTCATTGTTTTTTACATTTTACTTGCATCGCCTATTACCAATATCCATTGTTTCCTGAGAATGTTGACTTACATTTTAAATTCCTGTCTCATTTATAATTCTGCTTTGTATAAGTATTGGCTTTCTTTTACACTAGTTAATTACCCACTCCTTATTTGTGTTACCCAAGATAATCATGCCTGAACCCATAAAACTATATTAAGTGAGATCTGGAGACCCAGTCCCCAGTGAGCATCTGTCTTGGTATGACAAGGCCTGAAGTGGCTGTTCTTCAGAGCAGGGTGCCCTTCCTCATTGCTTCTAGGACACAAAGCACCTCCTTCAAGCAAGGATCTCCTTTAGGTTCTTTGAGAACCCATATAAAGGACAGGTCAAACAGAAGAGATTTGGGAAGTACAGCTGGCTGATACAACCCAGTTTTCACCCCCTTCTTCCCTAAGTCAGTCCTTCCACACTGTCCCTTGGCTCTGACACATCACATTCTTTAAGGATTATCAGAGCTTGTTCAGTTATCATGGAAGAGTTGCAATACTGGGAAGATCCCCCCCCCCTTCACTTAAGAGAGGAAGAGGGCAAGCTTCCAAAGAATGGGCACAGACTCAGAAGGATGCCTGTGTAGAGTACCCTTAGGTGAGTTGTGCAGAGTGAGTGAGTGCTGAGTGGTAACCAGAGACTTAGGAATGGGTTCTAACCGCAGAAGGCAGTTCCTTATGGGCAAACAGTTGGAAAGTTAATTAATAGCTTAGAAATCAGTACACTATGGTTACTTTTGCTGTTAGACTTTGGTCACATCGTTCACCTCTCTGAGTCATGGTGTCCTCATCCATCAGATGGGGATAAGGCTTGCCCCTCCTGTGCCACTGCAGTAGGTTGCAGGTGAAAGCTATGACAACAATGAGCCAGAATTCAGCAGAGGGCGACTATGATGGTACAGGCATTGTAACTTCTCTGGCCTATCCTAGCATCCCAGACATTCATGGTCTTGTCCCTTTCCTCCTGCAGTTAGGTGGCAGAGTGGTGGTCCCTCTTTACATGGCAACATCAAACTCTCATCATGGCTCATGAACATAGAAGGCCCAGTCCCCAGTTCTGTCATGATGGATTCCTGGGGCTTAGTGTTGTTTTTGTCTACATACCTTGATGGCTAGAAGCCCACAGTGCTTACCAGCCATTGACACCACACACTACAAGGAATCTGTTTTCTAAGTGGTTTATCTTATCCTTTTCATAAAGGGGACCAGGCAGTATAGACTAGCCATGTTTTAAAATTCAAATAACTTACCATTGCAATTTCAGGGCTTTCTGACTCTGTAATGTATGAGTGGCAGACCGTTTTCGTTGACAGTTACATACAAAAGAACCATGAGGAAAAGTTAGGAGACAGCTCACTGAATAACAAGCTTCCTGTACAAGCTTGAGGCCTTGAATTTGAATCCCTATTAGTGTTGGAAAGCTGGGTATGGCAGTGATTGCTCAGTGATCCCCTCACTGAGACAATGGAGACAAACAAATCCCTGGACTTCTGACTAGGCAGTCTAGCCAATCAGTGAGTACTAGATTCAGTGAGATAACTTACCTTAAAAATGAGTTCTAGACCAACCTGGTCTATATATCAAGGTCAAGGATAAGGCTATGCAGTAAACCTGTCTCAAAATAACAAAGCAACAGCAACAAATGAGGCCGAGAATAGAGAAAGAGTCTTTTGCTGCTCTCTATACATGTATGCTATAGCATGTGTATCCATACACATTTGCATTCACATACATATCCCATATACATGCACAACAACAGGAGAACTCTAAGGAAACTGCTGTTCATGAATATAGAAGTTGCAGCAAGAGACAACAACAACAACAACAACAATAATTCTTATTTTAGTTAATAACATGAGTAACTTGCCACTATGTAGTTAAAGATAATTTTTAAAAATGGGGTTTGGAGTCTTGAGTTCCAGGTTTGAATCTTGATTTTATCACTGGTAGGTTTTGTGTCCTTTGACAAATGACTCTGTAAAGTTCATTGTTCTCATGTAGAGAGTATATATGCCACGGAACTGTTAAGATTAATAAAATACACAGTAAGCTATTATTCAAACCAGAAAATAAAATGAAGTGCTCTGAAGATGGCTGTCCCCAGTATTGCTGGCTCCGTCTTCAGCAGGATATGAATTTCAATAGCCATATTTATTTAGGGACAATTGTCTTGGAATGATTGTTAAACCTTGCCTGGCAAACTATGTTCTTTATGTCCAAAACTTGATTATCCAGTCTTGAGTCCATAAAATAGATTTAATACATTTGAGGAAAAACTTGCTGCTAGGCACAAAAACCCCTCATTGTACCTTAGTGTGTGAAGTATTGCACTGTCTCCAAGACCCTCTCCTGAGAGCTTGCCCACTGGTACTGACAGTCTTGTTTGATCTTTTCCTCTTGCATCAGGGTTGATAAATCAGATAGATTTATCCAAAGTTTAACAACCATCCCACGACAGTTGTTTATAGACGCTTCTGACCAGGTTGTCAAACTGGTCATCATCTGACCAAACGTGGTCAAAATGATCACATGTCTCTTCGGAGACTAAGTCACCACAGGTCTGTGACTTTCATCTTGGGCGCCTCTCTCTCTCTGTTCCTCTCCTTTTGACTCAGAAAAGGCAATTACCATTTTATGGCAGATTTGCTTGAGAAGGAGCTAAGAGTCATTATCAGCAGTGGTATGAATAGCTTAGAAATGGACCTGCAGACTCAGTCAAACCTTCTGAATGCAACTCAGGGGGACAACTTGACCACTGCCTGTCCCCACTCTGAGCTGAACAGCCAGATTCATGCAACGGCTATCTGAATTCAGAAACCGCATGAGTTCGTAAGTGTGTGTTGTCTTTAGCTATTCAATTTCAAGGTGATTTGCTGTGTAACAGACAATAGCAATGATAGGGAATGTGATCTTTGCTTCTTTTATATGTGAGAAAAATATAAAGCCAGGTACTTCTGTCTATGAAACAAGCAAGCTATCCTAAACAGGGGGAAAAAACAACATATTGTTTTCAGATAGGGATTTTCGGCTTATTTTAATGGATCACAGAACAAAGTTTTATAAGAATGAGTAATACAAAGTAAATGTGTAGCAGGAGCCAAAAGATAGATGTTTTCAATACAAGTTTCTTTTCTTTCTATCATCTGAATGTTAGATTCTGGGATTAAAGCTGAATATATTAAGTGTAGTTCTTACTCTTAAATACCTTATAGTCTGCTGTGAAAAATAACTGAAATACCCCTATTGAATGATGACTGAACACTCTAGAATTTACCAGAACTCTATAAAAATCCAATACTTAGCGCCAAAGTGATCTTGGGCAATTGATTGGTCATAGAGACCAGCACGGAGGCCTTCACTAAGTCCTTCATGCCTATCTTCTCCCCCAGTCTTACCACACGCTAAGCTCTTTACCCATTTTACCCCATTTAATCCTCATAACAATCCTATGACTAAGCACTATTACCTCACTTTTATGGATTAGTACCTATCTCATTGTGTTGCTAAGAGAATTAATATATTTAATCCAAACAAAAAGCTTGGCCTGGCCAACAGCTTGTAGTAAATGCTAAGTAAATGAGTGCAACTTGGGGCAGGTACCTGCTATGGAGTCAGACCCTCAGAGAAGGGACATGTGTGAAAGTTGTTGGAAAAGGATGTGTGAAGCTGTAAGGGGGTTTAGAAAGGAAAGTGGGAAAGACAAAACGATAAACTAAGGGTATGTTCATGTGGAGAGGATTCCTGTGCTCACAGAAGGCTCCAATTCACTGGAGCCTTGTCTAGCCTATCTCAGAAATGCGGTAGGCACTAGGGTAAAGAAGGTAAACTATGTACTTACCAGTTCTTTTGCTTTGTTGATTGAGCTCAGCTTTTCAATGTTTCCAGCCTGCCCTTAGTAAAATCAGAGAAGTCTGGAGAGCAAAGCCAAGGTGTAGAAATCCTAAGTACAGGAAGTGTCTTCATAGCACATTTGCTAGGGGATCCAGAGAGCTTCAATTATAAGAAATTATTAATATCCCCACTGCCAATAACAAGTCAATCATACCACAGGATGCTTAGAACAGTGGTAAAGGAAACTTATGGTTTGATTTTGAAATGTCATCCACAAGATCTTGTGTTTGAACACTGGGTCCGCTCCTAGTGACATTGTTTTAAGAAGTTGTAGGACCTTTGGGTATGAGGCTAAGCTAGTGGGGATGTTTCACAAGGAGTCAGTCCTTGAAGGTTGTAGTTACCCTGGTTACCAGTAGCTCTTTACTTCCTGTCTACTGTCATAGGAAGGTGCAGCAGCTAACACGTTCCCATCAACACACTCAAAAGCCTCTCTGCCATATTAGAACTGTGGTCAAAATAAACATCTCCTACCCTATCCCTTGTTTATGTCAGCTGTTTCATCACAGCGATGGAAAGAGTAATTAACATAAAATAGGGAATACATTGACACAGAGCAGGTAAAAAAAGTCATCTCCAATCATGGGTAGGGAAGATCAGAATGGGTTCCTTACAGATGTCATAGCCAAAGAGAAGAGATTAACAGATTGAGGAGAAAAGGTCAGAGGAACACTACACGAAGAAGGAAGCCTATATGAAAAGCCACACCAAGAAACAGGAACAAAGGCCTGCTGTACAATGAAAGACATCTTGGTGGTTGGTCTGAACTTGGAGTTAAAAGAGCCATGAGAGAAACGTTTCAGAGAGACACCACGGGTCGTGTTGTTTAGATCTAGTCAGACATGGGCTTTGTCCTGAGAAGAATGGGGTCTAGATAGGTTTATGTTCTTCCATTTGCACAGGTCCCCACGAGGAAAGGGAATTAGGAGAAAGGAAGAGAGAGAAAAGTAGCTGCCTTGATTCAGATATGAGCCCACATGACTTGGCCAAACTGGGGACAATAAAGCTTAATAACAAACATACATCTCTGTGTTGGGGGTTAGGAATCCAGGAAGAGATTATATGGAGGCTATGACTCAGGGTTTCTCAGGGAGTCCACAACAGCTGCCTCTGAAGGCTTGCTCAGCTATTAGCAGGAGGGCTTCATTCAGTACCATGTAGAACTCTCCCTACTGTCACCCAATGCTCATCTGACATCACATCTGGCTTCCTCCATGTGACCAATCCCACAGAGGGTCAGCAAGAAAGAAGCCAGTTTGTTTTTCATGACCTAGACTCAAAAGTCACACTCCTTCATTTCTGAAATAGCTTACTCATGGTCCATGCCTGCTGGCCTGCTCTGTCTAATATTGGGGAAGTCTGTACAAGGATGTGAAATCCACAGACTGGGATCATTCAGAGATGCCTAGAAGGCTAGCTATGAGTCTGACCCCAACCCTTGATGGCTCCCATCCCTTACACATGCAAAACACACTCACACTTCTCCAAAGCTCCCAAATGTCTTATTCTAGTCAGTCAAAGTGAAGTCCAGAATCTTGCCATCAGTATCAAATTTAGATGTTAGTGTTACTGAGTGGGTGTCCATTAGTATAGTCAATTGAACACTGATTCACTCAACCTCAATCTCTGTTAGGGCAAATGATTCACGGCTCTCAATTCCCCAAAACACAATGATGAGAGAAGCACACAGTAACTGCTCTAAATACTCTTATGCAAATGGTTGTCACCCAAAACATTCTGAAATGGAAAATAATTAGTGTTCAACTTTGCTCATGTCAAGGAGTGATGCCCCATGGTTCTCAGAGGCAACCTACTAGTCCCTTGCTTTGGACAGGAAGCACAAACAAACAAAAAGCAGCTCTGTGCCAAAACAGCCTAGCATCACTCACACAGATTCATAAAGTGTACACCCAAATGTGGAGGAAGCAGGAGGAAGACAAGTCTGCAGTGGAGATGGCGATGTCTACAGAGGTAGGAAGAGCTGATAGACTTTCCATCTAAGGAAGAGGAGGGTCTTTGAAGGTGTGAGAGTAATTGATAGTTTCAACTACTTTTGAGAATCCAAATTAAAAATGCCTTAGAAGTGATTGAAGTTTAGATTTCTAAGAAATGGATCCACAGGAACCAAGGAGTGATGTCAGTGGTATGGAAAGATCAGATTCTGATGGACTGAGAAATCATCAGGAGGGAGAGAATGAACAAGGCTGCCTGTGTGGAGTTCAAGAAAAACAGGAGGAGCAGTGAGAACTTTTCTGAAAACCAAGAGGTGGGTCAATTACATTTAAGAATGGAAGAAGTGAGAGTTGGAAAGGTGACTTGGTGGGGGCGGGGGTGTAAAGGCAGAAAGGTTTGTGGTGAGAGAACTCATAAAACCAGAGAAGAGCACTACCTCCACAAAGTTATCCTCTACACACACATCATGGCACAGGCACAGTAGCATATATGGGGTGCCACTTGCACCCACATAGAAAATGTGCATGCACACAACACACAATAATAATAACGTTTAAAATGGAAAAAAGAATGAACAACTTAACAATAAATGGGGAAAAAAGAGAGATGTGGTTCCCAAGACCAAGACAAGACAAGATCCAGAGTCAGGGCAAGGATGGCAGTTGAGTTGACAGAAGAGGAGGAAGATGACATATTCCCTGAAGGACCTGGTGGGGAAGAGGGCTGAGGACAGCTTATTGTGTTCTTCACAGCTGCAGAGATTCTGGGATGCTGCAGAGTCCATGGGAAGAGAATGAAGGTTAGAAATAATGTTAGCATGGTATCTTTACACCTTATATAGAAGAGTTACTCAAGGATATCAAACGCCCATTGGAAATCTCCTTTCAGACAGGATGGTTGACTGATTACATATAAGAGAAAGGAAGGGTGATGGTGCTGGCCTTTTTCTAGCATATTGGAAGGCTGTATGATGCTGAAGCCACAGATCTAGAGACACATGTACCAATGGGCCCTAGAATTTATTTTGTGAAGCTTGCAATGTATTTAGAATTGCTGCTATGTTGATATAAAGGAGACCCTGTGAGTCTGAGGTTTCAAAGATGGAGTTGATTGTCCCAAAGTCTTGTGTCATAACAAGGAAAATGCTGAGACTTTAAATAGTTATTCACATTAGCAAAATATTGGTGCCTTTCCTGCATCAAGCTGCATCTAGCCAAGGGACAAATATAGGCAAAACTGTCAGTTTATTGAGAATTATCTCATAACAGATGGGGCCCTAGCAGTGAAGAAGTGGGTCAGTGGCTAGGGATAGGATCATACACACAACACTTTCTACCCAAGCATCAGATTTCTTAGGCAGAATTGCTGAGGATGCTCAGCAATGGAGTGGCTGTTGTAAGATTATTATGCGTGCATGTGTATGTGCATGTGTGTATGTGTGTGCATGTGTGTTTGTGTGTTGCCATATAATACTTTTAATATTATACTCACATTTTTTAAAATAGGAAAACTGAGTCCCTGAGAGGAGGTGGAAATTGGCCAAATCTACTTGAGTGTTTAGAGGCAGAACCAGAGCATCCATGCCCCCTGGCTTCCTGGCCTGTGTCCCTGCCTCTATGGAAATGAACAGAGACATTCCCAGTCTTCATGTACCTGTGTGGGACTTGTTTCCAGGATGTGGTTTCTGACTGAGGAAATGCTGGGAACACTGTGATGCTAAAAGGTCATGGGTACTTCTATGAGTTTCTCACAAATAGCTAGTGCTTTTAGCTCCATTCTGTACATGGGGAACAGAGACACCCCAGAGACTGGCTAGATGCTCAGCAGCAGGATCAGAAGAGCTAGGTACAACTATAGTATGCTACATCCTAGAAAAATCAGCACCCAGAGACTACCTTCTAAACAGTGTGCATTTGGGGACAATTGTCTGTAATAAATTTCTCACTTCCTTGGTTTCTCTATTCATCCTTCCATCTATTCATCCTTCCATCTATTTGAAGAGGGTCACCAACCAAGATCAGTGATTTATGACACAAATTAAAAGTAATCAATATCTTCTTGTTTCCTTATACATCTTTATTTAGTTTCTTTGAAAATATCAAAAGAAAGTTGGTGATCATAGCTTTTAGACATGAACAGGAAAAAACTATAGACTCATTTGATTAGAAAAGAGCCAACAAACAAACATACAAAACCCAGCTATCCCAGAATCACTATAATCATCAAACACGAGGTGCTAGGTTAAGCGACAACTTCTAAATTATCTTACGGAGTCAGTTCTAGATGTTTCTGAATTTTGGGAGCTCTTCCTTATTCTGAGTCCAAAGATTTCTTTCTGCAACTTCTACCTGCTGAGATTAATCCATTTTACTAGAATGACTTCTTAAGGTCCTCACATAATAGACAAAGGAGTCTGAGTAATGACTCTCTTACAGAAGTCTCCTCTCTCTTTGTTTAAACTGGAAATGGCTGTCTTTTCCCATCAAAGTCCTTTCTCAACTTCAAATAAAATATTTTCATGGTTTCAAAGCTTTTCATATTTTAAATGACCTAATTGCCTTACCAAAACAGAAAAGAATAGAGCAAGCAAACCCTTCCACATGCAGATATTTGGGGTAACACCTGGTACCTGGGAAGTATTAAATCAGGTCCTGGTCACAGGAGGAAATGATTTGAGTAATCGCATCTGGAGCTGGACACCATCATTCTGCTGTTTGGTGTGGACCCAGGAACCAGCCATGTCTCAGATCAAAGGAAAGGTCTGGGCCCTGGGGGAGCGGGCAGTAGAGCATTGGGAGGGGAGGCAGCTGGAAAGTGACATTGAGAAGGGGAATGGCCAAAATGCCAGCTTCCTGGCAAGAACCAGCTAGATATCTGTGATGCCCAAGGCAGAGCAAAACTACAGGGTTTCTTGTTAAAACTATTGTGAATATACAACTGATAATTAGACAGCTATGCCGAAGGTGACTCCTAGCAACTATGCACAAATGATACCAGGGCCCTAGGTGACACTGCTGGTCATCTTGGTTGTGTTTGGGGGAAAGTCCCAGACATGCAGGACACAGGAAGCGAAGAAGAAGCACACCTTCCTCACCAGTGCTGATAGAAAGATACCAGGGAGTCTCCTGGATTCTTAGTTGGTCATTTCTTAGTCCATGAACGTAATTTTCTCATCTAGTCCCAAGAGACATTGATCTACCCAGAGTCAAAGAGACATGCATGACTTCTTGTTAAGCAGGTAGTTTATACAGTAGAGGGGAAGCATTTGTCATCTAATCCCATGGTCTAAGACCCACCTGCCACTGTATGTCACCAACATTTTCTGAGTGGAAATAATTGCCAGGATTGGTTTTATTTCATAGCATTCTGCAAAAATAATGCAAGCAGTGTTGAGAGCAGACTGTCAACACATCTTATTAGTATCTCATTGGTATTAAATGTAAGAGAAAGGAGGGGGAGGGACGATAGAGAAAGGTGGTGGAGAGTCGGTAGAATCTGGTGTCCTGGAGGACCTGTGTCAACTGTCTCTCTTGCCATAACATCTGGATCCTCTGAGAGACTGCTTCCACATCCCAGGGTTCCAGTCACTGTTTTCTTATTTCTTATGTTTAGTACTCACTGAAAGAAAGAAGGAAGAGGGAGAAGAGAATTGAAGAACTAAGTGATACCAGGGAGAAACGACTTGCTGGTCTAAGGCAATTCACCATAGAGCCACCTCTCATCCTGGGACCAGTCTTTAAAGGCTCCAGAGTGACTCAGGCACATCAAACATTTTCATTCTCTCACCACAAGCCTTAACTTGCATTTTTCTCTGACCATAAAGTCTTGTTAGCAAATATACAGATGCATAAATATAGTAAGAGGGACTACAAAGATTAGAAGATGAAAAGGGGTGGACTGTGTGCTTCTCTCCAACCTTCCAGTCCATGGTTTCTCATGCATCCACTGAACTCTAATAACGGACTCAGAAAGAGGATGATTCAGGAATCCCTGTCCCATGCAAACCCAGCAAAGCACTGGACAGGGGATGTGGGAGGCAGAGACTGCTGAGGTGGTGGTGTGCTCTGAAAAGCTTGAGGCAATTGCTGCCTCTGCCTGTGGAGAGACTGGAGGCTGAGATCTGAAGTCAGGAGTCTAGAGCGGGGCAGGGAGCTTCCACAATTCCTGGGCAGAAGTGGAGAGAGTCATGGCTACAGATTAGAACCCTAGAAAAGTTAGAGTTTATGGTTAACTTGACAGGATCTGAAATCACCCCAGAGGCAAGACTCCAGGCATACAGCTGAAGAAGCTTTTCATTAGGTTAACTAAGATGGGAAGATTCCCCTGTCCCACAAAAAAGATGTGGTACCTTCACAAGGGCTTCACTCTTGGACTATATACGATAGAGAAATCAAACTGAGGACAAGCAAGCACCAGTTCCTGCTTCTTAACTGCCACTGTAAAGTGAGCAGTATCTGAAGTTCTTGTTGCCTTGACTTCTCTTCTCTGTTCCACTGAACCTTGGGCCAAAATAAACCCCGTCTTCCTTATGTTGCTGGGGTGTTCTGAATGAAATAAGTCTCACACAGGTTCAGGCATTTGAACAGTTGGTCCCAGGTGATGCCCCTGTTTGGAGATCCTTTAAAAAGGTGACCCCCTCAATGCAGTAAAAAGGTAAATGGGGTGAGCTTTGAGAGCTTAAAATTCACAGCACTTTCAGTTTCTGTCTGCATCATGTTCTGCCACTATGCCTACTTGCTGCCATGCCTGCCTGCCACCTTGCTTGCTGGCTGGCATGTCTGCCTGCTATTTTGCTTGCTTGGTGCCATGCTTGTCTGCTGCTATGCCTCCCTGACTTCATGGACTCTCATCCCTGGGAAACTGTAAGTGAAAGTAAACTTCTCTTCAAGTGTTACTTTGGGTCATGGTGTTTTACCCAAACAACACGGAAGTCACAGTTGCCTTTATTGGGTATTTTATCACTGAAACAGGAAAAATAACTAAGACAAATATCAGGAGTACTTTTGACAGGGATATCAGATTGGGCTTTTGATGTTCCCTTGGGTACCTAACACGCCGACCCACCCAACATGAAGGCAGTCTGCTAGGCTCTTGACTCCATGTCATCTTCATTGTTGTATCCTTCTACCTACCCAGACTGGTACCTCCTATTGCTGTCTTCACCTCAGGGAGGATGTCCTAAATCAGCTTAGGTCAGAATGCAGAGACAATCCTCTGCTCTTCTGTGTGTCCTCTCCCCACAGCACGTGGGTCTTCTCGACCATTCTCCTGTTCAGCCCCAATCTGGTTGCTTTGATATTGCATTTGAAGTATTGCAAGGATGATTCTTCCTCTTCCTCTTCCTCTTCCTCTTCATCTTCCTCTTCCTCTTCCTCTTCCCCTTCCCCTTCCTCTTCCTCTTCCTCTTCCTCTCTTTCTTTCTTCCCCTAGACTTCTTTTCATCGGGCCTTTGGAAGAAAGTAAATGGTTTTCCCCTCTGCAGTCCATACCACAATCCACCTCTACAGAATCAGCTCCTTGGCCTGCCTTGTGTGATGCTATAGGGTCTGTCCCAGGCCTGCATTTCTGACGTCATCTTTCTGCACTGTATATATAATGCCCAGCCACCAACTATATAACAAACACTTCATTGCTTTTACATCTCAGTCCCTTTGCTCGGGCTCTGTCCTGCTCTGCAGCAATGTAGTTATGCTGCTCAGCAGATTTCATATTGCTGTCTGGATATGCCCAGCAATCCAAATGCAATATCAAAGCAACCAGATTGGGGCTGAACAGGAGAATGGTCGAGACACCAAGCCTCCAGTATAGTTCCAATTTCCCAACCACTAGCTGTTCTATAAAATAGACTCATCCCCTCTACCCCTCAAAAGAAGATACAACATAGGTAAGTAGGAAAGATTTGACATCTGGGAGGAGTTGAGAAAGGATGTACAATATAATCTAAATATGTTCTACAAAACTCTCAAAAGAAACTAATTTAAAATTTTTTAATGTGCAATTTTTAATCACAAAATGTAATAGTATTGAAAAAAAAACAATGAAGCCAACTTTTGAGAAGTAAAAAACAAACAAACAAACAAACAAAAACCAGAGATCACCTTACATGCTGATTAGCAGTTCCCTGCCTGTTACATTTCCTCCTTGATAGCTGAGGGCCCCTTGAAAGTCAAGACTCCCTCATTCCTGTCAGAATAGACACCAGCGGATGATTATTGGGTCTTAATGCTTCACAATAGCTTTGGCACCTGGTGCTCATCATGACGGGAATGCCACTGACTAATTAAACACACTACAGACACTCTGTCTCTCTTTGCGTCAAAGCCACCCTGGCAGCTCCCTCTGGGAGAAGAGAAAATATTAGCATGGAATAAGTACATTACCGTAATTGGCACATCAGATACTTATAATTAGGAGATAAACATCTGGAACACGTGTGATGTCGCAGTGGCTATACATGCAGAGAACCTGCAGGCAAGTCACAGAGAATAGATTTCAGGTCCCAGTGCCTAAGTAAGGTGGCTAGTCATTCATGTAGTTATATAATCTAGGCATGTGGAGTAGGAACTATGGATAAACAGGCAGTGGGATCTCCTTGCTGAAGCCTGAAACGTAAGTTCCAGACAGGTAGAGTGACCTAGTCAAGACGTAATCCAAATGCCAATTTGGCATGACCTGTGGGATACTTTGAGCCTACTTTACAAAGTATAGAGAGGAGACTTTATGGCTGTTGAGTGCTCATACTTGAGTACTACTGAGTAACAGATGGGTCCCACAGTCATTTCTTCTGCTTACCACGTGTCTCTTTATTCTGGGAAATCTATCTGAAGTGGATTGAATAGTAGTGGCCTGCTCCAAATTCATGTTCACCAGAACCTTAGAATGTAACCTTGTAGGGTTCTCTGCAGATAGACTTAAGACAAGTGTCCAATCATGAGGTCATCTTTAATGAGAGTAGACCTTAAATCCAAGAACGGTCATCTCAGGTATACAGTGAAAACTGATGTGAATAGGTGGGCAAAATCAGAGTGATGGGAATTCAAGCTACAGAGGGTCAGAAGGAAATGGGATTAGGAGAAGGGCAGAGAATATATTTTCTCCCAGAGCCTCTAAAAAGAACCAAAGGCTACCTTCACCTGGCCTTTGGATTTCAGGCCTCCAAAACTGTAACAAAACTAACTTGAGCTATTTCAAGACACCCAGCTAATGACAATAATTTTGTTCACCTGCCTTAATTAAGTAAGCACTTGACACACTATTTACTATCTAAGTTAGCAAATGACTATCTAACTGTTGATTTCACAAGGCAGTTGGAAACTCCTAATATAGCATGCTGCTAACAATTACTATTGGGCTACTCCTGACAAGGAAATAAATTCCCATTGATGCTTTCTTTAGATCATTACCCAGAACATATTTTAATCAGGAGGAGGTAAATAGAAAAAAGTTTGTATAGGCCATTGTGTGTCACCAGTGAGAAATGCCTTATCATATTATATAATTGCCAAATAACTTAGTATAATCAGTAGCATTTTGGACCTTACTTTATAAACGAAGCAAGAGAGACTCCCGAGTGGCTGACTGAGACTGAGCAGTCCATGTGCTTGCCTTCTGCAGTTTTGGGTCTTCCTCCAAAGTTCTCCAGACAAGGGTCCACAATGATGCTCTGCCTTCAAAAAACTGAAGCCGGAATCCCCAGAGAGCTTGGGGCTGCCCACCTGTGCCTTATTCTTGTCTGCCTTACTCTCCAGCGGTAGCTGGTAGAATCTGGGGAAACTTGCCCTTAGTATGAGTACAACAGAAAATCCAGGCTCTTGTAAATTTGACTACGGATTTTGAGCCTTGAAATCAGCTTGATGATATGGTCTGACTCAGGAGGAATTCATATATATTCAGCACCTATCCTGTATAGAGGGTTGGGCTGGATTCTCTGTAAAGAGAAGGACACATCTCCTAGGACTTCTACCTGCCTGTGTTTACCCCTATGTAAGTGGAAAGGAAGAAATGGTACTTAATTTGGACTGGACTCAAATTCTGATTCTATCTACCACTAATGACACCTTCCTTTCTGAGTCTCGCACATCCTGCTTGAGATCTGAGCAGCATGAGAGGCCAAAAGAGACCTTGAAAATGCTGTCCAGAAGTCTCAAACCTAATTATATTTGATTTGGACAGTTTCTTTGGCTGCCAAACTGTTTTTGACAGCCCAACATAGCACATAAAAGTGTGGATCCAGAGCCAGGTAGTCCGGCTTGAACCCCAGTTCTTCTATTTCCCAGCAGCATGATCCCAAGCGATGGCTTAATTGGTATGGTTCTCACTCTCCTCCTACGCTTTAAGTACTTCATGATTAGTAACTCACAGAGCTATTGTGAGGATGATGTGAATTAGCAAACAGAAAATGCTGAAAACTGGAGATGGAACCACGAATCACGTAGTGGATCCTGGTTGTACAACCCTGAATATTTTTCAAAACTATTTTGTGTTCTAGTGACTTTGCAGTCCTAGGAAATGGTCAAGTTTGGGCTTGGTTGTTGAGCTGATATCACCTAGCACCAAGACTGGAAGTAAATATATGTCTGTGGAATATGTGGGTCAGAAACCATAACCTCTTGCCTTCATTAGAACTGAAAATGGAAAGTGATTTTGTTAGGGTGCAGTATCCACACCAAGTTGTCCCTTTGTCACAATGGATCATGTACTTAGAGCAAGTAAGAGAGGAGCCAGACGTTAGGGAAACCTAATCTAACCTGTGAAATATGTGCAAAGGTGTGTGGTCACTGCTGCAGAGTAGGAGGGGTCGGGAGACAATAGTTGCAGCATTTGGAGGGGCAATGGTCTAGACATTGTCTCTCAAGGTGATGTATGTCACATAGAAGAGTCTGTCTGACCCTAAACATCAACATAGCCTCTCCATTGTCCAACCTTGAACCTGTGACAACTGCTATGACAAGACTGTTAGGTGTAAAAATATTTCAAGGCAAGGATCGGGCAGTGGTGTTTTTGAGTTAAGCAAAGCAAGGGGAAGACAGATCTGGTAACATCCACAGGGTCATATGAGCTGCTGGCACATAGCCTGGGAATACAAGGATCAACATGGTGGAGGTCAGTCACAAGGGAACTTCCAGGAGGGGAGCAATCCGAAAGTCACTCTCTGGTCAGAAGCCTGTCAGCATGCTGACCCCAAGCCTCAGGAAGTCCAGATCTGCTGTCTCATGCTAACACAACTGTGTGAAACCCAAGGCACTTTTCTGGTTTATCTTCATTTAAACTTCCAAATACTGAGTTTTCAAGTCATAATTCCCAAAGGAGTACTTCTCTGTGCACACAAAACATTTCTGCTCCCCAGTCCCTTGAGAATGGCATTGAGAACTGCTACATGCATTTGATAGCCTTACAGTGTCAGCTGGAGGAAGCAGTTGCTACGAGACCTTCTGTGGAGCACTCCATTTCCTGACCTGTGTCATCACCATTCACATCACAGTGATGAATCCTCTACTGCTCTCCCTGATCCAGAATGCTACAGTGAAGTTTCATGGATAATCGTAATTCTTCACCAAGCCTCAGCCTACACCAAACATGATTTCTTATATTCTCTTTATTAAACTGACAGGAAAGTCAAAGATTTGACTTGCTGGCTGTCTCAAAATACATAAAGACACCTTTGGAAACACTCTCTTATGTTAAACATATATATATATGAGTTTTTAAGATGAGACAATCTAGGCTTGAAAAGCCTCCTGTCCTTGCTAGATGGGCTTACCTTTAAAAAAAAAGTGTTTGATAGAAACATATTCATGAAGTATAAAGAGATATTTTGATTGAATAATGATAAAATCAAAGTAATTAGCGTATCCATCACTTTACACTACCAACTTAGCCTCCTAAGGCCCTGTGCACCTCATCTGAGAAGCAAACATGAGCCAGTTTCAATCTATCAAGTATTTCTTATGCTGCATTCCCAAAGATCTTTTACTTTGGCTCTCTCTATGATTTTAATGTTTGTATCTGCTTTATATCCTTCTTGTTTTAGAACCTTATCTCAAAGAGACATTCTGAATCACAGCCTTGACTTTTGATTCTTGGATCAAAACACCAGGGCTGCTCTGTTTCCTATAAGGTCAGTCACTCTGCATCCAAGGTGCTGATCTCAGAGGCTCGCATCACCATTCCACCTGTCTCCTTCTTCTTTCCCTTCCTCTATCCTTGCAACAAAGACCTTCACCTCTACATTGGCCATGATTTTAATACTGTTATACTCAGCAAATGTGGAGGGTAGAGGGCTCAGTAAATGAAAGCTGTCTACTGGACTTTTATTTAAACAGCGGTTCAGTCCCTCAGAGAATGGAGCTGATGGGCTGGGTGCCACTGTTGATATGTGTGGGCCTGAGGACAGCGGCCATTCGCCTGTTGTGGTTTTTACTTTTGGAAAGGACAAGTTTCAGTTTGTAATCTTTGCCTCAGTGGGGTCACAATGCAGCTCCTCTTGATACAATGGGAATTTGAAACATACAACCTAGCATGAAGAATCAGCTCATCCAGCCCCTGTGTATTGCTGCCTGTTAGACAGGGGAGTGGTGGGAGGGGTATAATTTGTGTGGAGGAATGGCAGATGTGGCTGATCCATTTTGGATTTATCTGCCCATCTGGATTTTCAAAAGAAAAGAAAGTGGTGTGGTAACAATTTCATAGCAAAGGCCGCAGGCTGGTTAATCTTCGGGGATTTTTTTGAGTTAACTTCTGAAAATGTCGATTTGGCCTATTGATTTCATATGAATTGCCTCTGACTAGTTGGAGCACGGCCAGAGCAATCCCGGCTAGCTGCGGGCTGCAGTTGTCAATCTGTCTCCTCTGGAGCGCCCGGGTTGCCGTGCAGCTGGGTGGCTCCTGCCAGGGCACACAGGCCTGTTTCTAGGAAGTGTTTTTGGCGAGACTCAGGGATTCTGAGATGGAAGGCAAGTTGCAGGGATGAGAGAAAATTGATCCTCAGTTTGCAAAATTAGCTGTCCTGAAAATTGATCATACCTCATTTGAGACCTGGGCAAAGCTGCCAGGCTTAAGGAAAACAACAACAACAAAAACCAAAAAAACCAAAAACAAAAAAACA